>NW_020664404.1:7544164-7560393 GCF_002925995.2 Terrapene triunguis | reverse complement strand
GGGGGGGGGGGGGGGGCGCTATGTGAGTTTGTGGTGGGGGAGGGCGGTTAGAGATCTTATGCAGCGGTCCTTATCCTGGATAACAGAGCCACGCAGCAGCGTCCTCCCCCGCCACAAAGTCACATAGCCCCCACACACAGAGTCCCGAAAAGGAGGGGTGGCAGGCTCCGTTGAAACAACCAGTCCACCACTGCTGACCGCTCTAGGAGCAGGAGCCTGTCATTCCTCGAGTTTATAAGCGTTCTTTCCATCACTACGCCCGCTCCCCACCACAGTCTGTGTCCCAGTTTCAACCCTTTACCACGAAACCCGTAATAAAGAAAACGGTGTTCATTAACAAAGTTCCATTTTTTTTATTTTTAAACATGTGTTGGAAGGGGTGGGGGGGGATGGGGTGAACGGGGTATGTAGCTGCAGAGGATAGTCAACATAAACTGGATAAAGAAATGGGGGCAGGTTCAGCTTCTCTTTAAACAAAGTTAATAGTCACAGGTTACCCTGCTCACTGAGGAACCTAGCTTTCAAAGCCTCCCGGATGCACAGCGCGTCCCGCTGGGCTCTTCTAATCGCACGGCTGTCTGGCTGGGCGTAATCAGCAGCCAGGCTATTTGCCTCAACCTCCCACCCCACCATAAATGTCTCCCCCTTGCTCTCACAGAGATTGTGGAGCACACAGCAAGCTGCAACAACAATGGGGAGATTGGTTTCGCTGAGATCACAGCGAGTCAGTAAGGTTCTCCATCTCCCCTTGAGACGTCCAAAAGCACACTCCACCACCATTCTGCACTTGCTGAGATGGTAGTTGAAGAGGTCTTTCAGTGTCCAGGGCGACTGTATAGGGCTTCATGAGCCAGGGCATTAGCGGGTAGGCTGGGTCCCTGAGGATCACTATAGGCATCTCCACATCCCCAAGAGTTATTTTGTGGTCTGGGAAGTAAATACCTTCCTGCAGCCGTCTAAACAGACCAGAGTTCCTGAAAACACGAGCGTCATGAACCTTGCCCGGCCATCCGACGTTGATGTTCGTAAAACGTCCCCTATGGTTCACCAGTGCTTGCAGCACCATTGAAAAGTAGCCCTTTCGGTTAATGTACTGGCTGGCCTGGTGGTCCGGTCCCAGGATAGGGATGTGAGTTCCATCTATAGCCCCACCGCAGTTTGGGAATCCCATCGCGGCGAAGCCATCTATGATGACCTGCACGTTTCCCAGGGTCACTACCTTTGACAGCAGTAGCTCAACAATTGCGTTGGCTACTTGCATTACAGCAACCCCCATGGTAGATTTGCCCACGCCAAAGTGGTTCGCGACTGACAGGTAGCTGTCTGGCGTTGCAAGCTTTCAGAGGGCTATGGCCACTCGCATCCAGGTGTCCTTGCGCTTCAGGGCAGGGGACAGCATCTGACAAAGTTCCAGGAAAGTTCCCTTCCGCATCCGAAAGTTTCGCAGCCACTGGGATTCATCCCAGACCTGCAGCACTACGCGGTCCCACCAGTCCGTGCTTGTTTCCCAGGCCCAGAATCGCCATTCCACAGCATCAACATGACCCATTGCCACCATGATGTTCACTGCGCGGGGTCCCGTGCTTGCGAGAGGTCTGTGCCACTCTCAGACTTCATGTCCTCACCGCGATGCCGTAGCCTCCTCGCCCGATTTCTCAGCATCTGCCTCTGGAAAAGGTGGACGATAAGGTGCGAGGTGTTGACAACGGCCATAACTGAAGCGATGCTCACAGCGGGCTCCATGCTCGCAGTGCTGTGGCGTCCGCGCTGTCACTCACCAGAAAAAGCGCGCGAAATGATTGCCCGCCGGCGCTTTCAGGGAGGGAGGGCGGGAGTCACGGTTGGATGATGAAAGTTACCCAAAACCACCCTCGACACATTTTTCCCCCAGCAGGCATTGGGGGCTCGACCCAGAATTCCAATGGGCAGCGGGGACTGCGGGAACTGTGGGATAGCTGCCCACAGTGCACCGCTTCCAATGTCGACGCTTGCCCCGTTAGTGTGGACTCACAAAATCGAATTACTGCCCTTAGTGTGGATACACACGTTCGACTTTGTAATATTGATTCCACATATTCGATTTAAGTAAAATTGAACTACTCTCGTAGTGTAGACATTGAAGGCCAGCCTTCTGATGCTCAGGCAATCATCTGGGGTGGAGTGACTGGGTGGCCGGAGGCCCCCCCACCGTGTTCTTGGGCATCTGGGTGAGGAGGCTATGGAACTTGGGGAGGAGGGCTGTTGGTTACACAGGGGCTGTAGCGGCGGTCTCTGCTCCTGCTGCCTTTCCTGCAGCTCAACCATACGCTGGAGCATATCAGTTTGATGCTCCAGCAGCTGGAGCATCGACTCTTGCCTTCTGTCTGCAAGCTGACGCCACCTATCATCTTCAGCCTGCCACCTCTCCTCTCGTTCATATTGTGCTTTTCTGTAGTCTGACATTGACTGCCTCCACGCATTCTGCTGTGCTGTCAGTCAGTGTGGGAGGACATCTGGAGCTCCGAGAACATATCATCCCGAGTCCGCCGTTTTCTCCTTCTAATCTTCGCTAGCCTCTGTGAAGGAGAAACATTTGCAGCTGGTGGAGAAGGGAGAGGTGGTTAAAAAAGACACATTTTAGAGAACAATGGGTACACTCTTTCACGTTAAATTTTGCTGTTCACATTACACAGTACATGTGCTTTCGTTACAAGGTCTCATTTTTCCTCTTATATTGAGGGCCTGCCGGTTTGGTGTGAGATCACTCATGCAGTGCCAGGCAACAGATTTCGGCTTACAGGCAGCCATGATAAGCCACAGTCTTTTGGCTTTTTTAACCTTCTTAACATGTGGGAATGGTTTCAAACAGTAGCGCCCTCATTTCCCATACCAAGCACCCGTTGGGTTGGCCATTTAAAATGGGTTTGCAATGTAAAAGGAGGGGCTGCGGTTTCCGGGTTAACATGCAGCACAAACCCAACTACCCCCTCCCCCCCCACACACACACCCCCAATTCTCGGGGATGATCACTTCACCCCTCCCCCCCACCGCGTGGCTAACAGCGGGGAACATTTCTGTTCAGCAGAGCAGGAACGGGCACCTCTGAATGTCCCCTTAATAAAATCACCCCATTTCAACCAGGTGACCATGAATGATATCACTCTCCTGAGGATAACAAAGAGCGATAAGGAACGGATGTTGTCTGCATGCCAGCAAACACCGGGACCATACGCTGCCATGCTTTGTTATGCAATGATTCCAGACTACGTGCTACCGGCCTGGCGTGGTAAAGTGTCCTACCATGGCGGATGGGATAAGGCAGCCCTCCCCAGAAACCTTTTGCAAAGGCTTTGGGAGTACATGAAGGAGAGCTTTCTGGAGATGTCCCTGGAGGATTTCCGCTCCATCCCCATACACGTTAACAGACTTTTCCAGTAGCTGTACTGGCCGCGATTGGCAGGGCAAATTAATCATTAAACACGCTTGCTTTTAAACCATGTGTAATATTTGCAAAGGTACACTCACCAGAGGTCCCCTGTGTGCCCTCAGGGTCTGGGAGCATGCCTTGGGTGAGTTTGGGGGTTACTGGTTTCAGGTCCAGGGTGATAAACATATCCTGGCTGTTGGGGAAACCGGTTTCTCCGCTTCCTTGCTGCTGTGAGCTATCTACATTATCTTCATCCTCATTTTCCTCATACCCCGAACCCGCTTCCCTGTGTGTTTCTCCACTGAAGGAGTCAAAGCACATGGTTGGGGTAGTGGTGGCTGCACCCCCTAGCATGGCATGCAGCTCCGCGTAGAAGCGGCACGTTTGCGGCTCTGCCCCGGACCTTCCGTTTGCCTCTCTGGCTTTGTGGTAGGCTTGCCTTAGCTCCTTAATTTTCACGCGGCACTGCTGTGTGTCCCTGTTATGGCCTCTGTCTTTCATGGCCTTGGAGACCTTTTCTAATATTTTGCCATTTCATTTACTGCTACGGAGTTCAGCTAGCACTGATTCATCTCCCTATATGGCGAGCAGATCCCGTACCTCCCATTCGGTCCATGATGGAGCTCTTTTGCGATCCTGGCATTCTATCACGGTTACCTGTGCTGATGAGCTCTGCGTGGTCACCTGTGCTCTCCACACTGGGCAAACAGGAAATGAAATTCAAACGTTCGCGGGGCTTTTCCTGTCTACCTGGTCAGTGCATCTGAGTTGAGAGTGCTGTCCAGAGCGGTCACAATGAAGCACTGTGGGATAGCTCTCGGAGGCCAATAACGTCGAATTCCGTTCACACTACCCCAATTCCGACCCGCTAAGGCCGATTTTATCGCTAATCCCCTCATCAGAGGTGGAGTAAAGAAACTGGTTTAAAGGGCCCTTTAAGTCGAAAAAAGGGACTTAGCCGTGTGAACGTGTCCAGGCTTAATTCGATTTAATGCTGCTAAATTCGACCTAAACTCGTAGTGTAGACCAGGCCTTAGTGCCTCTGAAAATAAGGCCCCAGGGACTTGGGATATGTTCCTGGTTCTGCCACTATGTGGCCTCAAGTGCATCATTTCACTTCTGTGCCTCAGTCTCTCCTTTTGCAAAATGCGGGGGGGGAGGGGGGAATATCTTCCTCACAGTGGCATTGGGAGGCTAAATGTGTCTGCTAAGTGTATGCAAGCAACATTTAAAGAACTAAACTCAGTTTTAAAAGTGCTTGGAGATCCTCTAATGGAATGTGCTGGAGAATGTCAAATGTTATTAGTTACTAATTATTGTTCCATTACAAAACAAAACACCCCCAAACAGTTACATCAGAACCCATGAGATGAGGCTCTCACTGTGTCACGCTCTATAGTGGATTACTTCATGTCCAGGGCTGTCGCCTAGGGCGGCAGGATTTGGGAGGCAGTATTTTGCCATCCTTGGCGGAAATTCGGCGGCGGATCCTTCACTCGCTCTGGGACCCGCCGCCGAAGTGCCCCAAAGACATGGAGCAGAAGGACCCCCGGCGCCGAATGCTCAGAGGAGGAGCGCTGCCGCCTAGGGTGGCAAAAACCCTGATACTGCTCCTGTTCACGTCTTCTGTTTTAGCATCTCTGCTCAAAACAGCCAGTGGCAGAGGATCACCCCAGGCAGGATTTGCATTGTACTTCTCCCAGCTAGAGTTTAACAGCAGCCCGCTTTGCTGGCTCAGCACTGAAGGCTAGTTCGGGTGACATTTCCAGCTCAGATGCATGGGGGAGGTGGGATGCGGTGTTCTTCTCACAACACTGGGTGTACACCAATGCAACTCCTGCAGTCAGTGCATTTACTTTGGTTTCACACTGGTGAAAGTGCACACTCAAGCCCAGACAGAATACAGAGACCTATTAAAGCTTTAACATGTAACATTTCTATGCTCTCCTTCTAATAATTTTGACTCTGGGAACGTACTGCCTACAAAACCTTGTAAAGACAGGCGGCCAAATTCTTCTCATTTAACCCATTGTAATTGGCTTTACCTCCATTTCATTGGGATATGGAGTTAGAGACTGGCCCTAAATCACTAGCATAACAGCTTCCAATTCTTAAAGTGGGAAGTACAGTGGTTTTGGACTAGCTTCTGTATTTATGCCGATATTTGTCTTCCAGCTTTAACAAGCAGAGCGCATTCTTTGCATGTACCTCACAGTAGTGATCACTGGATGGCAGCAAAACACTAAGTTGGGTTAGATCCTCAGGGGTGTAAATTGGTGCAGCTCCATTGACACTGTGGGGGGCAGAACCTCTGCTTGACATGAGTGGAGCAGTGTAGATTTACAGCAGCTTAGGATCCATGCCCATCACCGTGTCATTTGGTGTCATGTTCCCCCATGAATATTTGTAATTCATAAATAAAATCCAAAGAAGCGTATGAAGGGCCTAGCTCTTCCCTGCCTTGGGTGATATAAAATGACACCATTTTTCTTTAGCAGTGGTTTGCTCTCACCATGCACCTTTGGGGCCACATAAGATGCAGGGCAGTAACAAATGCATCTAGCAGTCTTACACCCACTTTGCACAGGTCTCAGTGACTAGGCTGGATGCATGGCCATACAGAATCTGGCACAAGAAGTTTGTACGAGTTGCTGAAGGTCACCTGGTTAGTCTGGGGCACAGCCAGGAATAAAAACTGGAAGTCTGGATTCCCTGTGACCTATTGCTTCCTTGTGAAACAATCACCTCAAGAGGAGTAGTTCTGTACATTAATATGCAGTGTAAAGTACTTGCTAGTAACAAACATGAATAATGGGTTAGGATCAATCTTCATTTGGTGTAGATCTATTTAGATCCATTGATGTCACTGTGTAAGTCAGCTTGGCTCCAATTGGAGAATCCTCTATTTAGCTAGATATTAGTAAAGATCATTGGGCCAGATCTCTAGTTGGGGGTAAGTTGGGATAGCGCCACTGGATTCAGTGGAACTAACTACACTGATTTACATCAGCTGAGGACCTGGTCCAGTAGGTCCATTACTCATGGGGTAGTAGGAATCATGCTTTGATCTGACCCTGGGATGAGGTCTTATTTCTTGGGTTTTCACCACAGTTCCTCTCTCAAACTTAGACTTGGCTAATGACCTGCAGACAAATAATGAACCAAAGCCAAAAAACAGAAAGGAAGAAGCTGAAATCATTACCCGGGGGTAAAGGTGTTTTCTCTGGAAGGAGATCTAATTTTTAATAGCTGTATCTGAATAGGCAGTGCCCTACCCCCAAAAAAAGCTTCTGATATTGTCTTATTGGCACTGAATTTGTTTTTATTGTGGATTCAGTACTGGACTGAGTTCCTGAAAATTCTACTCCTGTTTGTCAAGAGAACAGGTACAGTGAGTGTGGCGGCAGGGCAAGCTTCTCCTACACACCACCTGACAAATGCTCCCTGTCTCTGAAGCTCTCTCTAGTGGAGTTTAAGTGGAGTCTCTGGCCTCTCTTCTGAGATGGTCACCAGTGGGTGCAATTAGTGGTGGTTATGATGTGGACACCAGCCACTGGGAACTGACTGAGGCCCACCAAAGTAATTTCACACAGGCCCTCAAGCGCTGTCATGGTAACCACTTTTATATGCTGCCTGTTTGCATGGACTGCATTAGCACCATGGTGGAAGAAGCCCTAAACTGTACTACCAACCCGCTGAGCTGTCTGGTCCCCTGGTTTGTTTTGAAACACAATATCGGACCCATTATGCTGTATTGGATTATTGTGAATGGCAACTGGGTCTCAAAAGACAATGGTGTAAGTGCCAAGGCTGTTGAGTTACTACGTATCCTGCCTACAGCATCGCAAATGGCAAAGACATCCAACTCTCGAGCAACAGTCGTTTCCCCGCATAGTGCAGGCATAAGTTGCAAGGCCAGAAGATGAAGCCAGTGCACTACTAGTGCTTGAGGCCTGCTGCACTTTCTTCTGTGTTCTCCTCGCTCAACCACCTGACTCCCTGGTGCAGGTCAGCCCTAGCTAGCTGCATCTTCCCAGCTTGCAGTCCCTCTTACCAGTGTCCTTGAACTTGAGCCTAGGTTAGGCTGGTGGCCTTGGAGCATTGGATTTTTGTATTTGTGTAAAGAGTGTTTTATATCCCCTCATCTAATTCTGATCTAGCCTTTTAATCTCTGTGGCATCACAGAGACCTGGTGGGATAAATCTCATGACTGGAAAATTGGTCTAGAAGGAGACAGCTTGTTCAGGAAGGAAAGACAAGGGGAAAAAAAGGGAGGTGTTGCATTATACATGTTGACTTTTCTCCAACAAATCATGTTGATCTGTCTGATAACTCTGTTCACTATAGTTTCAAACAACTTGGCTGGTACTGAAATTAGGCTTACTGGCCTGTAATTGCCAGGATCACCTTTGAGCCTTAAAAAAAAAAAAAAAAATAGGAGTCACATTAGCTGTCCTCCGGTCATCTGATACGGGAGCCAAATTAATGATAGGTTATCTACGACAATTAGTAGTTCTGCAATTTCATATTTGAGTTCCTTCAGAACTCTTGGGTGAATGCTATCTGGCCTGGTGACTTATTTGTTCTAAAACGTGGACTCTGTGACCATGGACTGGAGGTCAGGCTAGATTATCTTAATGGTCCCTTCGGGCCTTAAAACAATGAATAAAGGTCTCATTGAACTTAAATACAAATCAAACGCTGTACAAGCATATGGGTTACACTGACAGTTAGTAGTATTCAACCAATTTTGGCCCAATTATTCTAGGCACTGTACAAAAAATAAATGACAGTCACCAGCCCAAAGATCTTACAATCCAAAAGACAAGAGGTAACTAAAGTGAAGGCATTGGGTGTTGTGCTGCTTAGGCTAGGGATTAATTTGGTCTTCCTAAAAGCTATTATAGGGCTTAACTGAGGCATAATTCACTGAGGGCTCTGCACCTTGTGCAGTCATTTACACCAGTGCAGAGTGCATATAAATGGTTATGGGTCTGATCTGGTAGTTTTACACCCACTTTGTACTCCTGTTTCACTGGGGTAAGTGATGGCACAAAGCAACGGTGATTCAGGACTATGGAGTATAAGAGGCCTTGTTTGCACTAGACAGTTGTGCCACTAACTATGCCAGCATAATTAAAGCAGCGCAACCCCTCTCCCCTAGTTATACTGCTATAAAGCTATTTTATACCAATATAGATATTCCCATATGGGAAGGGAAATAAGCCATACTTGTATAAGACATCTTTATACTGTTAAAACTGCAGCCACAATAATGGTGGGACTGGTATAACAATATTGGTAAGAGTTAGTCATCTAGCCAACAGTTATACTGATTAAAAAAAAAAAAAAAAAAAAAACACAACAGTGTATAGACCAGGCCTAGAAGAACTATATGCTGTTGTAACTACTTGGCGATCAAACCATTTATTATTAAACACACAGCCTGCTGGTTTTGACAAGTTTAGTGTTTTGAGTTTATGCTAAAGCCAAACTATTTTGCCATACTGACGTGAAGAACAAAACAAGGGTGAAACACAAAGTGCTACACTTGCAGACAAAAACTACAATTTTAAGAGTTTACAGCTATTGCAATATAACTGTATCTAAGTGAACAGAAGACAGAGCCTCTCGTTTATTACCCTCCTTTTCCCAGAGCTGCCGAGCCAAATGTGAGTAATAAATAATCTTTAAGAGTCCATTCAGCTGCCTCTTTTCAGACATGGTTTTACAACTGTTTGATTAACCTACACAGTCATGCTAAATGCTAATGTGCAGAAATAAGACTTCAAATTACATGCCTGCACGTCCACCGCTTTTCATCATGTTCAAGAACTGCAAACAGACGTGTTGAGTGCAGAAATTTTTACTTCCAGCTCTTTTAAACTTCTCTGAAGTGGAGTGGTTTTGACGCAGTGTGTACTGTGTAAGCAGAATGGGCCCTGACCAAAGCCTACTGGAGTCCATGGACTCCAGTAGGTTTTGGATTTGGTCCTAAACACACAGCTGTGCCAAGGTGCCAGAGCAAACTGGAATGTAAAACAGCACCTAATTTTTTTAAAAGGTAAATATAGCTTGTGCAGCTCAGTACAATTTTAAGTGTCAAAGGCGGTACAACAAATTGGGTGCGATTTCAAGAGGAAGTTATTTTACAGATACATTCTCAGGCATGTAAGTTTTAAGCCTTGTATAATACTGAGTTATATGCGATCTCCAACTTTCTAGCTAGCATTGGTCACAGACATGATGGTACGAAACAGGTAAATGAATTAATAAGCTCTCCAGGGAGGATAAACTCTTTTATACCAGGTTACCAGGGAGCTGCTTGAATCAAAGCACCGAGAAATGATCGGGAGTATGACTGTCAATTTAAGGTGAATTCACACTGTGCAGAGGTTCAGCATATAAACCATTTAAGCGTCGCTCAAAAATAGACCTCAGAGATGCACACCTGACGCACAGGGGTTATTTTTCACCATGTAGGGGTACTCACTCAGCACTAACTCCACATGTAGTGTCAGAGCCTCAGCTGGTGTAATTCCATTTACTCCAAGGGAGTTTTCTTAACATGGATTCAGTTCAGCATGAAGCATCCTCAGTCATTTCAGAGTTCTAGAGAAGGGATGTTCCTTTGTTTTCATTGAATGAATTTTTTATTAGTCCTTCTATGGCTCTTTCAATAGCCAAGTAATTTTGGGATGACCAATGTGTTTGCAATGTAGTTTCTAGTGATGGTTGGACCCAGAAATGTAGATTTGTTTGCAAAACAACCTCCCACTATGGGTTATGAAATGAGTAATGCTACGAACTAGAATCAGTGAGCTAGCTCAGACCCTTAATGGAGGCTCAGCCACTAGAAGGTGACAAGATAGCCTCACTAGCAGGTTTACACCTACCAGTGGCCAGATACTGATCAGAAGGTCCGTTTTGAAAACTGGTTTCAAAATCTTAAAGTTGGTCAGTGAATTTTTCACAACTTCCTGATTACACTTTCAAAGGAAATACCACAGAGAGGCTGATTTAGTGATATTTCACTACTTCTGCTTCCAGTCCCATCCCAAACTAGGGCATGCAGAAACATGCAAAACATTTCTAAGGCCCAGGCAACATAATCAGACTTGTCTTACTTGTTGTTTCTGAAATAAATTTGCATATCATTAACAAATTTATATGAGGATGACTAGATTCACAGAATCCCACTGGGAGCTCATTTTCAGCTGTTTATTCACTACAAACCCCAAATCTTTTCTCAGAGTCACTGCTTCCCAGGCTAGGGACTCCCAGACTAAGTATGATCTACATTCTTCATTCCCATTTAGCCATATCAAAATGCATGGCTTGCTTGTGGCAAGTAGATTCTGAATCAGTGACCTGCCCTCTTCATTATTTGCCACTTCCTCAATTTGAGTCATCAGTGATGACCCAAATCCAGATAACGCTCATCTGTCCAGCTGTTCAAAATCAGAACCCATATTTGCAAATGGACTCTATTCTTAGGAGTCAGACCTTTGGGACATTTAGCTCAGTTCAAATCATGGATTTCAGACTCTAAAACATACAACTGACAACAAGCATGCACCTTTTATATAGGCCAGTTTTGTCCTCAAGCTCCGACCTGATTGTACACAAACTTAGACCAAACGCCCATTAGTCAGTGTTTACACCAAATTAGACTCCGAGATAGCAGTAGAGGACTCTGTGTTAGTGAGTCCAAGTTAGTGTTAAGGGACCCACCTTACAGATCAATGCTGAACTGGAGTCCATGTGAATTTTGGCTTGAGTGCAGAATCAGCCCCTTTAATTGTCACAAGATACCATGATGACTGTAACACACTTACAGTCCACTTTAAAAGGAAAAAATCTTGCTCTTTTGGCACCCTGGCAGCAGAATATGTGGAGGAACACAAGTGCACGGTCAGATTTGTGAGGGTTCAGGGGCATGGATAACAAGAAAAAGCCTATTTCTTAAGTGGTGCTTTTCATCAGTAGATCTCAAAGCACATCACAATCTTTTAAAGTAATCCTTGGAACACCTCAGAGGCAGTGAACTATTTCCATCCCCATTTTACAGAAGGGGAAACTGAGACACACATGACTTGCCCAAGATCACACAGGAAGTCCAGAGCAGGGAATTGAACACATGCTCCCAAATTCTAGACCAGTGCCATAACCACTGGTCCAGCCTGGAACAGGGGTGGGTCTGGAAGAGTCACAGTTGCTTTGATCCTCCCTAGTCTTCCCCCTCCCCATAGCAGCTCCGTATTAGTGATGCATTAGCCATTGGAGCAGCTACATAGTCACTTTGTGGGTTTGGATAAGGGTGCCCTCTCCTCACTCCCTGTGTACCTCTCCCCAGTACCCATATAACTGCTCAGACTGGAGAAGAGTGAAAATTTGGCTCCTCAGCCCTGATCCAGTAGTGCACTTTTAAGCATAGGCTCAACTTTGTGTACTTTGGTGATTCTTACCAGGGTCAGTGGGACTACTCATGCCTTTGATGGTAAGCACCTTCTCAAGTGCTCTGCTGGATCAGGGCCAAAGTGCATAAAGTTGTATGCAACAAACATCTCTCTCTTCACTGTGATTAAAGAACAGGAGTACTTGTGGCACCTTAGAGACTAACAAATTTATTAGAGCATAAGCTTTCGTGGGCTACAACCCACTTCTTCGGATGCACTGTGATCAGAGATCTTTAGGGGAACTGAATGCTGAAGTATTTTGCTCCTCCTTCTCCCATGTGAAACCCAGAAGCATGGCAGGAAGCTAAAAATGGTGGTCTGGTCTCCCACAGCAGCTGAACGGTTCCAAACCTCACAAGTCACTTAGTGTAGAGTTTTGGGGTGACCGTTCAAGTTGCTTCTAGTCTTATCAGAACTGGTTCTCTTGCCTCTAAAAGCCATGGCACAAATTCCACTCAAAGCCCAAAATGGTTCTCACTGAGGTAAAAGGGAGAAGTGCTATTGATTTAAATATGGACAGGAAATGTCCCTGGGCTACTAAGCTTTTTAACTCACTCATCCTGTTTAGAAGGCATAGTTCTCAAAACCCTTGGGAACAGCTAAGAGACTCCCCCCTGCACACCCTTTCTTTTATTTTCAGCAAAGGACATTTCTCAGTTCTTTTTTCTCAGCTTTGTTGCAGCGCAGTGAGTAGCACTTCCTTAGAGTGAGTGTTTGGATGATGTAAGTGCAGAATCATTTGTTTTGCGGTATTGGTCAGTGATGCAAGAGCTGTTGGAAGGAAAGTACAGTGCTCAGAGACCTTGCAATTTTACAATCTTATTGTATTTTTTTCCAAGACGTTTACCTAGACAATGGAGCAGTAGTTCAGCTCTCTTTCCACCACTGCTTTTATAACTGTTACACTAGACTTAAAACATCTCGTATCAAAGATTTTTTTCTAGGGACGTTGTAGTCTGGGGTACATTTTTCCAAGAGCTTTAAGTGACTTACAACCCAAATTCTTAGTCTCAGAAGTGATTTAGGCACTGAAAAGCTTAAGTCTCAATGAGACAGGCTTCTAAGAGTAAAATTTTCTTAAACACCCAAGTGACTTAGGAGCCAAAGTCCCACTGGCTTTTAAGTTACTGCTGAAAATGAGACCAGCTCTTAAATCACTTATGAAAGCTTGGTCATTACAACTGTGATTTTCAAAAGCACCTCAGTTATCCAAATCTCATCGCAATTCAATGGCAGTTGTGCCCCAGCTTCCTACACACACACCTTAGAAAAATCTAGTCTGAAAGCTGTGGTCGGGTGACAGGGAGACAAAAGACCTGATTCTATTCCTGACCCTTGCTCTCTGTACAACCTGGGGCAAGTCACTTCACTCTGCCTCAGGTTTCCATCTTGTAACATTGGAATAATAATAAGAATAATAATGTTTGCCCTGTGAAAGAGTCTACTCACCACAGACACATCCCCTCATGGCTGGGCATGGCACAGCAACAGCTTCTCCTTTGGCAGGCCCTGCCAACCCTCGCTCCTTTCCTGTGGTGGTCTGCTTCTTTCTGCGACTTAGCTTTCTTCCAGCTCACTGTTAGTCCTTCTCTACTCAGGGTAAATGGAGTCCAACACACACCAATACTCTGACACCATCATGCCAGAGTATCAGCCCACATTTCTGGCTTTGGGGGGCCCTGCAGCCTTTGACTCTTTGGGTCTTCACACCACCATCCTAGGTGGGTCAGTAAGGGAACTCAGGCCCAGCCTCCACTCTAGGTGCCAGTACAGGGACCCTGTGCCAAGCAGTTAATGTCAGTTTGTTCAGCCCCTTTGCTATGCCCCTGGGCTGTTTCCTACCAAGGCCCATAACAAGGCCTTTCTCACAGTCTCTTCCTGTGCTGACACCTCTGCCGCTCCCAAACAGGGCCCCCAAATGAGTTATAGGGAACAAAAGATCCCACACCAGAGCTACCTGCCCTAAAAAGACTCTGGCTAGGCCACTGCCAAGCTTTCTGGCACAAAACTAATTCAAAAAGCCCACTCTTTCTCCCCAGCAACTAGGGAGTGAGCTGAGATTTTCCTCTTTTAGCCTGGAGGGGGTCAGTTAAGGCTTGATAACTCACACAGGTGTAACAGGGTGGGGCTGATTGGGCCCACCAGCTCTCATGAACCCTTTCTTTGTCAGCATTGGTTCTGTATACCCCATCACACTTCACCTTTGTAAAGTGCTTTGAGACCCTCAGATGTGTATTTATTGCACCATTGTCCCAGGGAGCTCAGCTTGGGCATATTCATAGTAAAATAATGATGATAATAAGAATGATATAGCGCTTTTCATCAGTAAATCTCAGAGAGAGAAAAGAAACCAAATAAATAAAGGAGAGCATGTTTTTAAAAGTGGTAACAGAGACTAAGGACAGAGAAGTGGAGACATTGTTACAATAAAAATATTGAGGTAGGTCCTCCCCTAGAGAGTCGGGCGCCACTGAGTGACACCAGCTGAGGCTCTGATCTCATCAATCAGTTCTATAGAGCTTACAGAACAGCTGTAAGACTGTAAGGTTTCATTATATGTCAGAGGTGGCCAAACTTACTGACCCTCTGAGCCACATATGACAATCTTCAGAAGTCTGAGAGCCAGAGGTATGCCTGCCAGGGTTTGGGGCTTCAGCCCCGCTCTTGTTGAAGCCCTGAGCCCCGTCAGGTGCGCCCCATGGGGCTGAAGCCCCGAGACATCCTCCCCCCCCCCCTGCACACACACATTGTGAAGAAGCCCCTGCCCCACCACCCTGCTGCAAGGGAGAGGTCCCGAACTCTCCCCCCCCCCACTCTCTAGTAGGTGGAGAATGGGGGGTGGTGTGGGGGGCTCCGCGATCTGCACTTAAACAGTAAAAGAGCCACATGTAGCTCGCAAGCCACAGTTTGGGCCACCCCTGTTAGATGGTGTGGTAGTAACTCTTTTTCAGCTCTTTATAAATAAAAGAAAATAAATCACCCTCTTAGTCATTTTACAGAAGAATTTAGAGCTTTCTTAACTCACAAACGAAGAACGTTCTCTCTCTCTGGATGGACACACACACACACACACACATGTGTGTGTGTGTCTGTGTAGTCATGTGGGTCTGATTCTCATTTATAAGAAGTCCTCTTTAGTCTACCCTGGTAGTGTTTCCCTCCACTGTGGCCTCTATATTTTCTTTTGTTGGTGTTTGTTAAATCGCTTATTCAGGCCGGGGTAAACAGCATCCCAGCTAGAAGTGGATTTTTGAAATGCAAAGCTCTTTCTCTGGGTAGTGTTGTGACCATAGGATAGAAACATAAGATTCAGACCTCTTCACTTCACATTATCACCAGGACAGCAGTGTGACTCAGCATATTAAAACAGGCTATAAAGATAGGAGGTAAAGCAGAAGCTTAGTATTATGTCCCTCATAAAACCTGTTTCCTCCTTGTTTCCTAAAGCTTTTGAATTAAGAAACAAATACAACTTCAGCAGGTATGCTTTTAAAAATGCTATTCCTATGGGTGAGCTTGACTGCAGCTAGAGAGGGGTCCCAAACAAAACCCTAGATCCAAACAGCCCCAGACTTGAAAATTGTTATCCAGTTCTCCCTGCCTCAACCTACCCATATCTTTATAACGGTCCCCAAATATGTGTGCCAGTGTGTGTATGCATATGCATGCTTTGCCTATAGCAATCTATACTTGTTAAAAAAAATAAGTTTAGGAACAAAGTACCTTAGAAGACAATATTTTTATTGGCTAGAGCTGAGAGTTGCTGTTTGGGACGCCTGGGTTCTTATCCTGGCTCAGCCACTGATTGACAATGTGACCTTTGGCAAGTCATTAAACATCTCATTTTGCAACTTATGGAAAAGTCGTAGGTAAATTTAATACAGATGTTACCATTAGGTTTCCGCAGAGGTGGAGTCTGTCTTCACTGCACAGATTGCATGAGTTCTTACTCTAGTGTTACTCCTAATCTGAATCCGGTCCTCACATATGCCATGTAGGCAAACCACTCAAGTATTTCCATAACTTTAAGCATGTGCTCAGACCCACTGGACCTAATGGGACTATTCAATGTACTTAAAGTTAAGTAAAAACAACAAGGACTCTGGTGGCACCTTAAAGACTAACAGATTTATTTGGGCATAAGCTTTCGTGGGTAAAAACCTCACTTCTTCAGATGCATAGAGTGAAAGTTACAGATGCAGGCATTATATACTGACACATGGAGAGCAGGGAGTTACTTCCCAAGTGGAGAACCAGTGTTGACAGGGCCAATTCAATCAGGGTGGATGTAGTCCACTCCCAATAATAGATGAGGAGGTGTCAATTCCAGGAGAGGAAAAGCTGCTTCTGTAATGAGCCAGCCA
>NW_020664404.1:7479493-7543764 GCF_002925995.2 Terrapene triunguis | reverse complement strand
TAGATACAGACTAACACAGCTACCCCCTGATACTTAAAGTTAAGTAGGTGCTTATGTGCTTTGCTGGTGTACGGCCATAACAGGCTTTTATATAAATGACTCTAAATACTGATTAGATCGATAGATAGCTCGATAGATAGATAGAATCATCCCACTGAGTTCTAATGCAGAAATATCATTCCCTGTTAAGATCTAAAAGGAGGGTTGGAAAAAAAACCTATAGAAGGATCTCATTCGCTATTAAATACTATACCACTTTTCCATAAAGCCTATATGTCTAATTCCAATGTTATGGAAATTGACTCTTTGGGCATTTAACAGCTTAAATAATATTCTGCAAGGCAGATTTCAATTTTGAGATTATTGATTTTCTAAATTGCTTTTGCTCTTATTTTAGAAATAAGTAAGGCTACTCCGGTTTTGTCACAGAGGTTGCGGAAGTCATGGAATCCGTGACTTCCAAAGACCTCTGTGACTTCAGCCCTGGCGGCTGGGAGCTTCAGGGTCCTGCCGCCTCCCGCAGCGGCAGGGAGCTATGAGGTACCCCCGCTGCCTGAGGGCCCCCAACCTCTCAGCCGCCATGGGCAGCGGGGTACGCTGCAGCTCCCAGCTACAGGAGACAGGGGGATCCCTGCAGTTCTCCACCACCGCAGTGGGCAGGGTGACCCCTGCAGCCCCCGGCCTGCCACTCGGGGCAGGCGGACCCCTGCAGTTCCCCACTGGGGAGGGGGCAGGGGGACCCTGCAGCTTACCTCCGCCGCCCTGGAGCCCTGAGCTCCCACTGGTGGTGGGGACCCCAGAGCTCCCAGCCTCCTGACAGCTGCCCAGTCCCTTCCCAAGTCACGGGCAATAAAGAAAAATTAACGGAAGCCCGTGACCCGTCCCTGACTTTTACTAAAAATATCCATGACAAAATCTTAGCCTTAGTAATAAGATATGTTGCATTTATGTTCACTAACATCATACAGATTGTCTCATGTCTGGTTTTCCATCAAGTTTCATTCTGACTGGCCAATTAGTTGACTAAATCGCAGAATAAATAGAAATGTTGAATTAGCTTTTAGCTTGGCAGTTTTCTTAATGCACTGACTGTTGACTTCTTCCTGCCATCAAAGGCTGTTTGATGGGCCAAGAGTGTTTGTCCATGGAATACAATATCCTCAGGTGATTTTTCCATTCTAAGCCGAAACAAAAAGAGCAAGGAATTGAGGACCGAACTTCAGAGATGATAGATACCTGATTTCTCTCTGCTACAGGCCACCATCTAGTTTCTGCCCAAATATAACCATAGGCCAGGTGTCATTTCCCAGTACATTCCATGGGAAAGCCTTTGTTTAAATGTCACATTGAATGGTTATTAGTTAGAGATATTAGACACAGATAGGATTTGACATGGTATATTATGGCACCCATTCTTTTAGGATTAGGGCTGTCCCTTTAGTGGCACTGGTGGCTTTGCCAGAGCAAGGGATTAGACAAAACTAGTCAATGACAACAGATAAAAGTTAAGTTATATAAGGCTACAGGTACAACAATGAAGAGTGGGCCTGAGCAAGTTTTTGAGAGAGTAAATTGAGAATATTGCATGGCCAGGATTGGAACAATGAGGTTGCCTACTAAGTCGTATGGCCTGTCTCAACTGCTATTAGCAACTATCTTCAACAGCCGGAGATAGGACACTAGATGGAGAGGGCTCTGAGTTATGAGAGAGAATTCTTTTCCAGATGTCTGGCTGATGGGTCTCACCCACATGCTCAGGGTCTAACTGGGGTTGGGAAGGAATTTTCAGATTGGCAGAGACCTTGGGGTAGGAGGGGTCGCTTTCCTCTGCAGCATGGGTCACTTGCTGGTTTGAACTACAGTAAATGGTGGATTTTCTGTAACTCAGAGTCTTTAAATAAAGATTTGAGGACCTCTGCTAAAGGTTACAGGCCTACTGGAGGAGTGGGTGGGTGGGTGAGGTTCTGTGGCCTGCGATGTGCAGGAGGTCAGACTAGATTATCGTGATTGTTCCTTCTGGCCTTAAAGTCTATTAACCTTGGAATAAAAAAAAAAGTTTACTGAAGGCTTAGGATTGAACATGAAATCACCTTCTCTGGGTAAAAATTTTCTATAGGGGTTTTGGTTTAACCCGGATTGACATGGTTATGGTTAACGTCTCCAGCAGCCCAATCCTTCCATCAGGTTCTACAAGCAGTAATTCAAATACACCCTATGATAGAGCCTGGGATTTTCAAAGGAGCCAAAGTGAATTAGGTGCCCGACTCCTATAGAAAGTCAGTGGGAGTTGGGCAACAAACTTTCTTAGGCTCCTGAAAATACCAGCCATAAACGGTACCAGGGTAACTCCTATGTTTCCCAGAGCTCCCTGCCCTGTCTTCTGGTCAGCACAATGCCTTCCTGCCTCCTCTAAGTGTCCCTTCCTTTAAGGTATTGAGGCAAATTTGGTGCAGTTGCATATAAATTCACTCCCAGCTAGGAATGCTGCCCTGAGCTACCTCTGAATCCTGGCTGAGAAATATCTGCAGAAACCTCAGCCCATTGTCTGGCTTGGTAGCAACTCCTGGGCGTTTACTGGGGCTTGTGGGCAGAGTGAGCAGGGTCTGGGGGTTCCCTCCAGAGGGTGCCAATAGACCTGTACACCTCATTACATAATTAGTAAGAGCAAAAGCAAGGGTGAACATTCAGTCAACCCCAGGCACAATAATTATGAGTCTTTCTTTCTGATTTTAAGATTTGCTGTATGAAAATGATTTGTGTGTTTAGGTTGAGATTCTCAAAGTTATCTCTGGGAATTGCATTAATAATTCTCATTAAAACCAATGAGAGCCAGACATCAAAATCTCAGAGGTAGTTTTGAAAACCTCAGCTTTCAACCATGCACTGCGCTGTGCATAGAGCTTGGGATGGGTGTATCCGTGAATTGTAAATAATATAGAGACATGGGTGAATAAGGCACGTTTCCTATATATTTGATCAAACATATTATGCAATGTAATATATACAACTAATGTAAATCAGGTGAACTTGAAGACCCTGGGAGTTAAGTACTTGTTTAAATATAAACTGTGTGCATTTCTGAATTGCGTAGTGAGTGAGTGGAAGGTGCTAAGATACCATGGTGATGGGCATCGTATGAGAATCTGAATATAATAGAAAATAGGAATTGTGGGTGCTCATAACCTCTCAGGTATTAAGCCAAGTGGTTTCACACTCTTGATCACAAAGTCTCATGGATTGCTAGGGGTACCTGATTAAATCCAGGTAGTGAAAACAATTTTTCCTTACATGTTTTATCATGTACAGTAAAAAAGATTGAGAAAAGCAATTAATGTGTTTGCTGCATTGCTAAGCAATGAGTAAAATAAATATTATACTGATTAAATAGGGCAATAAAAGTCATTTATTTAAGGGAGTGCATATAGTTATCCATTGCACTTCATTAATACACGATTTGGTGTTAAAGTTTCACTGACATGCCCATTGTACCCACCCTAGAAACTTTTGAAAATAGGGGGTCTTTACCTCAGCATAGTTGTTTTAATTTAGATTCGTGTTTTGTTCTGTTAGCGACAGAAGTCCCTCAAAAGGATTTAGTTCTCTAGGACACTTATCCAAACGTATCCCAAACTTTTTTATTCTGGAAATTATGTAAGATTTCTTTCTCGTCAGGCTTTTTTTTTACTAGTACTCGATGGCATTTGTTGACCTGGAAATACTGCAAAATCAACATTTGTGCAGTGTGCTGGCACTTCTGTGTCCAGAACTGGCTAAAAGCAGGATGTTCAGAATAGCGTGAAAAGTTTTTTTTTTTTTAAATCTTTCCCTTAAGTTTTATGAACGTCAAAAAGAGTTTTGGCTTTGGATTGAAGTCCCAGCGAAAGTTCCAGGGCTGGTGTGCCCTTCCCACATTTTTATGATTTTAAAAATATATATTTTATGTTAATTTTCCTACAAATCAGATCAGAGCTTAAAAATATCCACCAGACTTATTTTAAGAATAAAGCTGTAAGCTTGAAAGTGCTTAACTAAACTCACTAGAGAAATTGCTACACACACAAATGCAGCAATTAGATAGGTTCGTTTACTTATACACTTTATAATCTCTCTCTCTCTCTCTCTCACACACACACACACAGACAAACCCAATACCTGACTGCTAGAAAAGTCAAAACGCAAAGGAGTGAGGGCCGGAAACTCAAGAACTCAGCACAACCAGGGCTAGAAGTTAAAAAGATCTCAGCTCCCAATTAGGCACCAGAAGAACTGGCCAGATTTGCAAAAGTGCTCAGCATGGTGGGTGCTGAATGCTTCTGAAATTCTGGCCCTAACTGTCAGAATGGGAGCCACTGCATGGTGAAAACTTTGGAAAAACTCACCCTCATTTAGGGGCCGGAATAGGAGCTGAGCTTTGAAAATCTAGCCATTTGTGGGTGCTGAGCCCTGAAAAACTTGCCCTGAGTTCATTTCAAATCTCACCCCACCCTCCAAAAAAACAAACAAAAAAACCTCAAACAGGAATAAGATTTGAAGTGTGAGTCTGAGCTCAAACTAATCCAGTAAATGACAAGCTTGGAAACATATTCCAGTGGCTTTTCATGAGGCATAAGGTAATAGCTGATATTCACACCGATGGGTGGACATGCTTACACATCGCTTGTCAAATCAGGAGTGTCATTTTGCTTGTTCTGTCAGAGAGTAGCAAGCTGTCCCAAAGATCCATCCAGCCCAGTGTCCTGTCTTCTGACAGTGGCCAATGTCAGGTGCCCCAGAGGGAATGAACAAAGCAGGTAATCATCAAGTGATCCATCCCTCATTGCCCACTCCCAGCTTCTGGCAAACAGAGGCTAGGGACATCATCCCTGCCCATCCTGGCTAATAGCCATTGATGGACCTATCCTCCATGAATTTATCTAGTTCTTTTTTGAACGCTGTTATAGTCCTGGCCTTGACAACATCCTTTAGCAAAGAGTTCCACAGGTTGACTGTGTGTTGTGTGAAGAAATATTTCCTTTTGTTTGTTTTAAACCTGCTGCCTACTAATTTTATTTGGTGACCCCCTAGTTTTGTGTTATGAAAAGGAGTAAATAATGCTTCCTTATTTACTTTCTTCACACCAGTCATGATTTTATAGACCTCTATCATATCCCCCCTTTGTTGTTTTTTTCAAGCTAAAAAGTCCCAATCTTATTAATCTCTCCTCATACAGAAGCTGTTCCATACCCCTAGTCATTTTTGTTGCCCTTTTTCTGAACCTTTTCCAATTCCAATTGAGATGGGATGACCACATCTGCATGGAGTATTATCTATCCCTTTCTTAATGACTCCCAACATTCTGTTAGCTTTTTTGACTGCCGCTGCACATTGGGCGGATGTTTTCAGAGAACTATCTAGAATGACGACACAATCTCTCTCTTGAGTGGTAACAGCTAATTTAGACCCCATCATTTTATATGTATAGTTGTTTACATGTGGGTCATCTGTTACACACATCACCATTTTCTCCTGACTCTCATGAATTCTTTGCCAAGATCTGTGCTTTCAAAAAAAAAAAAAAGTTTTATGGGGCTTAAAGCAACAACAACAACAGGAAAATGTGAAGCAATCTTCCAAAATATATTCAATTAATAAATCTACTGTGTTTCATAAAACAGGCTAACTTCCAATTACATTTCACCATTAGGTTAATTCGGAAGTTTATTTTTGCTTGATTTTCTTTCATAGAATTGTACCCTTTGTAGGTAATAATTTTAAAGGACTTTGTTCTATTTAAAGGGCCTGCGTACGTTTGCATTGGCATACAGCAAATGTACTATTTAAACAGGATGGTCAAAAACTTCTCTCATACAAACGTAATTTTAAAGCCGCTTTTGCTTTTCTCCCAATGAAAATACATGAAGTGTCCAACACTCAGAAGGAAGTCAGGACGATGGTAAATAAGTTTCATCTGGATGACACCAATTAAAAGTTGGCTAGGTTCCAGGGCTAAAAGAAAAATGAATGCAAGTCTGCACAATTTAGGGTTAGCTAACATTTACACAGTGAGGGTGGACAGGCTAGGACAATGGCTTCTGTGCACCTGTTGTCTCTTCTATGACATGGTTATGTGGAGTGAACTCAGGTGTTTGTCTCCAGAGCTGCGACCTCCTCTTCTATTTTTTTGAATGAGTCATGTCTGAAAGCATTCCACAGTATGGCAGCAGGATGTTGCAACCATAAAGATGAAAAAAGCACCTAGCAGCAATATTTGTGGACAGTTTTGCTTTGAGTTAAAATGATTGCAGAGCTAACAAAAATATAATGGGGAAATCAATTTTAATCATTCCATGATACTAAAATAAGTCTTTGGGTCAGATTTTCTGGTCCATTGTACAGCACAGAGGGGGCACAAAGCACCCTTACAACACCTGAAGGAGGCCAATGGAGCATTAGTCTTCTGCAGGGAACTCTCCACTAGTGTAATTCATGAGATGTGCTCTCAAGGCTGAGCACAGGGAGGAGGAAAGGCTAGCTCAGGGGCATTCCACGGGTGGGCCAGGGAGAGGAGGGGCATGGCTCCACTCTACCCAGTCCTTTATTGGTGTAAATTAGGGCTGCCTCTCTACAGCTCTCACGCGTGCAGGGGCCAGATAGTTCTCAATCCGGGGGCCAGAGCTGGCTCCCAGTGCCCCTCCCCCTTCTTGAGCTGATCGGCTAGAGTGGACAACCCAGGCCTTTGCATTTATCGAGTGGCTTTCACAGTGTTTCACAAACATTAGCCTTAAGACACCCCGCTGGCAGACAGATTATTATCCTCATTTTACAGCCGGTGAAACTGAAGCACAGAGAGGGGGAAATGATTCACCCAAATTCACACAATGAGTCAGTAACAGCGCTGAGGATAGAACCTAGAACTCCTGACTCCAGGTCCCACTAAATCATGCTGTTTTTAGATGACTCTGGTGACATATCAGTAAACTACATGAGTCTAACCACTAGGAATGGGTCACAGTTTCACTTACACTAAAAGCCTTTAGCAAAACTATATAGAAACTCTGTAATGTTATGGAATGTGCTACCCCCGTTAAAAACAACCAAAGCCTTCTGTTGTTTTTCATGTAAGTAATTCTATTGTACTGAAGAGAGTATTTTCAGTTCAGGTGTAGGATTGTGTCAATTTTACATAGCCAAAGTCTGTTCTCAGTTACCTCCGTGTAAATGCGAAGTACTATGGGTGCAGTGGAGTTACTCCAGATTTACACTCGGCTGACTGAAACAAAACCTAGCCCACAATGAACAAGGTAACGTTAGTATTGCAGATAAGCAAAAGTGCTGTCTGTCTATGTCCTTACATGGTCCCCATCACCGAGTAGCTGAGCAACTCACAAACATGAATGAATTTATCCTCACAGCCCCACTCACAGCTCAGGAAGATTATAATCCCTTCCCCTGCCAATTGGAAATTTGTAAACTGGGGCCCAAAGGCCCAGATTCTCAAAGATATTTAGGCATCTGACTCCAAATGAGAGTTAGGCACCTAAAGACCTTTGAGGATCTAGGTCCATGAGTGGCGCATGCACCCCCCCACACCCCATTTAGGGAGGCTAGCCCCCTGCCCTGCCAGCACTGAGCCGAGGCTGCCCAGAGGAGCTCTGAGCCCTGCCACAGCCCAGCCCCAGGGCTGCGGCAGGGAGAATTAGCAGAGGTTTGGGGAGGCTTAACCTCCCCCAGCCTCCATTACCCACCGCCCATGTCTAGGTCAGAGTGTTTCAGGCTGTACTAAGGTCCCACAGGGAATCTGTGGCAGAGATAGGAACTGAATTTAGATTTCCACGGTCCTATCCCATCCTTTATACAACATGCAGAAGTCATGTGTTCTATGATATTACAAAGAATGCTATGGTAGGAAAGTTATTATTATTATTCAAACACGCTAATGCCGAGTTGTTATCAGGTAAAAAGAAAGATAACATGAGAATGCCAGGGTGGACTATGCAGCCTTTGAAGTTGTAAGGATTATTTTCTTTTAATAGTTTGCGTCTAGTGAGCTGTTCACAAAATGTGACGTCTTTGTAAATTCTGGTATCTCACAGTTTGTCCAGTGACATAAAAGGTGAGGCTTTCTGGAAATGAGAATTTCCAAGAACATGAAAATACACTGCTTTCTCTCTGAAGGGATGATAGCTTGATTTATATGCTAACCATTCTGAAGATAATTTCTCTTACTATATATTTATTTGCAGAATATTTTTTAAACCCCTTGGACAGCAAACTAATATAAAAATAAAAAACGACTTACCACCAGCAGAATGTTTCTTCAGCGTATTTTGCTACTGTTGTGTCAGGAATGGTCCCTCATTAAATCAAATTTTCCAAACTAGGCCATTAATTTTTCACACACACTTTTGCATGCACTCCCCCTTATGCACCAAAAGATTGCCTTTGTAAACACATGCAAATTCTATACCTAATTGCAGGGTAAAATTTCCAAAAGCACATCTGCCATTTAGAGCTTGTCTACACAGGGACAACTCAGGAAAATGAATCCAAATTAAATAAAGGTGTGACTTTCAAGTGGATTAGTTAAACCTCATTAAACCCTGTGTGAATGCTCTTATTCAGAATTAAAGTGGCCTTAGTTTGGTTTAGCTTAATTTATTTAAAGCCACCTAAATTCTCAAAAAGACACCTATACAGGGGTCTAATGCAAGTTAACAAATCCACTTTAAAATATAAGTCCTGAATGTCCCTGTGTAGACAAGCCTTTAGCCTCATTGACTTTCAGTGGGACTTCAGGTGCATTAGAAAATGATATTTAGGCTCCTTAGTGATTTAGGTGTTTTTTAAATTTTACCCACATCATTTGCATATGTAGATTTTGTTATTTATATCTGCAGCATACCAGTGTGTGCAGAAATATACATTGAAATACATACTTGTAAAATGTGCAGTCATAGAAGCCAGGCTCAGGCTCCTTGGAAAATTTGCTTTATCCTAATAGATTCTCACTTAATATAAACTAGGGCCCACTTATAAAGCAGAGCCAAATCCTGTTTCCATCTCTTATTGAATTCGAGGGGAGTTTAGCCCAAATAAGGATTGCAGGAATTGATCTATGGTGAATCAGGACCAGTGACTCTTTGTTTGTACTACAGTGCACGATAGGATACAATACTCAACTCCAGTTATAGCCAAACTCTACTAGGAATGCAAATTTTCTGCAAAAATAAATGCTGTTGTACTTAAGTACCATGACCACGATGGGGACAGTTTCTTTACATTTAGATTGGATTTGCATTTGTGTAACTCCATTAATCTCAGGGGAGCTACTTGTGATTTGCTGAAACAACAGGAGAAGATGGGCCACACATGAGTGTACATTCCAAGTGTGAAGCTTTACCTCATGTTAGCTTATATTGAGACATGTTTAATCAGTGTAAGGCTGTAGTATAGATATATCCATAGACTTCTCTGCAAAAAGGTCCTACAGAGGTAGCTTTAAAAGAAGCAATAACCACTAATGGAAGTTTGATTTCAAAACTGGAATATAATATCTACCTTTCTGCTAGGCTTCCATTGCATAGCTAGAAAAGAAATAATTTACTTTGTGAGTTAGCGAGACTGGTAATTGTTTCATAACTGTTTTGTTAGGTCTGTTGCCCAGATCTGGTTCTGATTTCTAAGAAACTAACAGAAGAATGTTCCATCCAAGGCAGCTTTAATGTGCAGTATTTGGGATCCTTGACATCATATTCCAGGAATGATGAGTTCATATTCCTCATGCCTGAATTAGTAACTGCAGCTCTGTCTGTAGTGGGGGTAAAAAAGTCACAGAGGGCCAGTATACGGTATCTCCCACCACAGACCTCAAAATAGGGCTTAAGTGGTACATAGACCTTGGTACTGGCCCTGTGCACTAGTGTGCATTTTACCATAGGCTCAAAGAGTTCCATACACTTATCTGGAAAATAATATTAATTAGAAATATAGAATTTTCCTTTTGTGGGAAATTTCACTCTGTCAAAGTTACTCTCCATTCTGAGTTGGAACAAAAATTCAAAATATTGAAAATTTTCACCAAACAAAAAATTCCAAACATTTCAAAGTGGACATTGACATTTTCAATCAAAACCAAATGATTCAACATTTCAAAACCAACATTTTTCACTTCAGTTCTCCCCGTAGGAACATTGACCAAAAAAAAAAAAAAAAAAGGAATTAGACATTTTTCCCATGGAAAATTTCAATCTTGACAGAACTACATTTTCCTATGGGAACATTTTTGGCAATACAAGTTTTAACCAGCTTTAATATTAATGTTTCTTTGTGTTTTCTAATCTATCATAATGTTACCAAACCTACTTCTCCAACAGAGCCCATATGGATGGACAGGAAGTGTTAGAGTCACAGATCAAGTGCTTGTACATGTGTGCCTGGCAGGGGCATTCCAGAAGGCCTCATGCTTCTAGCACCAGAACCTATTATCATGTCAGAGGTCTAGGCAGATGCATGGAGCTTATGAATAGTATAGTGTAGAGGTCAGAGTACAGCAGGAGGGATACTTGTGGGCCATATTTTGGTCTCAGGAAAATCAGAGTAACTGTGAGTTAACTCTACTGCCTTGGGTCTAAAACACCAGATTGAGACTCATGAAACCTTGGTTTTAGTTCCTGGCTCTGCCATTAGCCTGCTGGATGGCCTTGGGAAAAGTCATTTCCCCTCTTTGTGCCTCAGTTTTCCCATCTGTGAAATGGGGACGATGATACTGATCTCCTTTGTAAAGTACTTTAGGATCAACTGATGAAAAGTGCTATATAACAGCTAGATATTATTCTTAATAGATTCATTGGGTCAGCTTCTCATTCACAATAAGGCAGTGTAAAAGGACCTTAAAGTGTGCTTCAGTTACATTCACACTCACTTTACACTCTCAGAGCACTGTAAAGGGTGCTTAATGTAAACAAAAATCAAGCCCACTCTGAATTAAACTGGCATAGCAGAGAATTTGGCCCCTGCATAGTTATTACACCAGGGCAAAGTAGGTGTAAAGTTTTGTAGAGTTTTAATCCATTCTTACATTCACTTTGCACACAGATACAAAGAAGTGGAGAACCAGGTTCAGAGCACTCGGCTTACTGGACCAAACCACTAGAAATGGAAGCTGTTTTTTTCTAGTCAATCAAGTCTGGCGTCCTGTTTCCAGCAGTGGCCAAAACCTGATGCTTCAGATAGAGGCTAAAGGCAAAATGTCCCTGATTAATTATAGAATGTAGTATTTTGGAGGTGTGGGAAATTCTTTCCTGTCCCCTGTGGGTAAGAAGTCAATCACTTACCAGATAATACCTTTCTGTAACCTCCACATGTCAGCGGGGGTATATCACACAAAGGAACTATTGTATTTTCTATCAGCTGTGACTCAGGTGTGTTAGGAGTCAGAAGCAGGAAGTTGTATTCCCAGAAAACAAAAGGGCCAAATTCTCATCTCAGTTACACAGGGGGTACAGAGTGACTCTGCTGAAGTCATTAGTAGGCTTGATTCTTCACTGCTTTGTATCTTTTGTAGGGATTTACATGTATGAAAAGTAGGGTGACCAGATAGCAAGTGTGAAAAATCGGGATGGGGCGGGAATTAACAGGTGCCTTTATAAGACAAAGCCCCACATATCGGGACTGTCTCTATAAAATCGTGACATTTGGTCACCCTAATGCAAAGTGGGTGCATTCCTGGTTGAAGAACTTTTACGTTTTTGTTGAATCAGGGCCCAAAAGCTGAAAGGCAAACTCCCATCGACTTCAGTGGTAGCAAGATTAGACCGATAGGAAAGATCAGGTAAAATATTTGGTATGTGCTGTATGTGACAAGCAATCAGAACCCATTGCAGAAGCATCATCCAGGTACAACTATTTCTGCTTCCCCCTTTGCAAATAAATAAATACAGACAAAAGGGATGTGCCTGACTCTCTTCTGAACTTTTCCCAGTGACGTAAATCCCCAAATTAAAATTAAGGATCAAATTGTGACCCAGCTTGCAGGGCAACACATAGGACCAAGAAAGTATAACCGGCCCTTTAACTTGTTTGCACTGGCTTACTATACCAGTGTTTGAAGCATGGACAGTAGACTCCACAGGTGGGATGGAGTGGAGTTAGCCTTTGCTCCACTCCCCCAATGCACTGGCTAGAATGGCTGCACTGATATGCTGGGCCAGAGAGGTGAGTATACTGCCTTAGATATAGTCCTGGAGTAGGGTGCTTCCTCGGTGGAGCATGGGAAGACCAGGATATAGGTTGTGAGACGGAGGCCTTGTCTACACTACCAAGTTTTGTCGCCAAAAACTGCCTTTTGGTGACAGAACAGCAAGAGCGTACACACTACAGTGGGACTTTTTTCGCGAAGAACGCCCAGTTTTGGCGACAAAAAACTTCCATCCCTATGAGAGACTTTTGTCTTTTCCCCTCCCTTTAGTGTCAACAAAGAGCCAGTGTAGACACTGCTGATTGTTTTGTCGAGAGAACTGGCTTCCGTCAGTATCCCACACTGCCTGCCCTGATTGCTCTGCTCAGTGTTTTGATCTCTGCTGCCCTCCCCTTTCAAAGCTCCGGGAAGTATCTGTGTGGTGCTCCCTTTGGGGAACCAACAAAGGGCAAATCATTGGACTGCTCCTGTTCTGCCCGGCATTAGGAACACAGCAGCAGGCAGCAGGGCCGGCTCTAGGATTTTTGCCGCCCAAGGCAAAAACAATTTTGGCCGCCCCCCCCGTTTTTTAATTACCCCACCCCCGGCCCCGCCCCAATTCCGCCCCTTCCCTGCCTCCTCCCCCCAGGCTCTCAAGCCTAGGAGGGAGGGGGAGAAGCGGCGCCCGCGCCGCGGCCACTCGGAGTCTCCACCTCCCTCCCAGGTTTGAGAGCCTGGGAGGGAGGGCGAGTAGCAGCGCGCGAGCGGCAGCAGCAGCGGAGGTGAGCTAGGGCGGCCGGGGCACATTTTTAGGGGCGGCATTCTGGCGCCGGCCATGCCGCCCCTAAAAATGTGCCGCCCCAAGCACCAGCTTGTTTTGCTGGTGCCTAGAGCCGGCCCTGGCAGGCAGACTGCTGCTGCAGGGGGAGGGGGAGGGGGACAGACTGCTGAGCTGCTTTGCCATTCCTCAGCATGGAGAGCTCACGGAGCTGCTCATGATGCTGCTCTCGGCAGCTGAGGGGGCTGTGGAAGAACTCGGAGAGAATCCCAAGATGTGCAGCGATCAGCTCTTCCTTCCCACAACACTGCACTGTGGGATACATACCCACGGTGCATTGCTCATCCTGTCGATGATGGTGTCCCCAGTGTGGACATGATCTGTCGACAGAGGGAGCGTGAACACCCTTTTGGTGATTTTTGTTCTGTCGACTTTTGGGTGTCGACCTAAGTTTTGTCAACAAAACTTGGTAGTGTAGACAAGCCCCGAGTCACAGACTTGCTTCCTTCTCCGCTCTGAGGCCAGCACAACGACTTGCTGCCCCTTTGCAAAGCCACACTTTGATTTGATTTTAAAGGAGAAAGGAACGTCTTCTAAAAGAAGAGTTTGATGATAACAGGGCCTGATCCTCCATTGCTTTGCCTCATCATTTGCATCATCATTTGCATCACGGGTGCAAATGATGGCTCGGGTTGCAGGGCAATGGGGAATTAGGCCCCTATTAAGACAAATAGTTAGGAAAAGTTAGAGTTACTCCCCCTTCTGCCATGCTTCCTCCTGCAACATGTGCTGTGCCAGTCTTATTCCTCTTACGTACTGATGCGGTGGAAGGATGAGGTACGCAAAACACAGTAGACATAGCGGAATCGGGCACGAAGCTGTAATAATAAATGAATTCCTTTAAAATAAAAGGGGAAGGAAGGAATAGAGGGAGGGACCTAGGACAGAGTTTTCATTATCATCTACTTATATAATGCATATGCAGCTCCACAAGACAGAAAGCGTGACATGGGCCCAGCCCCAAAGAGTTTGTGATCTAAGGCCCTTCCTTAGATTCTAAATGGACCTGAGTGGGAAGTGAGGGGACTCAGCATCACACAGGAGAGACTCTGCACCTTGTGAGATTGGACCTTATTACAAGTAAGACCAAACAGGGTAATCTAGGCGAATGCAGGGAGACCAAGAGAGGGGAAGGCTTCATGGAAGAAGTAGGTTTTAAGGAGGGATATGAGGGACAGAGCCAAAGTCCCTTGAAGCCAATAGCAAGACTTTCACTGACTTAATTGGGCTACAGATTACCAGTAGAGAAGGAGGGAGGAGATGCTGAGCTGGCAAGAAGCAGCAATATGTTGGGGGAAGGTTAGAATGTAGCTGAGAACAGAGAAAAGGAACAAACAGGGAGAGTCGGCCAAGAACCCTGATGCTCAGAGACCATGCAAAAGCTTAATGAATTTGTATCTCAGAAATATTTTTTTTTGGATGTGGCTTGGGTTTGAGTTCTGGGAAAGGAAATGTGGAGAAGGCAGTGGGAAGATGGGCATTATTATTTCATCCAAATCAGTTTGCCCATTACCGAAGGAATGTTCTGGAATGGCAATTGGGTCTCAGATGTCACATGCTCACTGAAAACATACCAGCAGGGACTAACTTATTAACAGAAAGTCCCCATTTGCTGAGAACTAGAAGTTGAACCACTCACTTGAAATTGTGCATGGGGCCAGCATGAAGTCTCTGCTATGGTAGTTACATGACCCTCATTACCTTAAGTACCTGAGCACTTCACAGCTGCTAATGTCATGAACCTCACAGAACTCCTGTGAGATAGGGAAGTGCCATAATCAGCATTTTACTGGTGGGGAACTGAGGCCCGGAGACCCAACTTCTATTGAAATTAATGGGAGTTAGGTGCTTCATCTGCATCTTTAGGCATCTCAAAACCTTCGACAACCAATTCCTAATTGATTTGCCCTAGGTCATACAGGGAATCAGTAGCAGAGCTGAGAATGGCACCCTGTTTTCCTGAGTCCCAGCCTAGCATCCTAACCACTGGACCATCCTTCTGCATTTAATCCACATTTAATTCCTATTCTCAGGATGTAAGTGCAGCATAGGGTTGTGTTGGGCCTCTGCACAGGGCTGAATGTCACCCTTAGAGATTATAGATTATTGTGGGATTTTGATAACACATCTGGTTTTTTCCTTCTTTCATTAAACAAAGCATGTGGTGCATATTTAAGGTAAACTAACTAGCGGTGAGATGCAAAGATGCTAGTTATCGAAATTAAAGGTGGAATAAACCAAACTTGCAAAAACTGTGATAAAATTTTACCAGCCCAGGAACAAAATCTACTTGCCTGGCCATTACAGTGAGGATGAATGATACTGAAAAAGCAAATGATAGCTCACATGCCAATCAGATCATACTGTATGGATATATTTCTGATCCCCTACCTAGAGAGACACTAGAAAGTATTAGGCCATTAGGAAATCCCTGAAACAAGAGGATAACCATTTAAAGTTACATCCAAGGCCCTTTCCACTCCATCCAGGGACTTCGTGCATCATCACATGGTCTGGTGCTAATATTGTCAGCTTCTCGGCATGCCGTAACCGTCTTCAGGATTAATTTGTATTCATTTAGATTTTGAAAGTGCAGCTTTTTTAAAAACAACAATTAATTTATGAGATCACTATGGACACGGATGATGTTCAAAGGCATTGTATTGAGTTCATGCCTTGGGATGAATGCTTGGGAAGAAGCCATACAATTGTAAGCAAAATTGTTCAGATGAAGATAATTTTTTTGGCAATCGAGTGCAACCATATTTATACTAACTGAGGATATGGCCCAGTAGATTTACTTTATTAGTATTGTTTTAAACAAAAATGTTCTCAGATTTCTATGCACATCTACAATAAACAAGCAAGCAAACAAACAAGTAAATACCTAGCTCATCTATAGCATTCTTCATCCATAGATCTCAAAATGTTTTCGAGGAGGTCAGTATCATTATCCCCATTTTACAGATGGGGAAATCAAAGCACAGAGGGGCAGAGTGGCTTGCAACAGGCACCCAGCAGGCCAGTGGCAATACATTCCAAGTCTCCTGAGTCCCAACTCAATGGTCTATGCAGTAGGCAACACTGTCTTTATTTATAGTGATACATATTTTCTCACTTGCATAAGACCTCTCAAATACCTTACATCAGCTAGACACCTTGCAAACACGAATTAAACCATGCAACCCCTCTGCGAGGTTTGCCGTTATTAAAATACAGTTACATTGTGTGTGCACACACCCTTCGCAATGAGGCCTCTTGAAGTACTGGTGTTGATGGCTCTTGCCCTGTATGGAGCAACCATGGCTGGTTACACCTCTTGCTTTATTTGGAGGCAGCTGTCTTGCAGAAAGTAAACATTCTGTGTCACCAAGCTGGAGTGCCCCAAAGTACTTACCTCCAAAGAGCCTTTCTGTCCCGGGGTGTTGCATTACAACTTTGTCCCAATGAGGTTTCGCTCCTTACAGACCTATCGCAAGAGGCATGACGTTAATGGAGATGGGAGGGAACCGTCCACCGTGGTGTTCTTTGCGTGGGCAAAATACAGTCTGAAATTAAGACAGATCACATCAGCAGAAACAAATAGAATTAGAGATTATCATTGGCATCAATAATAACCTAAGAATACAATTGTGGCTTGTCAAAATCCCTGGGTTCCATTCTTTGACTATAGGAGGGGCATAGACCTAGTCACCAGTGCTGGAGATCAGGACTGTTCCATGTATTCTCTTCCATGTTCTGCCACTGTGTGGCCTTGGGCAAATCACTTAACTTCCCTCAATTAAATGCCTCAGTGTTACCCATCTGGGAAATGGACACACTGTATAGGGTGTTGGGAGGCTTAATTAAATAGTGTTTTTTAAACCTCTATGGCTACGTCTTCACTACCTGCCGATCCGGCGGGTAGCAATCGGTTTATCGGGGATCGACTTACCGCGTCTCGTGAGGACGCGGTAAAATCGATCCCTGATCGCTCTGCCGTCGACTCCGGAAATCCACCTCGACAAGAGGCGGTAGCGGAGTCGGCGGCAGCACGGCAGCGGTCGGCTTTCCCCCGTCCTCACCGCCAGGTAAGCCGACCTAAAATACGCAACTTCAGCTACGGTATTCACGTAGCTGAAGTTGCGTATCTTAGGTCGGAACCCCACTGTAGTGTAGACCTAGCCTAAGAAAGGGGAACAAAGATATTGGGTACAAATATGTGCACTTCAACTCTTTTAGGCCTCAATTCTGTGGCAGGTTCTATTAGCACAGACTTCTGGGCCCATGCAGTGTTCACTAGAAGCCAGTATGTCTCTTTATAAGCCACAGGGTTTGCACTAGCAGATCCCAAAGCAGGACCAGGGCCCAGATAGGATGTTTGGCCCACATGATCTCCTGTGAGGAAGGATTTTACATTTGTGACACTTTGTAAAAAAAACGCTGTCACTGTGCCAAAGCTTGGGCTAGATTCTCCACTGCCCTGCACTTTATGTAGTCATTTACACTAGTGCAAAGTAAATGCAAAGTGATTGCAAAATGCTACCATTCTAATTTGGTAGAGTTTTACACCCATTTTGCAATAGCTTTAGCTTAGTGTAATGACTACAAAAAGTATCAAGCAACAGAGAATTGGGCCCTTGTCTTGGAATCAGTTTTTATTAAATTGCTACCTCTACTGATAGACTTACATATTGCAATCAGCCTTGGACTTGTTTTACTAATCCTTGTGAATCTAGACTATTAATGAAAGCTCAACGTATTGAGACTTACAATATTGACTGACAGACAGACAGACCCCTAACTCTCACTGCACCCTGTAGATTAAATACATTATCAAAGCTTTTTAACCAAGGGTTAGAACGGAAAAACATGGAGGTTAATACCAATATTTCCAAATAGGGATGCTTTGAGATAAACACCTAAAACTATGTTTAAACACCTAAGTAAGGCCTGTTCTTCACTTGAAAGTTTTACTGGTATAACTACTTCTGTTAGGAGATGGAATTTTTACTGATATAGTATAGCAGGGGGGAAAATCGAGTGTGAACAGGGTTATATCATATAAAGATGGCTTATACCAATATAGTTATTACACTTCTCAAAGCTAAACTGGCATAAAGCCCCTTTATTCACATAACTGCTTCCACTCTAGGGGGTTTGTACGGCTTTAGTTACACTGGTATAGTTAAAGCAGTACAACTTTGTAGTGTAGGCAAGGTCTAAGTTGTAGAAACTTACTTTGTTTCTTTCCTTCTAGATTTTTGACTTCCGGGTTGTTCTCATTATTGATTTCATGAATTCCATTTTCACTTCTCAATATTCCAAAGCTACATCATCAGCCCAAAGTGAACATCACTAATGCAGGCGTCATGGGGGAGGGGACATGAGTGCAGTGTTTATAAAATGGAAATGAGTCACAGACTGGCCATTACTTTCCCCTTACGTACTGCTCAGAGCCCTACCCTGCCTTACAAGTTAAATGTTAATCAGCACAAACTGAAATTCACATTGATTAAATGGTGATAAGTCAGGACCTGAAATCTTTGTGGTGCTGAAATCCATTGCATATCTTTAATTCGTCATGGAAGTATAAGGTGCTCAACATTCCACAGTCTCTGATCCTCTCTTCCCTAACCCTGTATTTACATGTAAAGGCATGAACATACATATAATCCCAACTCTAACGGCATAAAAAGAAAAGCCCCCTGCATTGTAAGCAGCCATGTTTGTTTTCTACCAGCCAGGCTAAACAAAAAGAGCCTTCGGACAATTCCAGTCCCTTTGGCGATAGGCAGTAGCTCTGTGAAATCATTTGAAAAAAGCAATCAGTATATCACAATTCAAGTGACACCAACTAACTGGCAGGAACTTCCGCATGCAGTGGCATTGCTGTAACTTGAAAATTGTGCAACACCTTTAGTAAACACTTCCTCATGTAGGAACAAGAATAAAGCTGAAGGACCCAGTCTCCCTCCTTCACTGCAGAAGGCAGGGCAGGTTAAAGTAGGAAGAAGCTAGAGGCCAGTCTTTCTCCAAGCAAGGAGACCGCTTTCCAGGCTTAGCTGTCATGATTAAAGTACTTCTGATTTCTACAGTTTTGCTCCTTTCTCAACACCGAGGTAAGTTTTTTCCCCTTTTATCAAATCGCTGCTAAGTACAGTGACAAATACGTTTCTATAGCTTTTGTGAGCTTTTAATTATTAACAGGTGGCTGATACCGAAGAACCATGATTTCATTTGTTGTACTCACACCAAATGAAGTCACTTGAAGACAATGGCATTGCTGAATATAGAGGCTTTTGTTTCACTACTAAAGTTAAAAAGTAATCATTAAAATTCTTGAGAAAGGCAGATTAGTAAAGAAAATATTTACCCGATTGACTAAACTGGACACAGATTGACTCAAGACTTGGAACAAGTTTGTTCTGAGGAAGTGAGAAAACCATTTTCCGACAATTGTGAGAGAATTTATTCAACTTGGCTAATTTGTTGCATTTACAAAATTTTAATTATAAAAGAAATAATTTTATTGGAATTAAATGAACAGAAGTCATCTACTTGCAATTGAAATAGAATGATAAAAATATATTTATGCAGCACCGGGATAATACCTTGAGATCACCCAGAATATGATTAAATAATTATATATTAAATCCTTTCAATATTAAGTAAGTATAATTATTTAACCATATTCTATATGAGGTGCCATACATTAGTTTTTCAGTGTATTCTTGCTTGCTTGCTTGCAATTTGAATCAGGAGCAGATTTTCAGACCACGACATGCACAAATATATACACATTTGCACATGCAATTCATGGTCACTTGGACATGTAATTGTCTTCAGTGCACACACATATTATGTACAGAATTAAACAGATTTGTTTATGGAATTATATGCATTTTCTTGTGAAGAGTTCTGAAAATCTTCCCCTTGAGACTTTATATATCTTGATCAAACGGATTTCATTTTCATGTGTAGATCCACACTAACTAGTGGTGTTAATTCCTGATTTAAGATGGTTGGGAAGTTGCAGTATTTATTTATGCCTTATCACCAATTTTTTACCTGTTGTAACAGATCCAGAATACATTTCTTGCTTAGAAAAAACTGAGTTAAAATCATGCCTGAAGCAAAACAAGATGACACCGTACATTCACTCTGAAGAACTGACTCTAGGAAAACTGTTAGAAACAGAACAAAATATAACTGCCTACTTAACACACCCAGAATCTTGTAGCTAAAAATCCTCATATGAAATACATACCAAAGCTATTAAACTGTAAGGCTTGTCTTGACTAGAGAAAAGGTCAGGTTTAGATCAGGCTACCTAGCTAAACCCAACCTAACTTGAGCAATCGAGCCTGTAATTTGACTTGCTAAAAATCAAGCTAAAGGCGTTACTGTGAATCTGCAATAGGAAGTTTTGGTTAGGTTGATTTTACTAACACCACTCAACCACTTTTCCTATTTTAGACAAAGCCAAGCTAGGGGCTGTTTCAGGAGCTCATATTCTCTGATTAGTGCTCGCTCACGTTATTCACTGAAGAGACCCATTGATTTCACTGAAACTATTTACATAAGGAAGTACTTCTCAAATGGAGTAGCTGCAAAATCAGACCCATAGAAAGTAACATTCGTTGGGTGCTGAGCTCTTTTGAAAATCTATCTACAAGTGTCACAATGGGAGATGCTGGGTCCTGAGCGCTTAGGAAAACCTGGCCTTTATTTATGTGATTAAAATAGGAGCTGACCTATTTTTGAAATTCTGGTCCCAAATGTAGGTGCTGAACCCTTGAAAATTTGTCCCTTAGGGTGAAATTCACCCCCATGCAACATGATTAAAGGGGGCTTATACGGTACATAGGCCTTGTGATGTCTCAAGGATAGAATCTGATTTTCAGGGACTCTGCACACCTTCAAGGGAAGTCACATGTGCGAGCACTTCTGAAAATCAGGTCGTGATACACTGATGTTCTTCATGTGCAGAAGTTGAAAAACTCTTCTTACCCTTAGTAAGCTCTTCACTACCACAATACCTCTACCACAGGGGTAGGCAACCTATGGCACACGTGCCAAAGGTGGCATGAGATGATTTTCAGTGGCACTCACATTGCCCGGGTCCTGGCCACCAGTCCGGTAGGCTCTGCATTTTAATTTAATTTTAAATGAAGCTTCTTAAACATTTTAAAAACCTTATTTACTTTACATACAATAATAGTTGAGTTATATATTATAGACTTATAGAAAGAGACCTTCTAAAAATGTTAAAATGTATTACTGGCACGCGAAACCTTAAATTAGAGTGAATAAATGAAGACTCGGCACACCACTTCTGAAAGGTTGCCGACCACTGCTCTACCACATACTTCACTACTAAACAGACAGACATACAACATATCCACATACACAAGGGGAGATGGAAAAAGGCCATTTGGATCATCCAAGATGTCTCTCCTGCCACCTCCATCATGTACATGTATGTTCTCTACCTCCAGCACATTTTCCAGGGCTTTGCCCAGTCCATTTCAAATGCCACCAGCCATAACGGGTCAAAAATGTCATTGAAATAGAAACTTTCCATGGCAATGTGTCAATTTCAACAAAGTTTCAGTTTTTTAAAAACAAAAGTTGAAATGAAGCGTTTTGACCTTTTCAGAACAAAGCATTTTGAAGGTATGCATTGAAATGACTTTTCATTTCAAAATGTATTTTATTTTATATTATAAATTATGATACAGCATAACATTTTAAAAAGTCAAAAATCAGAGCAAAACATTTCAACTTTAACACAATGGAATGTTTTGACTGGTGCAAAACAATTCCGCCCCCCCTTCCCCAAAATCATTTTGTGGGAAACTTTGAATTTTTTTTGTTTTCATTCCAATTTGGACCCAGGAGCCCCACACCTGGATTCTAGTTCTGCACATCCTAATGCCCTTTCACTCTAGTGATCCTAATGGATTCTGGACGTGGCTCCATGCTCCAGACAGGGATATCAAGAGCTTTCACACCACATCACACTGGTACTAGTGTATGACCCACACTGGGCGCGATCTGTCCAAAACAGGAGAGTGGCTGTCATCCAGAGCAGGGGTTCTCAAACTTCATTGCACTGCGATCCCCATTCTGACAACAAAAATTATTACACGATCCCAGGAGGGGGGGACTGAAGCGTGAGCCCATCCAAGCGGGCGGCCAAAGCTGAAACCCCAGGGCTTCATCCCCAGGTATGGGGCTTGTAACCTGAGCCCTGCCGCCCCCAGCTGAAGCCGAAGTCTGACCCCAGGCAGGGGATTCGGGCTTGGGCTTCAGCCCCGGGCCCCAGACAGTCTAACTCCAAACCTGGTGACCCTATTAAAACAGGGTCGTGATCCACTTTGGGGTCCCGACCCAGTTTGAGAACCGCTGGATTAGAGGATGAGGGAACAAGAGCAGCTTGGAAAACAAGAGCAGCTGTTACCATAGATATTAGAGAATATTTCATGACTCAGTTCTGGATTGGTGACAAAGAAGCTATAGGGATATGGAGATCTAACAGGTGCAGAGTAACCGTAATACTCTGATCCAGATCCAGCAGCTAGGATAGGCTGAACCTCAGTGGTACCAGTACTAGTCATTGTTCCATACCTGAAGTAGTGGGCACTGTACAGCCATTTACATTCCGATCACTTTGCAAACGCAATGGCTAATATTGCTCAGAAGGCAGCACAAGAGAACATTTTTGGCTACCAAATATTTTCGCAGCCTGGCAGCTGCTTGTAGCAGCAGCAATGCAAAAACTAGGAGACATATTGCCCATTGGCCCAGAACACTCTGGGGCCAGGTGCATCCTCTTTCTGCTGGGAATGATAAAGGGGCCTTCCCTCCCATTGTGAGACTATTTCTGATTGCCTCATAAAGTAAAGTGAAGAAATGTCAGCAGTTTTAGCTGAGCTGTTTGTTCTGTGGATACAGAATACTGTCCAGAGGACACAAAGCTAGATCTTCTCTGGAATAGTTTAGACCAGGGGTTCTCAAACTTCATTGCACTGCGACCCTCTTCTGACAACAAAAATTACGACCAGACCCCAGGAAGGGGGTCCAAAGCCCGAGCCCTGCAACCCTGAGGTGGGCAAAGCTGAAGCCCAAGGCTTCAGCCACAGGCAGGGGGCCTGTAACCTGAGCCCCGCCACCCTGCATGGGGGGGAGGGATAGCTCAGTGGTTTGAGCATTGGCCTGCTAAACCCAGGGTTGTGAGTTCAATCCTTGAGGGGGCTACTTAGGGATCGGGGGCAAAATCAGTACTTGGTCCTGCTAGTGAAGGCAGGGGGCTGGACTCGATGACCTTTCAAGGTCCCTTCCAGTTCTAGGAGATGGGATATCTCCATTAGTTTAGTTAGTTTGGCCCTGGGTGGTGAGGCTCAGGCCCTGGCTCCAGCAAGTCTAATACCGGCCCTGGCAACCCCATTCAAATGGGGTCCCGACCCACAGTTTGAGAACCGCTGGTCCAGTGCATCAGTCATATGGCTTCTGCTCTCTCAAAGCTTGTTGAAAGGGAGATCATGGTAGATGGAAATAATACAGGAGTAAAAGATTCACAGCAGCCACCTGGGATAGGAAGATAGATGGACTCGTGTATATACCCACATATATGTCTAGTAATGATCAACATCACAAAGGAATCAGTAGCAATCCAGAACAATCAAGTTCTTCCTGAAGGCCCCTATGCAACTGGTCTGTTACAGCTATTATGTAATATGCTAATCGTACCTAATTGTATGCTAGATGCTACTCAATACGTACAAGTTCTCTGCTGCAAAGAGATTAAAAACTAAGTTAGACCCTGATTCAAGAAAGCATTTCTATTTAGGACAATACTTAAGCATGTGCTTAAGTCCCATTGGACTTATAGTTAAGTATGGGCCTAAGTGCTTTCTTGCATTGGGGCCTCAGATATAATGCAATAAAGGGGTTGTACAGAAGGTTGGAGGAGTGAGCCCAGGGTTAAGATCATGGGGTTACTCAGCAGAGGCCGGTGTACAGCATGATGGAATAATATCTAGAGTAAACAGACTTTAGCTGGCACTAGTGTATAAAAGACACACAGGTGCCACAAATCCTGTGCAGCCTGAGTGGAAATTCTATTTATATTCCTCCCACTCAGAAACAATCACAAATTAGCCTGTTCACATGAAATAGGTCAGATTTTTCAAAAACACTCATGCGCCTTGAAACAGATGCTCTGTCCCAGTCTTTCTTCTGTGCACTGCTCCAAGGCCTGAGTTTGTCGACAGAGGGATCTAGAAGCAAGATCACATCTAGCCAGATCTACAGGCTTAGCTGATAATTTAATAAGGGCTGGGCTCCCACAGCCAAATCCACAATGCCCATCTGAAATGCAATCTGCTCTCCTACCCTTGCGCTGAGCTCAGCATTATACCCAATAGAGATTTGAGAGCCCTGAGAGGAAAATTTTGCTCTTCAGGTAGGACAGAAAACACACACTGGCAAAAGAGCACTGGCAACATGACTAGGGCCAGATCGTGATAGCACAAGGGGAGCAAGAAAAGGAATGAGGAGCCGGCTCTGCATAGGGAAGGTACAGTTGAAGCCCCCGGGCCTTTCTCAGCTCATGGTTAACTCCTTGCTATCACCCATTTGGTTGCAATCCACCCAAAAAGAGCCATGGTCCTGCTCCCATCTGCACACCAACCAGTGAAGATAGCCAGATGCACTGCACTGGGGGGGCGGGGGGGAAGGGCAAGGGGAGAAGGGTAGCTTGCTGCACCTTCCTTAACACAATCCCCACCCACACCTACTCACCAGCCCCTGGGACAGCCGATGCACCTGCCCCAAAGAACTATCCACCCTCGAGCTAACACTGAGTTGATGCAGCTCTGAAATGCCCCCAGTGTGGGCAGGTGCCTATCAAGGTACAATCTGACCCTTAATACAGACTGCAGCTCTCCCATGGAATAATGGCACAGGAGACAACTGCCGGGTATTGCAAAATGTGCACATGCTGATGTACTGACTAACCATGAGGCTCCCTGATTACCTAACTGGTTTTCTTGTATTCTGGCATGATGAGTAGTGCTGTGCACATCTGTTCACAGTGAAGTGTGCTGTCAGTCAGTCATTACCAAAGTTTCATAGCCTCAGGGCCTTTTAGCATTTAACTCACTCTGGTCTTGGATATCTACAGGGCTTTTGTGTGAATCCGTAGAACATTTAAATAGCCTAAAGAGGAGTTAATTAATGAGATTTGGCCATACTAATACGGACGCTTTGCTGGATAAAATATCCATATTCTACCAACTGATACTTCTAGTATGCAAGCATCTGTATGCGGTCTGTGAAATGTATTTTTCCCTAGGATAGTTCCCTTTGAAATGTTTCTGATTTTGGCATACAAAGATTGAGATTTTCAGGTTTTCAGTGAAAACCCTCTTTTTTGGGGACAAAACCTGAACTTTTTTGGCAAAAATTTCTGTTTCATCGACAAGCCATTTTCCATAGGAAAAAAAGACATGTTGATGGAAATTTTCCAACTTACTCAAGTGAGAAGAGGCAGAGAAAAATGGTTAGATCACACGCCTAGCCATCTAGCCTCTTGGGGTTTATTCTCAGCTCTGCCACTGACTCACTATGCAACTTACTTACCCTTTCTATGCCTAAGTTTACCCACCTATTAAATAGGGCTAATAAAAATACCTGTCTCACGCCGGTGTTATGAGAATTAACCATGCACGGAAAGTGCTTTGATATCCTCAAGAGAAAGGTGCAGTCTCAGCCCAGGCTATTAATATTAATGAGTTCAGGCTAAATTTTCAAAAGAGACTAGTGTCCAATTTTTCCAATGCTCAACTTGAGACAGATGTTTTAGCAAGGCCTGATTTTCAGAGCACGTCTGCTTAGCCCTTAATGAAAATCAGGCCCTCTAAGGTTGTTTCAGGTTGGACACCCAAAATCCAAGGCACCAAAAAAATCACTAGTCACTTTTGAAAATTTTGGCCGCACAATCCAGTGTTGCGTTTGGTTTCAGCACCATGTGGCGCCCAACTGCTTGTGCTATGGACTGGGTATAGTTTCCACTGAGGAATGCAATATGGAAGCTCAGTTCTAAGGAAACATGGTGGTCATCAGTTCTGCTTCCAGAAGAGATAGCTGCAACCTCTTGGCCGGCTGAAGATGAGAAAAAAGCCAATATGGCTGTTGCTGTCCCTGGATATTCTAGCAGCAGCTGAGGGGCTAACCACAAACACAGACTATGAATCCAATCAACCAATGATGGGCACACCCTCAGTCTAAGGGTCTGATATCACTCCTGCCATCTCTTACAGTTCCTTCCTGTGGCCAACATCACTTGGACTGTATTATGCAGGAAGCCAGATTAGCTGATCGTAATGGTCCCTTCTGGCTTTAAAATCTACGAACCACTCTTTCTCCTACAAACGTCCTTCTACACAACTATATTGATCACAAAACAGCTGGTATGAAGTGTTCTCATAAGGAACAAAACATATTCCATATTCCTATATAAAACCCCAATAAAAAATCGGAGCAGGGAGTAGGAGAGGACTGAACAAAAGGAGAGAAAAAGAAGACAATCAAAAGCAGAAAAGAGAAAAGTTTTCAACTATCACATGCACATAATCACACCCAGTAAAATATAATAGGTGAAACATGCTACAGGAGGAGGATTAACTGGAACTATTTCTGTGAAAAGACGAAATCGTGCAGTGCTAGAATAGGATTCTATGAATTGCATGAAAATGAAATAAAATGATACAGCATTTAGAAACTGTGGAATTTTAAAAAATAAATACATTTGTTTTGACAAATCTTTTTGTTTCCCCTAGGGACTGCACGAAGGGAATTACCTGGGGTGAAGGACTACGAAGTGGTATATCCACAAAAACTACACACGTTACATAAAAGAGATGTAGCAGGAAACCAAAATCCCAACAATGGGGTAATAAAGGAGGCATTTTTATTTGTTTGCATGGGAATGGGATAGTTTTGTCTTGGGTCAGAGTGTACTTAACTTTCAAGACAAGTTAGATCCAGACATCAGATCATACTATTGAATCCATTCCCCTGCAAGGGCAGGCCATGATAGTCTCACAGTAAAAGTAGGTGGCAAAGTCTAAATGTGATTGGTGAGTCTCCTCCTAGTTCATGACCATACATTTATTCACAGTGTAAGCCAACTCATTAGTTGGCATTAGTGGCACTTTTTGCTCAAAAGTAGAGCTCGGTGGATAGTGGAAAACAGTAGAACAGAAGTACCTAGCATTTCAGGGTGTTGAGTTTTAGATCCAAAGTATGCAGCACAGCCACATCCTCAAATCTACCTTTGGGTGGAGGGGGAACAAATCAGTGGGTCGGGTTCAGGACAGAGTTCTACTCCTAGCTCTGCTACCAACCTGCTGGGGGATGTTGAGTAAGTCACTTAACTTCTCTTGGTCTCTCTTTCTCCATCTGTCAAATGGGGCAGTGAGACTTGCTGTACTTTATAAAGTACTTTGAGATCTATGGATAAAGGCCCCAACAAAGGAGAGCATAAGCACATGCTTAACTTTAAGCGCTTTAATAATTATTACTATTATTGAGATAGTGCCTAGTGATCCACCAAGTGCCTATTGTGTTAGGCACTGCATAAACTGAGTAGTAGATCGTCCCTGCCCTGAAAAGTTTACAATCTAAATAGACAAGACAGATAAAGGGTACGGGAAAGGGATATAACATACCACTGAGTTAAACTAAGACAATTCAAATGCTTAAAGTTAAAATCATGCTTAGGTGCTTGGATTAATAGGGATGGGATTATTCACATGCTTAAAGTTAAGCATGTGCTTGAGTGCTTTTCAGAACTGGGTCTTAAGCGAAGCAGAGTCTCCTATGGAAGTCAGCAGAGCTGTACATGTACCTTTGAGAGCAGACTTTAGATTTTAGAGTTCAATTTATTGAAGTCATTTAAAAACTGATGCTTAGTCTAGAACTGCCAGCGGGTTTACTGTCGTGGCAGAGTTGGTGTTGGCATCTCAAGACCAGTAAATTCACAGTGAGATTGGTGCTTATTGCTATCGACATTATGACACTCAAATATTTGCAGGCAAGATATGATGACAGGATGCAATATGAAATTAAAGTCAACGGCGAGAAAGTGATACTTCATCTAGAAAAAAATAAGTAAGTTCAATTTCTTTTCTTATAACATTATCACTCTCTATCACCCAGGTCACTGGAAAGAGGTACTATACAGCACTGAGGATACAGTTTCTAAAAGCAAATGGGACATAGGATCCTAAGAGATGGGTGTATTTGAAATTTTAACTCTCAGATAGCATAGTGATGGCAGCAGAATAAGAGCCTTAATAGAATAGAATAGAATCAGTGGCACTATAGCAGAGCCTGGCTAGCATGACACAACTCCAAAACAGATACATGACATTTGTTGTGATTGTAACGACATTCCTGCAGCTTCTGCTGCTTTCTGTTGGATTCGAAAACCTTGGTTGCAGCAAATATGACTTGTGATCCCCTGTCCGTAACTCAGTTTCCCCACTATGTAAATTGGTGATAATAATACTGACTGACTTTCAGGGATATTGTGTATTCACATTTGTAAAGAATCCTGAGATCCTCATAAGGAAGAAATTATAAAAATGCGATAGGTAGATAGACAGACAGACCGACAGAGAGATAGGATAGCACTGGTTAGGCTGGCCACCCTCCATCACTGCTATAACTACCATTACTGCCCATTTATGAAATCATACCTGCCTCTAATGTTAACGTTGTTCTCTCACTCCTACTTATTTGTCTAAATTAACCTGTTGTTTATTGTCTAAATCCTAGATGATAAGATGTGTGTGTCAGGGACTGTCTTTGTGTTATGTTTGTTCTTTGCCTAATGCAGTGGAGCTTTGATTCCTGTTTGCGGGTACTTAGGCTCTCTCAGAATGAAAAATATTATAATAGTAATAAGAAGAAGTCGTCCTGACATTTTACAAATGATCAGACTTCTAAATCTTACTGGGTTCTGAATTAATATTGCAAAATAAGAAACACATCCTGGCCTTAGAAGCTTAGTCTATACATATAGTATATACAAGGTACATAGAGAAGAGGCTATAATACAAAACAGAGAATATCAGAACACTATCGGACCATACAGAGCAAACATGAAATAACGTGTAATTGTTATTTTGCATTGGCTGGGTGTGTCTTTTGAGTTCTTTATGTTTGATGTTGTGTCAATTTAGGTACGTTTTAAGTGGCGTGTTTTTAAAGATTGTGTAAATATGCCTTAAAGTGGCAATCGGTTTATATTAAATGTATCAGAAATAGAAATAGAAACAGAAACAATAAATAAATGTTAGTCCCTGCTTTAATCTAATCAAACTATTTGAAGGGAGCAGAGGAAGAGGAATTGGGAAGCCTTTTTGTGTTAGCTTCCTTTCTTTAAAAAGATGGTGATCCGTCGAAATTGCTCATAGAGGTTTGGAACATTAGTACTAGCTGAAGTGAATTGGGCCCCAATTCACAACTGACTTCTGTGGGACTGCTCTGGTTGCTTTAAATTAAGCATCTGTTTCAGTGCTTTTGTGGACTGGGACCAGAGTGCTCAGAAACTTGCAAGATTGAGTCATTGGTGATCAGTGTGCATGCAAGCAAGTCAGAATGCAAAATGAATGCAGTGTATTCAGTGGTTGCCGAATTAAAAAAATGTATTCCAGGGATATCATGTCCACATAGAATCACAGAATATCAGATTTGGAAGGGACCTCAGGAGGTCATCTAGTCCAACCCCCTGCTCAAAGCAGGACCAATTAGTGTTTTACTATTTTTGTATCTACACCTATATGTATGTCTTTCTAAATGTAGATAGACTTACAGTGAAAAAAAATCAGCCTCAACTACGAACCAAGTGTGGACAATTTCATCCCCACGGGTTAAAGTTTGACAAAGTTATAAATAACTGGAAACAGAGGGTAATAATGGAAAGTATTGTTCAATCTCTATATGTGTGTGTGTCTTGTACATAGATGAGCCAGATCTTCCATTGCTCTGCATGTTAGTCAAAGTGGGTGGAAAGCACTAACACATCAGAATAGTAGCTTTTCACACTCACTTCGAACTGGCACAAATGACTATCCAAGGTGTAGCCCAAGAAAGAATCAGGCCCGTGTATGTATTTAAAAATGGTATAGTCTTTTACTCTCAGGAAGTTATTTTATATTAATACAATGAATGGGCTTTGGGTTGACTTTAGAAATCTCCCTTTGTTTGGATAAGGGTTGTGAAGAGGCCTAACTGTTCAGCGGCCTTAATTCTCTAGTCTTTTGATGCTAAAAATAACAACACTATGCATGCTAGTGTTTAAAAAATGGTTTGAAGCTCATTATGTAATTACTTCTTCCCTTGATTACTCCAGCATCATTATTAGCTGGAATAACAGGCCCATTGTATTCTTTCCAGGGATCTATTTGCCAAGGACTACTCTGAAACTCATTACTCACATGAGGGTCAAGAAGTGACAACAAGCCCTCAGATCAAGGTAACATACGAAAGCTCTTCTACAAATCTGTAATCACATGGTGTTCCATGTGGGATTCACCGGCATATTAGCAACAGCACAATCCACTCTTTAATGGAAGATATAGGTCCAGATCCTAAGCTCGTATAAATTGACATAGTTTCACTCGCCTTCATGAATGAGTGAATGAGGCTGTGTTTCTTGACCTCAATGGAACTGCACTGATTTACACCACTTGAGAATCCGAACCATAGCTTTCTTTATAACAAAAGAAAACATTCTTCATGTCTATAGCTTATGAACACATCTCCCGACCTGCTGGAATTCCCGGAGGAAAGGGAATGGGGCCCACTGAGACTAAACATTCTATGGCTCTGTATGCATAACTTAGTTTCACAAAAGGAGCAATGTTATTCATTTAAAGAGCCTAATCTCAGTGAGATCATGAATTCAGATAAACACACCTTCACTCACACACGTACCCTGCCTCCCACCCACACCGCAGATGCATTAAAATGTATTACAGGTTATACCAGATGCCTTCCTTGGACCATGACCAATCAGTTACTCAGTTATAAGCACAAAGGCAGTCACTGTACAAGTTCTTTTTTTTTTAATTAACTGTATGTCTGTGGGTCTTGACCCACTGAACTACAAAACTCCTTTATTTTAAGCCATTGTTCATTGTATTTTTTTTAACAATTACAATTTGAAATGCAGAAATAAATATTCTTTGTCCTGGAGAAGGTAAGAGTAACAATAGAATTTGGATGGGTAAAGTCTGTGTAAGGACTTCAGGATTTCTCCTCTTAATATTACAGAGGCCATTCCTCATTGTTCTATTTATTTCTCTGACCAAATGGAAGTTTGCATTTGGTTAAAGATTATTCCAAACAAGGCATGCTGCACAGACATCTGATACGCTGTATGACTGAGGAATTCCAGCTTTGCTCATACTTCTCGGTGGTTAAACATTTTTCAGGTTTCCTAGCATCAGCATGAAGTGTACAGCAATTGTTTATTATTTTCTCTAATAATGTTCCTTTCGTCAATGATTCTTTCATTGTAAAGAAGCTGACATATCATGATGAATGGATGTTAAACCGTAATGTGAAACCCAGCATCCATGAGCAATAAAAGAAGTACTTTGTATGTGGGTTTAAATGCCATTTCACAAGCCCGTATTCAAGAAAGTAGTTAGGGTAACATTTTCAAAAGCACTCAAGTGACTTAGGCATCCCATTGAACCCACTTTGCTCTATTGGAAGTTAGGTTCTTAAATGACCTGGGCATCTTTGAAAATTTTATCCTCAAGCACATGTTCACTTTTAAGCATATTTTTCATGGCTTAGCTTCAATGGGACTTGACAGGACTTAATCGTGTTAAAGTTAAGCACATAATTAAGTGCTTTCCTGCATTGGGGTCATACTGAAAGAACATAATCTGACCCCTGATTCTGCAAAGCACTTAAGCATGTGCTTAACTTTAAATACAGGGGTAATCCTAACCCTATTCCACATTTAAGCACATGCTTAGCTTTGAGAACATGGGAAACACATGTTTAAAGTTAAGTACATGAAAAAGTACTTTGCTGAATCAGGGCAACAGAAGGCAAATAAACTTGGCAGCTGTAATCCACTGGAAGATTCTTCTATGGAAGGGAAAGCCTGCACTGGTTAGACTTGCCAAAGTTAGGGCACCTTTGTGCCAACAGACCAACAACAGAGCTGCTGTAACTGACCTGGGAATTGTCACCCTCTATTTCCATTTCAAGCAGGAGGTACCACAGGTCATAATTTCCTTTTGAAAGCATACGCAATTAAAGTGGATGGTGGAGGGGGTATCAGTCTCCTTTCTGACCAGAACACTGTAACTCAGATTTGATATAAAACAAAAACTACAATATTCAGAGAAAAATTATAATCTCCAAATGGGCAGGGCTGGCTCCAGGCACCAGCTTACCAAGCAGGTGCTTGGGGCGGCCACTTCGGAGAGGGGCAGCACGTCCAGCTGTTTGGCGGCAATTCGGCGGACGGTCCCTCACTCTTGCTCGGAGCGAAGGACCTCCCGCCGAATTGCCGCCGCAGATCGCGATCGTGACTTTTTTTGTTGTTGTTGTTGTTGTTTGTTTGGCTGCTTGGGGCGGCCAAAACCCTGGAGCCGGCCCTGCAAATGGGACATATCGCAGATAATGTAACATGACATAATGCTACGGATGTAATTGGAGCTAAGCCAGTTCACACCAGCTGAAGATCTGGCCCAATATGACAATTTATCATTGCTTCCTAACAGGACCACTGTTTTTACGACGGTCACATCCAAAACGATAATGACTCAGAAGCAAGCATCAGTGCCTGCAGTGGTTTGAAGTAAGATTGTTGTTAATGGTCTTCATGGTGAAATGATACAAGAATGTACTTTTTAATCTACAAGGCTTTTTGTTCACTTGCTCTTTATTTACAGTCACAGTTTCAGCCAGGGCTATGAATCAGTAAGATCTCAAAAGTTTAGCTTTATAAGGGTGAAATAACCAGGGGCGGCTCCAGGCACCAGTGCAGCAAGCGCGTGCCTGGGGCGGCAAGCCGCGGGGGGCGGCGTGCCAGTCGCCGTGACCAGCGGACCTCCCGCAGGCGTGCCGCTGAAGGCCGCCTGACTGCCGTGCTTGGGGTGGCAAAAAACATAGAGCCACCCCTGGAAATCACTATGAGAATGGGTCTAAGTAGTCATCCTATAGATCTCCTTCTGAAGAAAACTGTTTATAAAGAAAAGGGAAAAGGATAAGAAAAAGCCAGAGGGTATCAGCAATTGTTTGGAGGGGGTGCAATGGCATATTTTCACTCTGGTTCTAATACTAGATAGGAAACTAAAGGAACACCGATGTGCTGTAGTAGGAAGTTATGTTGATGATTCAGCAGGAGATGCTGAATCTTCTCATTTAATGCTGAACCAGTGCTTGAATATGGTGTTAGGTGGAGCTGTGTTGATGGCGATCCAGTCTTTTGCACGAGACAATCAATTCAAAGATCTGTCCTTTTGTAACCATTAAGGATTCCATTGCACAATTTGAAGGGCTGGGAACATTAGTCAAACAATTTTCAAAGGAATATTTTTCCATCAGAAAATGGGGTTTCATCCACACAGAAATTTTCTGGGAAAGATTGATTTCAGCAGAATTCTCTGTCAGAATGTTTTGTTTCAGGTTAACACACTGAAATGAAACCTTCTGATTTCGGAATGTGAAAACATTTTGTTTTGATCACAAATGTCAAAACAAAACATTTTGACATTTCCAATTAAAATATTAAAATGAAAAGTTCTGCATAATTTTAATCTTTTCTTCTTGAATTAGGATGAACACAAATGCCAAAATATCACATTTCCCATGGAATCAAAATTCCATTTTCTGGTCAGATCTCATCAGTATAAAAGTCATGAACAAAATTCTGTTCCACTGGCTTAATTCCAGTTTTAGTAGTTTTACTTTTCTAACCTAATTTCCCCTAGAATTTCAGTTTGTCATGGCATTTTTTACTTCCTGTTGTATATTGTATCTGAGGGCTGTTAAAATTCTACTATGTACCATTACACTGGTGTGTAGTGTGATCCTTATACTAGGGGAGAAAAGTGCTCCACAAATGTGAGTCATCATTATTCTGATAAAATCCTATGGATTCTCAAAGATCCTCACCTTCATTCTAATCTGAAGGTTTTAAAAAAATGTTTCATAGAGGATATTTCAAGACCCATGGTCAAAGATACCTTATCCAACCCCTGAAGCTCACAGACAGCGAGGAACATGCAGTCTTTAAATATGAAAACCTGGAAGATGTTGAAGGCCCAAAAACTTGCGGTGTAACCAACACTACCTGGGAATCAGAAGATCCTATCAAAAAGTCCTCTAGATCCAGCACCAGTCTGGAAGTGAGTACCGACCTGAAGATAAACTAAATCACTAAGAACATTTCTGAGAATTAGTTTTGTGATTCTGGCATAAAGGGGTGAATTACACCATATTTTGAAAATAAATAATCAATTATTCCTACCCAGAAGGGCAATGTGAGACAGGATCTTAGGTGTAGTTAGGGATTCACCATGCTATTGCTGGAATAGAGGCAATCTGTGTTTCATGTTGTCCGTGCTGGGTAACTCCACGAGAGAATTACGTGCTTGTAAAACTAAATGGGTTCTTCATTAAAGCACCTATTTATAGAGATTCTGCAACTGTGACTAGCATTCTAGCCATGTGCACACAGACTGACTCCTGGTGCCTGCTCTGAACGCTTCTCTTCTGCAACCTGTGCTCCTCCCTCCAAGTTCCATGCAGGTTGCTACACTTGGTTGTTTTAATTGGGACCCACAGCTTAGAAAGGGAGGAAAATATTATCCGTTTTCAGTTAATTTAGTTTTAAATCAGTACAGATAAAATCCTAAAGTCAGCTTCCGTAACCACGGGCCTGATCCTCAGTTACAGCTCCTCTACATCAGAATCAGTCCCTAGGCATGAAAAATGCGCAGTTCCATCCAAATTACATGTGAAATGGCCCAAATTTAATGTGCAAATATTGCATCTGCAAATGCACATTTTCCACATGGAAATGGCACAGTTTGCACACACATTTTTGGAGGCATTTTGAAAATGTGGCCTTGACAGGTATACATTTTTAATATGAAATCACAGATCTGAAATGTGACTCAAGCTGTTGAAACCTGTACACAGCTGGAGGGAACCCAATTTATCTTTCATTAGTATTGTGCAACGTTAATTAACATAGAAGCAGGCAGCTTTAAACACAAATAAAGGCAAATTCTGCCTGCAGATACAAGCATGCAATTGCCAATGGGGAATCAATGGATTGAGTTCACCCACTACAGGTTTGAATATTATTGGTCAATACGAGTTGCACATTGATCTAAGGCCAAAATTTAATTAATTTCAATTAAAAAAGAACTATGGGCTAGATTTACGAAGGTATTTAGGCTTAGTCAATGGGACTTAGGTGCCAAACAATATCAATGGAAGTTATGCACCTAACTGACTTAGGTGCTTTTGTAAATTCTACTAGGTGCCTGTCTGCATCTTTAGGCACCTAAATACCTTTGAAAATCTGACCCTGAGCTTCTCAAGTGTAAAATGGGGATGACAGCATTTCCACTCTCAGTAATTTAGAGAGAGAGATTATATGATTATAAAATATTCTTCTTGAATATAAAGGGGGGCAGATTGGAACAGGTCCTAACAATCTTTTGCAAAATATTTTTCTTAGAAACAGGAATACCTGAAAGCAAAGAAGTATGTCGAAGTCTACATAGTTGTAGACAATGCTGCGGTGAGTATTCAGACAAACATTTTTCATTTTACCTTTACAACTACAACTATGGATTTAATTTTTCAAAGCACTTAGCACTGGTCTAACTGTGCTCCCATTGAGATAAATGGGAGTATTATCCTTGACTTCAGCGGCGGGCAGAGTTTAGCCAACTTTGAGCAAGGAAGATCCTGCCCTATGAAGATTTGAAATTCACAATGGACAGCCAAATATATATCTCGAGTAAGACTGATTGGAAAATGTTCGTCAACACATTGACATTTTTTGGATGACAATATACGTGTATGGCCTGGATCTCTGTTGCCCTGCAACTAGTGTGAGAGCCTAACCCACATGCCATCCCCGGTTGCACCACATAAGAGCGCTACAGTGGAATGAAGGAGACCTAAAATCCCCAGTTCTAGCTATGGGAGGATTCCCCTAGAGCAGGCACTGAGGAAGACAGCTGTAAGTCTGTCCTGTGAAGATCCTTCTTAAGCCCTAGCTTATGGGGCGTGCTGGGGCAGGGGCTGCAGAATCCCAGGCAAGGCTGCCATAACTGAGACAGACCCCCAGGGCTATCTATATTATATCAGGCAGCCTGGAGCAGGCAGGACCCAAAGGTGACTTAGCCACCATAGTCTTCTCCGTTCCCCTGGGCTGCAGGTTCTGTGCTGTGCCTTTAAGAGGCACAGGGCAGGATATCATATGAGCTAGCTGGTAGTAGTAGGAGGCTGTCACCCTCAATGTGGACCAGCCACATGACACACTTTGACCCTGATCCCACAAGCTGCTCCACACAAGCAAATCACTGTGCCCAGGTGGAACCCCCAACTATCTCAGTGCAGGGGCAGCTCTATGTATTTTGCCGCCCCAAGCACGGCAGTCAGGCAGCTTTCAGCGGCATGCCTGCGGGAGGTCCGCCGGTCCGCACCTTCGGCGTATCCGCCGCTGAATTGCCGCCGAAACCGCGGGACCGGTGGACCTTCCGCAGGCATACCGCCGAAGGCTGCCTGACTGCCGCCCTCGCAGGGACTGGCAGGCCGCCCCCCGCGGCTTGCCGCCCCAGGCACGCGCTTGGTGCGCTGGTACCTGGAGCCGCCCCTGCCTCAGTGGGACTCTGTGGAAGCACAGGGGTCCACATGTGCAGAATAGTGTGTAGGATCAGCTCATTAGCCTGTGTGATCCTGACCACCATCTCGTCCCCAATACCTTTAACAAGTATTTTCAGCAGCATTTCAAAGATTTGGGGCCCACCTGAGCAGAGGGAATATGGAGAGGAGCAGAGAGAGTTATGGCCACCAAAAGTATGTATGGGCCAGGAGAGGTTTGCAAATAAAGAAGGAGATTTTGAATACAAGAGAATTGTAGCTGATCAGTTACACAACCTGCTGTGTAGGTAAAATATGGATATTATAAAAAGGCCCTGATCCTGCAAACAAATACGTGCTAAACTTCAAGCACAAGAGTAGTCTCGATTGCAACCAATGGGCTTAAAGTTAAGCAATCTGTGTTTGCAGGATCAGGTCCACAGCTGATAATATTTCTGATACACACTTTCATGCTTACTGATTCATGCTCCTCTCATCTCCTCACATTCATGCTCCTCTCATCCACTGGACCCAACACTCGGAAGTTACATCACGGATGAATGTCTTTCCATTAACTAAAACAGCGCAGTACCAGGAAAGGCGAATCATCTTGGCATGAAAAATAATGAACAAAAACTAGAACCATTTTTTTTCCAAATTGTTGTTGTTTCTTCTTTTTTCCCCCCTATCAGCATATTTTCTAAGAACATTACTATATTTGGTGTTGTGAAAGTATGACACTTCCATCATATGTCCCAGTTTTCAAGGGGAAGTTTACTCAGCCTTAAATATTTGCCAAAGGCAGAAACTTGACATCAGTCCAGGAGCAATCTCTTTTAAACTAATTTTCATAAAACCTGCTATTACCGTTTTTTTTTTTTTTTAGATTCTAAGGGCCTCACTCTCATTTGTACTAAGGCCCCTTTCCACCACAGTGGAAAGGGGCCTTAGAGTGAGTGGAACTTTACTTTACACCTATTCTAAGGCTCCTTATTCTGCCAGAACAGTGTAAAGGGGCTTTAATGTAAACCAGACCCTAAAAAGACAGGAAGAAACTCAGATCTGTATGAGTTTAGGCTACTTTGTCACCTTTGTACAGCATCCTCTAACACTCTACAAATCTGATTCTTCCTCACTTGCACTTGTGTCAATCAGAATTAAACCAACTGAAATCAGTGGTGAAAAGTGGATTTCGGTTGTGATCAGAATCAGGCCTGGGGTGTGTACCTTCTATTTTAGCACACAAAACACTACCAGATGTAAAGCCCAATCCAAAGCCTATTGAAATCAAGGAAAGTCTTTCCATTGACTTTAATGGGCTTTGGATCAAGCCCTTTGTGTTTATTATGAGAACTAATGCCAATGATTTCATATTAATAAACACTTATGGTAATGCTACACCTGATAGTAAGTGTTTGCAGGCCCCTTAGGGTAAGCCCACCGGACCTCCAAGGCTTGAGAGCCTAAGCCGCAGTCCAAACCACAAAGTCCACACTGATATTTAGCTTAAACTCCACTAGCACAATTCTATCTGCCTGGGCTGGGAGACTCGCTCCCAGCTGCAGTGTAGACGTACCATTAGATATTTACAGGTGCTGGTCATCCTAGACTCTAGGCACTGTGCATTAAAAATAATAGGTCAGATCCATAGCTGGTTTAACTCAGCATTGATTTCAATGGCACTATGCTGATTTACATCAGCTGAAGACCTGGCTTAATATCTAGAATGGCTGTTATTTGATAAAGAAAAACAAGAATGGGGGACAGGATTTGGGGCCTAGTCCCTGAGCCTTAAATTCTCAACCTACACTATTGTGATTGCAGTACAGTAGGTGTTGCGGGCTGCAGTACCTATAGTGCTGTGTGTAGTTGTATGTAGAAAAGAGACAAATAAGGGGGAATATGATTGAGGTCTACAAAATCATGAATGGTGCGAAAAAAGTGAATGGAGAAGTGCTGTTTACTCTTTCACATGATACAAAAACTAGGGGTCACCTGATTAAATGAATAGGCAGCAGGTTTAATAAAACCAAGAGGAAGTATTTTTTCCACAAAATGAACTAGGGTGACCAGACAGCAAGTGTGAAAAATCGGGACGGGGGTGGGGAATAATAGGAGCCTACATAAGAAAAAGCCCCAAAAATCGGGACTGTCCCTATAAAATCGGGACATCTGGTCACCCTAAAATGAACATTTACCCTGTGGAACTCGCTGCCATGGAATATTGTGATGGCCAAAAGTATAACTGGATTCAACAAAGAACTGGATAAGTTCATGGAAGATGGGTCCATCAATGGCTATTAGCCAAGATGGTCAGAGACATAACTCCAGGCTCAGAGTGACCCTAAACCTCTGACTGCCAGAAGCTGGGAGTTGAAGACAGGGGTGGATCACTTCATAATTGCCCTGTTTTGTATACTCCCACTGAAGCTCTGCTACAGACCACTGTTGGAGACAGGGTCCTGGACATAGGGTGACCAGATAGCAAGTGTGAAAAATCGGGACAGGGGGTGGGGGGTAATAGGAGCCTATATCAGAAAAAGACCCCAAAATCAGATTGTCCCTATAAAATCAGGACATCTGGTCACCCCACCTGGACAAGATGAACCATGGTCTGACTCAGTATGGCAGCTCTTATGTTCTTAACATCACCATCTGCTCTCAAATAGCTATTCACATCTCAACAACTAAGGGGTGAAATTCACTGCTGTGCAGACAGGCAATACAAGGCCTATGCACCACTGAAGTCTCACTTAAATGCACAAAATAGAGCATAAGAGGGGGGACTTCAGTAGGCCTTGTGCTCTCCCTCTCCAAGGGCTGAATATCATACAATGTGAGGGGTTTGAAATATACAATATGATACGAATGGGAGATAAATAGTAAATTGAGATCAGTTGCTATACTAATACCTTCATTTCACTTTAACAAAGACCACTAATTTGTGGTGCAGTTTTATTTGAAATGTTTCAGGTCTTTTTTCCCCAATCATTGTTTTATTTTTTCCCCTTATCCTGTTACTGATGTTTTCATATTTATTTTTGCAGTATAGGAAGTACAACCGCAACATGACGAGTATAAGAACACGGGTTTTTGAAATAATCAATTACATCAACATGGTAAGCTGTGTTATTATTAAGTAAAAATGCTACAGAATTGATTAAGTTTTGCAGTCTCGGGAGTTTTCTGTAATTACACCTAGAAAAGAATGAAGAAAATCGGATCTGCTGGTATTTATGAAAGTGAATAAAGCAGAAATAAAGGATCAGATGGAAAAAATGAAAGGAGAATCTGTGCCTTCACATCTATAAAAGCAACAGAACCATGATATCAAACTAATGAATTTTTTCTCATAGTCCACAATGGTTTGGCTGAAAACAACTGTCGACACTGGATCTGATTCTTTACTGCTCCATGCCTTGCACATTTTATTCACAGCAGTGAAAAGGGGGTATGAAACGCTGCCAAATCAACATAGTGGTTTACACCATCTTTGCACTCAAGCAACTTACTACACGAGGTCAAGTCAGTGGCAATCCATGCTTGTGTAAAAGGCAAAATTGTAATAAACGCTACAAAGGCTCTTTTTTTTTTAAATTAAAAGACCAGCTCCTCACAAAACCTTTCAATTTCCATCAAATTTTCAAAGAAAATTCTTCCTTAAGAGGAAACTCTATGCCAAGTTTCTTATAGACTGCGTTTTTATACAGTTAGGCTCCAATCCTCCAAATGCTTATGCATGTGCTTCACTTTAAGCATATGATAAATCGATCCCATTCAACTCCATGTGCCTGATGCTCATTTACATTAATGCCCCATGTATTATACGGCTCTTAGGCCTGGTCCACACTAACCCCCCAGTTCGAACTAAAGTACGCAAATTCAGCTACGTTAATAACGTAGCTGAATTCGAAGTACCTTAGTTCGAACTTACCGCGGGTCCAGACGCGGCAGGCAGGCTCCCCCGTCGATGCCGCGTACTCCTCTCGCCGAGCTGGAGTACCGGCGTCGACGGCGAGCACTTCCGGGATCGATCCCAGAAGATCGATTGCTTACGGCCGGACCAGGAAGTAAGTGTAGACCTGCCCTTAGAGGGTAAAGGAGCCTTACTAGCACAGCAGCTAGAGATCTAGTCCCGAGTGTATGCCACATGTCCATAATATCCCGTGCTGTATGTTCAGAAGCGAGGGAGAAAGAATTACATAACTAAATCAAATATTTTAAGGAAGGGTTTATGGCGGCAGTGTCTTAGCAATTGTTACAAAGAACTGATTAGAGTTCATTAAAAAGAAGGTGTGAAAAATTTCCACATTTTTTCCTCTCAAGTTTGTAATTTCTTTAAATATGCTGCTGCAATTTCAAAATGGGACTTATTTTGACAGTTTCTTCAGTTGGTCCAAAAAATGGGGGGGGGGGGGGGGGAAGGGGGAAGAGGTGGAATTAAGAAAAATCATATTTTTTCTGTTTTTTTTTTTAAGTTTCAAAACTTCATTGGAATTTCAGAATTCAGAAAAGTTAATCTAGTTTTAGAAATGACCAAATGTTATCAGAATAAGTCCCTGCTGTCCGAAAAAATTAGACGTTACTTAGGGTATGTCTACACTACCGGCCGGATCGGTGGGCAGCGATCGATCCAGCGGGGATCGATTTATCTAGACTAGACGCGATAAATCGACCCCCGAGCCCTCTCCCGTCGACTCTTGTACTCCAGCACCGCGAGAGGCGCAAGCAGAGTCGACGGGGGAGCGGCAGCAGTCAACTCACTGCGGTGAAGACACCACGGTAAGTCTATCTAAGTACGTCGACTTCAGCTACGTTATTTACTTACTTCTTCTTACTTCTTCTGTCCATGATCTCTCCTTACTGCAGGTTTATAAAGCCATAAACATTCACGTGGCTTTGATTGGTCTAGAAATCTGGTCAGCTGGGGATCTGTTCACTGTGAATTCTTCAGCTGGCACCACCTTGGACAAATTCTCAACATGGCGTCATACGGACCTGCTGAAACGGAAGAATAATGACAATGCTCAGTTACTCACGTATGTATCATGTCCTTTTCCACTTGTATTTCCAAATATGCCAGAAGAATTTGTACCCAGAAACTTGTTTACAAAGGTAACCAGAGATGCAGTCTATAAGGGTCCTAGTTTTGTCATTTCAAACAGTGGGTTGTAATATTCACAGATCGATAGGGTGAAGCCCTGGCCCCGTTGAAGTCAACAGGAGTTTTGCCACTGACTTCAACGGGGCTAGCATTTCACCTATAGGTTTTTAAGGACAAAAGAGATTGTTATGTTCATCTAGTCTGAGCTCCGGCAAAACAGGAATACTATAAAATGTGGTACCATGCAAAGTGTTGGTATAAATGCAAATAAAATGAATGAATAGAGATGGACCTAAGCACCCATGCATTTTGGAGGGGGGAAGTTTAATATCCAAATGAGGAGCTGGATATGAATTTTGCAGCTGGCTATCTAGCTATCTGGGCCTGAAATACAGAGCTCAGACCCAGATTCTGATCTGAATCCAAACTTTGGAGAGGTGCCCAATTCAATATTCTGGCACGAGCCCACTGGGCCTGGTTTACCAAAGCACATGTTTACATTTAAGCATGTGCTAATGTTCCATTGATATCAGTGGAACTTAAGCACATACTTGGCATTAAAAATGTACTTAAGTGGTTTGTTGAATCAGGATAAATTTAATCAAATATTTAAATGCTTTGATAAATCTAGTCTTGCAGAAAAGGGATGAAATCACTCACACACTTAAAACTGAACCTGTGCTTAAGTGCTTTGCTGAACTGGAGCTAATATAAATCTGATATATCTGAGCTGCAAAGTTGGAATTCAGATCCAAAATTCAGGATTATTCAGCTGCAGTGTCGTATTTGTGACCCTTAGGGAGAGAGTCAAGGACACAAATGACAGATAAGTGCCTAAATCCCACTGAAGGCCAATGAGAGTCAGGCTCCTAAGTATTTGTGCCCTTGAAAATCTCTCCCCGTCACACTGGTTCTGACTAAGGGGACCGTGCCTAAGGGAACTTCCAGTTCAATCAACAAAACCACCAGCAGCGTCATCAGGTTTGCATCCTTGTGACAGATCACTGGGCTTCACGCTGTGTGTTTTTGCTTCCTTACAGAGCGATTGACTTTGATGGGCCAACAGTAGGCCTGGCCTTTGTGGGAACCATGTGCAGTTCTACTCATTCCTCAGGCATTGTTCAGGTCTGGTTGGTTTTTTGGGTAACATTTAACCAGCAGGCAACCGTCACTGGAATTTTTAACACATCTATTCGCTGCGTGGCATTATTTGGGGTACATTTCATTGCTGCATCAGGCTGAAGAGCGTACAGAGTTGTTTATTTATAAACTAATATAAGGGAGAGCAGAACCATATACCGCGATTTAAAAGAAAGGGATAAACGATGGAATCAGTTTTGACCAGGATGCCCCAAATCACAACACTGAGCATCTTAAATTAGAGATGGATGAACTGGTTTGGAAAAAAAATAACTACTAGATATGGGCCTAAACCAGAACATTAGATGCAAAACCTCTCCCTGAAAGCAGGGGAAGTTCACCTCTGGACCCAAAGTTCACTGACTGAGCCAAATGCTTTAAAGGACCGAGCCAAATCTCTAAAACCAAATACCCCCTGATTTTTAAAGCAGTTGAGATTTGGATGTGAAACCAGACAGAACACACTTTAGAACACACAGGTGCCAAGAGGTAGCAGCATGTACTGCAGTGTCTGATGGGGATTTTGGAATAATGCAGCACACCTCGACTTTTATGCCATTCTATTATCAAACACTGCTTATTTATTTAGATTTCCACCCAAAAGCAACTCCTTACCAAAGAGATAGCCAGCCAGAGTTCCGGGAGCCCTTGACATATATTTAAAAGCACACAACCACAAGAGATATAAAAAACATGAATCATCCCTAGCAAGAGTCGTTCTCTTTACCCCTTATCACTTCTCCCTACCACACATCATTTAATATAACATGTAAACATATTACAGTGTTAGATGTGATAGACAGAGGGAGAGGGGCTGGGATTTTCAAAGAAGTTTAAGGGATTTAAGTGCCTAATTCCTATTACAATTCAATAAAAAATGTCCGCCTATCTCTCTTAGGCCTGGTATACACTAAGAAGTTATACCAATATACTTAGGTCAGTTGGGGGTGTGATTTTTCCCCCTGATATAGGTATTCCAGTGTAAACCCTAGTCTGAATACAGGTATATTGGTATAAAGATGCCATGTTTTGCTATAATTTGCTTCACTTCCTGATCCAGAATAAGCTATCCTGGCATAAGCACTTGTATACCAGTTTAACTGCATCCACACTGAAGGGAGGCAAAGAGTTTTACTGCTTTAACTGTACTGGTATAGTTTCTAGTCTTAAGACTCTTTTGAAAATTCCAGTCTAGAGAGACAGATGGAGGGAGAATTTTGAGCTAAATAATTTTGTTGCTTTCTTATTAAGATGCAATTAATTAAACATTAAAAAGAAATCCCTTTCCAGGTTTATACAAAGTAAAATAGCCAGTTCTTCTGCATTTGGGGATATTTCTTTTGGGATTCCGATTTCTTAGCCATGTCATTTCTCTTATGCTGTGCTCTGTTCCAAACCGGCTTGCAGGCTTATAGAAATAACTGACAGTTCTATTGTTCCCATCACTGCAGGACCATAATTCCAATCCAATTTCAATTGGAGCCACCATGGCACACGAGATGGGGCATAATTTTGGCATGAATCATGACACTAGCATCTGCAAATGCAATTCTGGATCTTGTATCATGGCAGCACAACTCAGGTGAGGCGTTTGCATCTGCAAAAAGGGAACGACAAAGCCCATGAGTGCTTTAAAATACAGCTGGGCCCAATCCAAGGCCCATTGATGTCAATGGGAGTCTTTCCATTCACTTCATTTTGGATAAGGCTCAGAGTGTACTGTTGAAATGGATCTGTCAACTACGCCACAAACACTTACAATAACTATACTGTGTGAAACGATGCGCCCAGAAAGCATGAATCTTCATGCGTTTGTGGTGAGACAGAACTTACCCAGTCTTTGCATATCCTGTTTCAGATCCTGAAAATCTTGCTTGTAACTTAAGTGGATTTCTCTTATAGAGAGACTTGCCCTAGGTACCTGCCTCTCCAATAAGCAGCCAATTGAAAGCATCCCTGAGGTTTCCAGTACAATTTTATGTAACCTTTAGATAAACTCCCACCTCTCCTAGACATCCGTATTCACAGTTCCCACAGCGGCTTGCTTAAGATTAACTTCCCTTTATACTCGTGATGATGGTTCACTTCCTTCTGTTTGTGTTTAGCTGCAGAATTGCTCTTTTCTCAGCATTTAGTTAATGTGGGTTTGCCGCACTTCTGCCAGTGATCCCATTTATATTCAACTCATCCAGGGCCCACTGACGTCGGCATAAAGACTCCCATGACGGGCTTTGAATCAGATCCCAGCTGATTACAATTTGTGTAGACCAAGCTTGACTCCTCTAGAAATGTGGCTTTTCATTCTGTGTAAGCCTCCCACTCTCTCTCTTCAATTGTTTCACCAGTATTTCTCTTACAACCACACGTCCTTTATTCTCTCCCCTTTTGTTATGTTATTTTTCTCCTCCTTTTTCATGTCTGAAGCATGGGTGGTGGAGGCAATATATTTTTGGTTAAAAAAAGAAAAAAAAAATCCTGCCACTTTAGTCCATGTGCCAAAACTCCAGTAAGAGAGGAGGAGAACTTCCTGAGGTCAAACTATTTAACACTGATTTGAGACTTTAGGATGTTGGTGGTTGAGACATAGAGATCACTGATTAATCTTGCTGCCACGGGACCATAGTAGGGAAAACTGGGTACTTCAGGTGCCAGAAGTAACCACTGTATCACATTGGTCTTATAGAGCTAGGAATTTATGATCTAAGATGATGATCTCTCCATGTTGTCAGTATCTCCAAAAAAAATTGTTTTTGTTTTTTACTTTTTCACCCCAACAAAAATATTTGTAAACGCCCAGAAATTAAATTAAATGTTTCAGGTTTTTAAAGAGTATTTGGGGAAACTACTGTATTTGATTAATTGGGATGAGGGCATTCATTTCATTCATATCCTATACCCTCTGCGTGTGTTGTTGTGTAATTAGTTGTCACTGAAATCATGTTGATTCATCTATGCAGCTACAACATCCCCAAGGATTTTACTGCATGCAGCCTCCAGGATTTTCAGAAATACATTTTGGACCGAACACCAGTATGCATCACCAATATGCCTGCACTGAAAGACATAGTAGCACCCCCTGTTTGTGGGAACAACTTTGTAGAGAAAGGAGAAGAATGTGACTGTGGAACTCCAGAGGTACCTATGAATAGTTGTGAAAAAATAATATTTATCGAGAGGTAGAAACCCTAGAGAAGCTTCTGGCTCTTTGAACGTAGTCTTGTTTTTTAAGTCTACCTCACAATTCTACAAGTAACCCCTGATTGTCCAGAGGTCTTGGGAGACATCTGAAACTTTCTGCTACTTGAGGGTGCAGAAAACTCCAAGCTGCAGAGAAGGTGCCAGATTCTCTATTGCTCTGCCCTTTGTGTAGCCATTTAGCCCAGTGCAACAAGGTTATGAAATGCTACTACTCTGATTCATACCTTCCAACGTCCCAGGTTTCATGGGGCTGTTCCACTTTAACTCACAAATGCCCCTGTTCCCAGTTAAAGGGACTCTGGGCTTGGCTTCCCATTCTGGGCTGCAAGCATTATGACCTGCTCCCCGTCCCCCTTCTCCTCCCTGGCAGCCTCTCCCCTCCCTACTCTCCCATTCTCTCCTCACTCCCAGCTTTGCCCCTTCACTGGCCTTTCACACCCCCTCCCTTCCATAAACCAGGCATGTGCTCAGACCACTGGAGCCAAGCCCAGCCAGCCCTGCAGGACAGGAACTGCAGGTACTGCCAGTGCTGAGTGAGTGCAGGGTGGACTTGCAGCTCCCCCGTGCCGCCCCCCTCACCCTCCGCCCCAGTATCCCACCTCTGGGAGCAGGACCTGTCCCACTTTAGCCACTGGCACGGTTGGGAGGTGTGCTGATTTGGTAGCATTTTTCATCCACTTCGCAATTACCCCTATATTAAGGCTCCTTTACACTGCCTGGGTTGTGCAAAGGGACCTTAGTGTAATTGAAAATGAGGCCCTTTGTCTTCAACCCTGAGAAGCAGAGGAACGCTGCAGGAGGGAAGGTTACCAGTCTTGCAAAGGGAGAGCTTCAGTCAGTGCTGCCTTAGGGAGCTCAGAACTCACCTTAAATTAACCCTAATCTTCAATTAAGCCAGCGTTATGGCTTGTTGAGTTTTACGTGCTTCTGAAGTATAGCTGGAAGAATCAAGGCCGACTCAAATGTACATTAGCCCAAATGAAAGAATTTTCTTGCTCGCTCCCAGAATGAACTTCTGCCAGAATATGCTTCAGTAGCATTTTTCCATGGAATATCCATTCAAATGCCACGAGACACACAGTACAGTCATTAGGGCCACAAAAACAGTCTTGAAGCTAGTGTGGAAACTTATTTCTAAGAACACCGCGTTTCCAGCTGATTGTCAAGGCAGAATGTGTGTGTTGGGGGACAGCACAAAGCTGAGTGGTGAGGTGGAGCTGAATAGTAAGCTGATTCAGTTACAATAAGGAAAAGCTGTATGTGATCTGTGCCTAAGAAGAAAAAAAAATCAGCCGTTCCCTGCACCACTTGATTCTGGAGTTTTATAATCAAACACGCTTCGTTGTCACGCACAATCCTCCTAAAGAATGATTAGTATCAGTTTGCTTTGCTGTAAAGCCATTTTAGATACGTGTTGTACAAATGCGTCTTCCTCTCTCTCTTGAAGCGAAGTACAGGCTGTCCTATCAGAAATGTGCTACTGGGAAAAAAAACAAAATACAGAGCACTGTACCGTGCCCGTAACTTTCTCTGTTATTGTTTCACAGGAATGCACAAATATCTGCTGTGAAGCTGCAACGTGCAAGCTGAAGCCGAATGCTAAATGTGCATTTGGAGAGTGCTGTGAAAACTGCCAAGTGAGACCCCCCTTTTGCTCTCAGCTATTTCTTCATGTTTTGGTGGTGTTTTTTGGGCAAAGCCAGAGGAACCCTTTAAAATGGAACAATGGCTATTATTTATCATTGATGCAGCATTGTAACAATCATACTTTGCACTTCTCAAGCACCTTCCACGGGAGTACCTCAAAGTGCTCCACTGATATTGATTAATTCAACCTGATGTTAATTAACAACCTCCCAGTATTCCTGTTTGCCTCATCTCTCCAGATAGGTAAACTGAGGCATGGAGCACCAGATTCTCAGCTGGTGTAAGTTGACATAGCTCCATTGAAGTCAGTGGGACCACCCTAGTTTACACCCGCTGAGGCTTTGGCCCAGAAAGTTTATGTGATTCATGCAGTATGGCTGTGGAAGAGAAGGGAATAAGATCCACATCTGACTCTCATGCTTGTCTCTTAACCACAAGATCATCCATTTCCCTTATATCCTTCCTACTAAGTCATGGGTGGCAATGGTATGTTAAGGACAACTAAATAATCACAGGGCTCTTCTCCAAAGAGCTTGCAGTCTAACTTAGCCATAACACTGCCAGGAGTACTTAGAAAAGGTGTGTAGGGGAGAGCATAGGAGGTACGCAATGCATCATTGCCACACCGGCAAGCCCCATGGCTGTCCCTGTGTGATATGCCGAGTACCTTTTGCTATAAATCGCAAAGTATTTTATTTGCATTATTATTAACACCCATTGTGCTGGGTTTGCCACATCTCTGATTCTCATAGTATGATGTAGCTTATTTTTTTCCAGCCTTCTTTAAAACGGCGGTTGCTGCTTAACCCAGGATATCTCTGAATCTCATTGGAAATAACAGTAGCCAGCAAATAACTGATCTGCACCAAAGCTAAAGTAATCCTCTTCCTGGAAATTATATTAGGTGTTTCAGAGCAATGGCACATGACTCTTAAAGATCACTTGCTAGAAGCATTTTATAGCTAGCACCAGTGAGTTTAATAGGATACCTGCCAATGTCATTGATTAGCAGGCTCAATGAAAGGGCCCAATTATGCAGTCATTATATATTCACAAGTCCCACTGATTTCTCTGGGAATTGGAAGTTCTACTAGTTTCAATGAGGGAGACATGCATGGAAGGACTGCACAATTGGTTCCAGGTGGCTTGGTTTTCAGATACACCAAACTCACCCTTTGCCTTTAATGGGTAACATGGATGTTCAGACCATTAGAGACTTTTAAGTCCTGACCAACCCTGGGGTAAGTCCATTGCTGGGTATTTTAAATGACTTGGGGGAATGGCATGCCTAAGACCACTGCGCTCTCTCTCTGCTACAGCTTAAAAGAGCAGGGACTCTTTGCCGACCTATAAAGCATGACTGTGACCTGCCCGAGCTGTGTACTGGCCTGTCCCACCAGTGCCCAGTGGATCGATTCAGAGTCAATGGATACCCTTGCAGAGATGGCCAGGGTTACTGTTACATGGGGAAATGCCCCACCCTGCTGAGCCAGTGCATTGCTCTTTGGGGATCAGGTGAGTGGATGCTGTCATTAAATGAATCAGATTGTTTAAGGTGAGGGGGAGAGTTTAGAACAGATGTGTGACAATTTGTCAAGTATATTTTGAGAATGGGAGCCAATACGTCAATATAATTGTGCTATGAAGTTATGCAGGTGTAGTCCTAGAGTCTTAACATTCCACCTGTTGTGGAGGGGGCTGTATTTACAGCCCTGTATTTATTTTATTGTCAGCCCAGTTTATCATCAGGATTAACTGGTTTTTGCAAGTATCCAATTACCACTTTCCCAGCATGGCAAAACATGTGTATAAGGCATGAAGGGGCTGGGTAGTTTTAAGCCTTTCTTCCATTGGAGAACCTGGTTAATCTCCTTTTCTCATAGTAACATTCATTTAGAAAACAAAGCCCACAGAAGCTGTTTGGAAATCTGTTAATACTTCCTTAAAAAAAGGGAGAGAGAGCACAGTGAAACTAACTTCCCTTTTCTGTCTTAATGCCTCAGCGCAGATTTGTTGGCACCGAGGTTCCTTGAGTGCTTGTGTGTACAAGCCACAGAGTTTTTCTTGCACCCTATTGGTAGGTCATATGGTTGATGGTGGCCGGGCTTCAGACTTCCGGGGTGTGAATTGCAGTGTTTATTAGCATGCGCTAGTGTGCTGTACTGTAACTGCCCCACGTGGACACTTCCAGCGCGAACTAGAAGGTCCAGGATCACGAACTAGGTATCTTTTTGTTTGTGCCAAAGGTGTCCACGCAGGAGAGCTATAGCACAGCATTGTAATCCAAACTGTGGGGCTATGTAGATAAGTACCAAAGGCAACCTCAATGCGGAGTAAGTATGTCCACACAGGGAGTTAGTGCAGAGTAGCTACTGGGCTTTAAATTCACACCTTAGCTCACTCCCCACTAACTTTTCTTTGTAAAGAAACCCTCAGTATTTGCAGCTGGTTTATCACACACCTCTCCTCCTCCCCCCAAAAAAGGAGGAAGAAAGCTTTAAAGATTTCATTTCGTTGGGGGGTTTTTGATTGTTGTGTCGTGTGCGCTTAATCTAGTATTTTTACACCGCCACTGCATCAGATGATCCCTACCAGTTTCATAAGCTCAGTGCCCCATTTCAGACATTTTTTAATATGCGTTTCTGGGGAAAGAGGAAGTTGGAAAACAATTCCTCTTTTGCACAACATTGGAAAAAAGGTAGCCAGGGACTGAGTGGGGAATTATTTACATGATAAATTGAAGAAATCTCTCTGTTTTCACACTGATGTGATGATGATGATGAGCATGCTTCCTTTTTACTTAAAAATCAAAAAATTGTTTTTGTGGCACTACAGGGCAGGGAGAGCAAACAAGATGCCATTCTCCCTTGCTTGTTATCAACAAATTCTAAACTAGGTTCCAACTGCAGCGTCTTCATTACTGATGATGTTTTAGAAGACAAAGAACTTAAATTAATCTTTAGAGCATAAGCATATTGTGCTTGTTGTCTTAAAACCCAGCCCTCAGAAGTGTCAGCTGCTCTTCACTGGGTATTATTAGTTTCATCACACTTAGCAACTCCAATGTGCAGGGCACTGGGCGAACACACAGTAAGAGATGGTCCCGGTTCCAAAGAGCTTATAGTCAAAATAGGCAATGCAAATCCAGGGGCAGCAGAGGTACAGAGAGTGGTAGGGACATGGCCAAGGCCACACAGCAGGTCAGTGGCAAGCTGGGAATAGACCTAAGGCCTCCTGACTTACACTCCAGTGCCCTATTCACTGGACCATGCCCACCTCACAGTTTCAGGCACTAAAGGCTTATCTGCAAATGTTGCCCTCATTTATAGCCATGCACCCCCGCGTTTATATAGGTTTACATGGGACCGGATCCTCAGCTATGTGCAAGGAACAGACAGTGCAGGTTGGGGGTGAGGCAGAGAACAGAGGGGCGAAGGTTTGCATAAAGCTCACCTTTGCCCTTCCCTAAACTTGGTCAACTAGCCTGGTCCTCCAGCGTAATCTAGAGCCACCTGAAGTTACACCATGGGCCTCAACGAGTCAAAATGAAAAGCTGGGGATTGGCGTGTCCCAGCCATGCCCTCTGGCCATACACACACTCACTGATCTGAATGTACTTTATCCCTCTCATCTATTTCTTACAGAGATATGCTAGCACCTAGAACATCATGGGTGCTGCTATAGTGCAGGATTCATTTGCGTGATGTGCCACTGCAAATCTGATTAGACGTATGTGTGATGTCAACAGAATAGATCATTTCCTCAGCTGGCAATGTCAATGGAGTTCCACCACTTTTCCATCAGCAGAGGATCTGGCCCATGGCATACTGTTTTCCATGCTCTTCACAGCTTGTCTGTCTTCTTTGCCTCCTTCCTAGGTGCTAAAGTAGCTGTAGACTCTTGTTATGAGACTAACCAGAATGGAGTTTATTATGGACACTGCAAAAAGGCGAACAGCACGTTCATCCCCTGTGCAAAAAAGTAAGCAAAAAAGTACTTAACTCATTGAAGTCTATGAGGTTCTAGGAAACAGAGGTAATTCATGTCCATATGAAGAGGCAAGAAACTAGGAGAACTCTCTTCTAACAGCTCTTCCTTTCATATTGGGGCTGGTTTGTTTTTCTCTTTTTAAGCTGGAGGTTGCAGTAAAGCAGGGCAGTTTCTGATGAAGAGAGAGAAGTACAGTTTCTAAATACAATTCTGATTCAGGTAAAGAGAGCATAATAAACTAGAGTGAGATCAGTCAGAGAGAGAGAAGCTTTTGAGTAAGGAAGAATGAACCTGAAGAGAATCAGAAGCGAGGTTCAGTTAAATTAAACATTCTGTCCTGCAAAGTACTATGAGCATCCTCAATTCCCCATGGAAGTCAGTGAGAATTGAGCACCAGGACTTGTCTACACACAAACTGGAGCTGAAATAACATGGGTTATAGTTCAAATCTTTAGTTATTTCAGTTCTAGTCTGTGTGTGGACTCAGGGATATGGCATATCCCTGAGTTTTGCTGTGCTCTGACATTATTCTAGAAAATAACCTCTTGTTTTCCTCCCAGAGATATACAGTGTGGGAAGTTATTCTGTACTGGTGGTTCACAAATGCCTACAGCTGGAAACCTACTATCTTTTGACAAATGTAAAGGCAGTTTTCCTAACGACAATAATGAAGACACAGGCATGGTCGCTGCTGGAACTAAATGTGGCAATGGAATGGTTAGTGAAAGAAGTTTTTATGCCCCGTCATTTCTTTTCCATTCATTTCGTTAGTTGTTTCTTGTTTATAATCACAGACACTCTTACAAGACAAAAAGGACTTTTAAAAGTCATATCCAAGGTGACTCAACTGCGTAAAGTCTGATTTTCTACTACCTCACTCTTTGTGCCATCATTTATTCCTGTACAAAGAGAGTGTAAAGTGCTACCTTCTGATTTGGTTGCATTTTACAGTCTGCACTGGGATAAAGTTACTAATGGGACATGTGGAGTCTAAGGTGTCTAAAGCTCATAAGAATGTTACTCCCATTTATTCACACCTCTGCATTATCGAAATCCCTTCCTCATCCCAGACCCCAAAACAACTGCCTGTGTGCAAACCCCCAGCTAGCCACCCTGCCCAGCAGCCGGAATGCACGCACCTCCCTCCCCCAGTGGAACCCCCTGCCCAGCCGCTGGCAGGGCCGGCTTTAGCAAGTGCGGGGCCGATTCGTGGGGCTTGTACTCACCAGGCGGCGCTCCGAGTCTTCGGCGGCACTTCGGATTGCCGCGCTCCGGCCGGGGGGAACGGGGCCGCGGGACTTGCCGCGCTCTGGCCGGGGGGAACGGGGCCGCGGGACTTGTGATTACAGCAAAGTCTATACCCTGTCCAGCTGTTTCCGACTGCAAGAGAGAGCACTAAGGGCACTGGGATGAAAGGCTGCCACCTTGATTATCCCAACACCTGATTATCCAAATAAAATCTGTGGCCCCCCCAGCCCAGGCTATTCAGATAAATGTGAGGATGCTGTATTGGGGTAGTTTCTCAGGGCCCTAGTCATAGACCAGAACCCCATTGTGCTAGGTGCTGTACAAACTCAGCACACGATACATAAAAGATTTAGTAACACCTCTTAGCCACAGTCAAAGCTGGTTTGGAAAACAGGGAAGGCGGATATTGATATAAACACACATTTTTCCCTTTTTAGTAACCTATTCACAATTCAAAGTTTCAATGAAAAATGACATCAAAATTTCCAGTTTCATAACATTTCTACCAACCCTAGGTACAATAAAATAATGCTTTGGGCCCCAATTTTCATTTACATGAACTCCCCTGTATGCTGCTGTAGCTTGAAATGTGGAGTCAATATAATTGACTCCCACTTTAACACCCTTTTAAACTGCTGTAGCAGTGTACAGTGGTCTTGGTGTAACTGAGAATCACACTGTTTTTCTTTATACAGTGTCTGATTCTTAGTTCTATTAAGGACCCTTTACATCTATGTAAAATACATTTGTACACACACTTTAATGCCCCTTTACACTGCTCACCACATTATAGTTGAGACAATTACTACATTGTGATGCAATTTATGAAAGCTGAAAGTCCCTTCTTGTTGATCACACATGCACTTTGCATTTCAGGTGTGCAGCAAGGGACAATGTGTTGATATCGAGAGAGCCTACAAGTCAACCAACTGTTCCGCCAAGTGCAATGGCCATGCTGTAAGATTTGAGTCTTATTGCCAATGACACTAAGAAAAGCTCTTGTGTGTGAACTAAAGCCCAGTTATGATGTTACAGTAACAGCTATAGGATTTTTTTAAGTCCAGGGGGTTGGGAACGTGTGATCAAATGAAAGAATCCAAATGAACTGAATCCGAAACTTCCTATGGTTTCACAGGAGCATGTGTAACCCAATAATATATCAGTACCTTTGCTTAGGAGATCACATACAATGATAGCATAAATGATTTTTAGGAGGGAACATAGTCCTGGAGTAGCAAACTGGACTGGAAGGAAGGAGACCTGGGCTCTATCCCTGGGAAAAATTCACACCTCTGAGCAATGTAGTTAGAGCGATCTAAATTTTAAGCGTAGACCAGGCCTTACCCTCCTTTATAAAGTGCTCAGAGGTCTAGAGATGTAGGACCTGATTCTCTGCTGCCACACACCTTGTGTAGTAATTTACATTGGTGTAAAATGCCATGGAGATGGACACGGAGCACTCTGCATTGGCTTTGCATAGGGTTACGGGACTGTACGAGGTGCAAGAGAGTAGAGAATCAGGCCTGTGAATGTGCATTGTAAGAAGTCAGTACTATGATTACGTGAGCTAACTTCTCATCCATCTGAATAGGAATTTTACACTTCACTGCAGTAGGACCATCATTGGAAGCCTGATCCAAAGCCCATTGAAGGCAGTGGAAAGATCCCCGTTGACTTCAATGGGCTTTCAATCAGGCCTGATATACTTATGTATAATGGGCCAAATTCTGTTCTTACACTGGTAAGAATGTGGATTAACACTAGCCACTGGCATTAAGCCAGCTTCTTCACTCTCTTGACCCTGATTTAAAGACTAATATCAGACCTCTGTTTCCTTAGGTGTGTGACCATGAACTGGTATGCCAGTGTGAAGAAGGATGGGCACCGCCCAACTGCGATAGCTCTACAACAGTTCAATGTGAGTAGGCTGTGATAAAGTGAGATACTGGTCAGACTATAAACTGTGGGCCAAACAGAGCTGGTGTGAGCTGCACAGCTCCACTGACTTTAGTGAAACAACAGGGATTTGCACCAGCTGAAGCTATGACCATAAGGGCTTGTCTACACTTAAAACGCTGCAGCAGCGCTTCAGTGAAGACACTACCTATGCCGACGGGAGGGGTTCTCCCATCAGGGTAGGTAGTCCACCTCCAGAGAGACAGTAGCTAGGTTGATGGGAGAATTCTCCCATGGACCTAGTGCTATCTACACCAGGAGTTAGGTTGGTTTAACTATCTTGCTCAGGGGTGTGGATTCTTCATAGCCCCGAGTGACACGGTTATACCAACCTAAGTTCCTAGTGTAGACCAGGAGACAGCACCTTCTTTCCCCACGTATCTGCTCTCTGCATGTCTGTCATAGCTGCTTATTTGAGTAACTAACAAAAGCTGTTATTTCTGATAGCCCTAAGGAATTGGCACATCTTGGGGGGTGGGGGGGAAGGAAGGAGGCTCTGTCTTCACTGCTTTAAAATGTGTTTTTTACACCTGTAAAATCCTGGTAGAGACCATCTCCCTGTAGTTTTTACCACAGAGTAGCTAGGTGAGGACAACGCTAAACCGCTTGCCCACAGTTGACTTCCCGTAATTTTGCCTCGTGGTAAAACTACGGTGCGTTTTCTCCACTAGAACTTTACAGCAGGATAGCTAATATGTTAGTCACCCCATGGTAGAAACACCTTTTTAAGCAGTGAAGATGAAGTCCCAGACTCATTCCTGCCTTCAAGTATCTACAACAAAATAAAAAGCTAAATTGCAGTCAGAGGGGGTCACATGCAGAACTGGTGTAAGCAGCTGCAAACCCATTGTGGTTGGTTAGAGGAAAGCCTCCTACACCAATTCTGAATTTGGTCCAGAGTCCCACAGAGGCGCTGTGAGGATTAGTATGTGTAAAGTGCTTTGAAGACAGAAACACCCAAACATACTGAATTTTATTAAGTCCTCACCTGCCCTCTCCCCAACTTGTGTTATTGAATAGGAAGCTTTTTAAGGTCATTATGTGCGAGACTGAGCTTGAAGGCTGAGCTCCCAGTACCGACAATCTGACATTACACATCCGCAGGAGAGGCACTGGGGAGACGGAAAATTGTGTCTCAGAGACACCATTCCAAATCACCATTTCTCTGGACTTCCATCTTTCATTGGTTGGAGCAATATGCTGCGTCAGCCTTTTCTGTGACACATCCTCCTCCCCCTGGCAGCCCTCTGGCTGACACAATGTCCTGATCTACTCTCCTACCTTCCGCCCATCTCCCTTGGGAGGTGATGAGTGAATATCGAGCAGACATGCAATTCTTGTTCTCCCCTTACATGCCCAGACCCAGGATCCAGCTAGACACAGCACTACATAGTCATGCAGAAGAACGGAGTGGAGTCTGTCTCCCTCATGTGGCTGCTTGTGACAGGAACACAATTTAGCCTTAAGAAAGCCCTTACCGTAGGAAAATGAGGAGGCCATATCTACATGCCTATGCTACCTCTCAGTGTTGTTGAGAAACAGTCACATGTTGCAATGTATCATCTCTGCAGATTTCGCCATCATTGCCGGTGTGCTAGCTGCCCTTGCCGTCATTGTGATAGGCGCTGCTTTAATTATCCGCTACCGAAATGCTAAGAAGAAGCAAGCTCAGAGGTACCATGTTAATCCTTTTGGAATCAAAAAAATCTTGAAGGAATTTAGGCTGGAGCTTTTCAATAAGAGATGGGCTCCTAGCTCCCACAGTCTTCTCTGAACTGTGCAGGAAGGATGTGAGATGTCAACCCCGGGACCTGAAAATGCCATGGTCTCACCCTGACCTCTCAGGACTAATTAATGTTCATACATTGCTCTTTAAAAAAGTAAACTGCTATATAAGTCAGTAGTAAGTCAGCTATTTAAACTCAACATGCAGAATGCTTTCCATGGTACAATGCCTCTTTTTTTAAGACAATTGAGATAACACATACAAACCGAAGTGCAAATTATAAGTCACATGGAATGTCTTTGTAGTGGCCAGAGCAGAGGTGTATCTGGAGAGACAAACCAAGGCTTCTCAGGGCAAGAACAGAAGAGAAGACCGAACGCTGCACCTGTCCAGAAGGTGAGAATCTGGATGTATGGTTGAGTTACAGACTGCTTGGTGCACCACATATATTCTCCCATCACTGTAATAGAATGGCTAAAATTTCAAAACTTATCTGCAGTTACTTAATAGGTTACCTAGGGAGATGGTGCAATCTCCATCCTTAGAGGTTTTTAAGGCCTGGCTTGACAAAGCCTTGGCTGGGATGATTTAGTTGGTGTTGGTCCTGCTTTGAGCATGATATTGGACTAGATGACCTCCTGAGGTCTCTTCCAACCCTAATCTTCTATGATTAATAAGGGCCTGAGTCTAAAGATTAATCTAGTGATTAGAGCAGAGTGCTTGGAATCAGGACTCCTGGGTTCCGTTCCCAGCTTTGGTAGGGTGTGAGTGCAGCTTAGTGGGTAGACCAGTTGGCTTAGAGTCTAATTTCTGTACTTTGTCAGTCTGGAGTGGGGGGCTGCGAGCAAAATCAATAAGCAAGATAAAGATTTTAAAGTAAGGCTCATGTCAAGTTGCTTCTCTTTTCCTGTTTTCAGGTCCACGACACAAGATTCCTCCTTCCCACTCCTCCACGTCAGGCAAACAAGCCACAAGTCTATGTTGTAAGCACAACTGGAGACTGTTTTCCTTTAAAAAAAAATTATTTTTGATAAAGCCGAACACAGCATTCAAAGGGATGTAATGGTCAGCCCCCGCTGGGGCCAGATCCCAAGTCCATGGAAAGTGGAATGACTTCCATTGATGTCAGTGGACATTGAATCAGGCCCCTCTGTGTTGTTTCAGGGCTAACATAGATGGCTAGAAAGAGGGAATAATGCAGCCCACACCTGCTGTCTAGAATATATTCATATCCAAACAAACGCATTCCTTGCAAAATGGGCACTGGCAACTCATCCAAGGATTATAGATCCCAGTCTAGCAAAGCACTCATGTACCTACTTAGCCAATCTGTTCATTATCTGCTTATTCAATGAGACTATTCATAGGCTTAAAGTTAAGCATATGCCTAAGGAATTTGCTCAGTCAGGAACAAAGAACTCGCATCTGAGAAAATAACTGAATAGCTGCCCAACAGTGAGAGCTTGTGAGCTCCTATCTGGCCTTTAATTGCTAGCAGCAGTGGGTGTACATCAGAAGTAGGTGATATATGCACAAGAAAAGGTGAAAATGCTCTCAACCTTTTAGTGCTTCTCTCATTTTGCTGAAGAACGGAGCCCATTTCACAGAAAAGTTTGCCAGGTTTCAAAGTTTTCACAGGAAAATGGACCCTTTCAAAATTCAAAAAGTCTAACATGGAAATCTTAAGCTTTTGATGCAGAGATAGTAATTTCTTCAAATTTTGCGGGAAAGAAAAATGTAATGGGTGTGAAATCACCAGAAACAAATAAAAATATACCTTGTGCAAAAATTGCTACCAGTTTTGCTTAGCTCTAATATACTTCAATACATTTTGGAGATCTTTCCTCCTTGATGATGGGTGTCCAACTCCCATTAATGCTAACAAGGGACTTGCATGTGCATATCATGGAAGAATAGGCCTCAGAGAGTAAAAGATTATCATCACATATTTTGATATGCTACTGATCCATTATATATATATATATGCGCAACTGCAAAGCATATGCTACTGATCCAATATATGCACAACTGCAAAGCATCCCAGGTCTACAGACTCCTACAACAATTTTCTATTCAAGTCCACAGTATGTCTAGGCAAGTCTTCTGTTTGTCTGCTTGATGGACTTGTTTCTGTGCACCTTCATGAGTTTGCTATGAGGCCACCTATGAGCTATAAGAGCTTGACACGATGGAAAGACTTCCATTTGCCTCCTAGGCAAGTCCTTTGGGTAGATTCAATATGCAAAGCCATGCCACTTTAATAAGGCTTTTGTAAATATTGGCCAAGAGACAAGACTGAGCACTGAGCCTGATTCCACAAAATGCTGCGTGCCCGCATCATCTACTCATGGACGTTCAGCATCACAAAGTAGGTGATTTGTATCTTTCAGGACTGGCCCTATTGTGATTAGAAATGGGCCCAAAACAAAGCTCTAGATCTAAACAATCCCTAACGCTCTGGGAAATTTGTGCCCCTTCCCCCCTCCCAATCCAAATTTGTGTGTTTCAGGCCCATCTCTAGTGGCGACATCTGAGCCAGAGCAAAATAATCTCGGCGCTACAATGATTAGAGTTCATAGATTTGAATGTTTAAGGCTGTGGGCAGAGCATACACCTTAAAGAATGCTTATTGGATTGGATTTATCTTGATATTTATAAAAAGACCCCTCTCCCATCTTCAGGTGCATGCTCATCAATTATAAAGCAATTTAAAACACAAATAGTTAAACTGATACGTCAGCTCCAAAGGATTAAAGAGAAGACCAGGACAAAAACTCCAACTTCAATTTGCCACCACATCCCCTCTGGTAAAAGCCTGGGGGAACAGATAAGTTTTATCAGTAGCGTCCTAGATGTCAAATACTACAATCTGTGCTGTATTCAGCTGTTTGATGTTAATAGTTCAGCATGTTGTCTGCCAGAAAACTGTAAGCTGCCTTTGTGTTCTGCAACACTAACATATTGTAACTTATTGTTGCTCCCTAGAATATCCCAGAGGAGAGATCCAATGACAGGCCAGCCATCCACCAAAATACAAAAATGGTGAGAACCTCGTAAGTGGATTTAAAGAAGAGTGAAATATTGGTCCCATTGAAATCAATGGCAAAACTCCCCTTGACTTCAATGCAGCCAGGATTTCATCTCTAGACTTGTAAGGTTGGGACAATTCTGAATTAGGGACAGAGGCCTTTGTTTTTTCTCTCTCACGCACAATATCTCAGAGTAAACATTTTATTTTCTTCTTTTTCAGCCTATCGTAAAGCCAACCATTCCACCACCTCCAGTTCCTACTGCCAAACCAGGCTTTTCTCCTGTCATGGGCAATTCTGTAAGTAGACTTCCATAATCCTGGTCCATTCTTTTCTCATGTATTTTATCTAACCAAGTTACACGTGTGATGATGTAGTGGACACTAGCCAGTGTTTTCAGTTTCTAGTTTTATGGTTAAAACTGATGGAAGCTAATTCAATTGTAAACTCTTTGGGGACGGGACCATCTTTTTGTTCTGTTCTGTGTTTGTAAAGCACCTAGCACAGTGGGGTCCTGATCCGTGACTGGGATGGCTAGTGATACAAATAATTAATAGATTCAGTAGGTCCCATTTTTGCAGTGTTCCTATGTATAGCGGGTCGAGTAGTCACTAAAATGGCCTCAGATGTACTGAAGAGAAGAGGTCATTGATAATTTTTTAATATAATTGAGGAGAAAATAATTTTAAACACAGTGGGCCTGGTTTGCATTTACACTAAGGCCACATCGCACTAACAGAGCTGTAGAAAGGCACCATTGGTGTAAATGAGAAAAAGGCCAGAAAGTTTGCCTAAAAAGCAAAATACCCAACCAAACCACTACTCAAACTCTTGCTGTCACAGGGCTTGAGCCTCCAGTCCTTATTCAGACTAGTGATTTCTTCTCCTGCTAGTAATCCCATCACAGTCAACACTACTGCTTGCACGAGCAAGGATTTTTCATTAAGGTTTTGATTCAGCAAAGCACAAGCATGTGTTTAAAGTTAAGCGCAAGTCCCATCGATTTCAAATGGGACTTAAGCACATGCTTAAAGTTCAGCATGTGCTTAAGTGCCATCCAGAATAGAGATGCTTTCCTCAGTCATTGCCTCAAACACGTGTCTGGCTTTAAGCAGCTGAATAGCCCTACTGAACACCCTTTGCTGATAGAGATGAATTTATATCCCATGCATAAAGTTAAGCATGTACTTAAGTGCTTTCCAGATTCAAGACGTGTATTTCTGTCTGTTTACATTTGTTGTGTGTGTAGGGGAAAGATATTTAGGATCACAATGCTACTTGCTCATCTACTTTTTGTCTCTGGAAATGTCTTGGTAAATATGGGAGAGAACCCCAATAGCACCTCAGCTCTGTACTCACTTTAAAAGGAAAACAACTATATTTTTGTCACAGGTAGCACAGACGAAGTCCACTCCTTCACCAGTCCCTAAGGGCAAACCTGCACCCCCACCACAGGTAAGTCAAGTGCACCATACACATGATATTCCAAGTATGACTGAAGGCAAAATAGAGATCAAGATAAATCTTAACACAGTGCTGCCAATTCAGGATTTCACTGTGAGCTGCAGGATTCTTGGTATTTTTTTCCACAAGGCCCATCCTCCTGGAGTCATGTTACAACAAACTCAAAAACAGTAAGTTTTTAGCACTCATGGCTGTGGAGAAGAGATATAAAACATGACTCCTTAAAGGCTCAAAAATTTGAAGACAAAGAGAATCCAGTCTGGTTACTTTGGGGGGAGAAATGGGGGAGCAGCGCAGAACCAAGATTTTTGGACACACAGAGCTGTCAATACTGTTATCAGCACAGTCCAGTAGTTGGTATTTAAAATGCTTTTACTTTCTAATTTTCTTCTCCTGTTTGCATTACAGTGCAGGGTTTGAATCCTGTGATAAAAGTACAGAATCTCAGCAGCACTACTCTGCACGCGATCTAGGCTCTGACCCTGCAGAGACTTATCCTGTATGCTTAACTTTAAGCATCTGACTAGTCTCAGCATGTGCACAGGTCTTTGCAGAGTCGGTGCCTTTGAATGATTACTCTTTCATTCAGGGATTGTCATATTGCTATATATGAGTACAATGTATAGCATAATGGGGCATCTATGTACTACTGCAATACAAAAATTATTCTGTAGAACTGTGGGCCAAATTTCAATTACCTTTACTCATGCTGAGGAGCATTTTATACAACATGTGATTCAGTGGGACCATTCTCGGAGTAAGGTGTCATTCAGAATGAGTAAGGGTACCAGATCTGGCTCTTAATAGGGTTGCTGGAATATAAGATCAAACCATTTGTCCATCAAGTCTAGAATTTACAGCAATGGTATTCTGAGGCTTGGTCTACACTTACCCCCCAATTCGAACTAAGGTACGCAACTTCAGCTACGTGAATAACGTAGCTGAAGTCGACGTACCTTAGTTCGAACTTACCTCGGTCCACACGCGGCAGGCAGGCTCCCCCGTCGACGCCGCGGTACTCCTCTCGTCTAGCTGGAGTACCACAGTCGACGGCGATCACTTCCTGGTTCGACTTATCGCGTCCAGACAAGACGCGATAAGTTGAACCCAGAACTTCGATTCCCAGCCGCCGAACTAGCGGCTGGGTGTAGACATACCCTGAGGCTACAGAGATATGAACCCCCCCCCCACAATGCATCTCACCACATTGTGCAATGCTGAATAGAATTTGTGGAAAATCTTGTGCCAGTCACTTGATTTGTTCATTTGTTTGTTTTCACTCAGGCTTTAAAACCACCAGTCAAACCCAGAGTATGAAGCTACTGAAGAAGAATTGATCGAGATTCCTGACATTCTGAGGGACTGTTTCCATCTCTGTTCACCTTGTGGTTCCTGCCTTTGCCAAGGGGAAATGATGATAGTACCAATAACTTTTTTTTTGTAAATGGACTAGCAATTTCCTTGAAAGAAAATGTGTTTTTTCAAATAATGTTGTAGTCCTTGGATAGTGACATCAGCCTGCCATTCCTGGCTTTCCTGAGGAAAAGCTAGGGGAATAGCAAACTGCACTGAGGGGTAGACCATATGTGAGTTATTAAACCAGCTCAGTATATGTTTTAGGTTGGACATTAAAAAAACCCATCTTAACTGTCAGGGTGGTGGTTAAGCACTGGAATAAATTGCTTAGGGAGGCTGTAGAATCTCTGTCATTGGAGATTTTTAAGAGCAACTTAGACAAACACATCAGGGATGGTCTAGATAATACCTTATATTATAATAATAATAGTCCTACCATGAGTGCAGGGGACTGGACTAGATGACCTCTCCAGGTCCCTTCCAGTCCTATGATTCTATAGTCTAAGATTTGGGAAAATCTGATGCTCTGGATTCTGTCTGTAAATTGCAAACTACATGTAAAGTTAAAGGACCACCAAAGTAGCTGGATCAATGACCCAACATTGCCTTCAGTGGTGAACAATACCTGATGTTTCAAAAGGAGGTGCAAAGCTGTCCATGGTAGAACAAAATTCCTTCCTGACCCTTGGAGGAAGTCAGCTTGTATCATTGAAGCATGAGGCTGGATTACCTTCCTGTTGGTCAGTTCATTAGCTCTTGCACTGATTGGCAACGCTTGAGATCTGAGAAGTATTTTGGTTTGGAAAAGATCCTTTGGGATTATAGTACCCCTTTATTCTCAATCACTTAAAAGGCCCCACAGTGAGCCATTTTGAGCTGGGAAGATTGGAGACATGATCAGAGACTGTATGAGAGTCAACCAGCTAGTTGCTTGGATCACAGGTCTCCTGGAGAGTGTGCTTTGCCAGCCTGACATGGAACTTCAGATGCCATAATTGAACTCCAAGGACAATGAAATAAAATCCCTTAATTTGTTTTATTCACCACTTAGTTCCAGAAATATCTACTTCACCCACCGCATTCCAGCAGCAACCAGGGCCGGCTCCAGGCATCAGCCGAGCAAGCTGGTGCTTGGGGCGGCAGCTTATAGGAGGCGGCATTCCGCCCAATCCTAGGGCGGCACGGCCGCTTTTGTTGTTGTTGTTCCACTCCGGCCACCCTGTAGGGGGTGGCGGCACGGAGGACGGGAGCGAGCTGCAGCAAGCCCAGCAGGACAGCCCACGTCCTTCCCTCCCAGCCGACCGGAGCGGCACGGAGCCCTCCCGGCAGGCAGTGCGGCGGGAGGGGCCGCTTGGCAGCGCCCCGCTGAAGCCCTGGTCGCCCCCCTTCTCTCTCTCCCCCCGCTCCCTCCCCCTCCCCCAGCTAGCCGGGGCACATCTGCAGGGCAGGGAGTCCCCCTGCACCCTGGCTCCGGCTGCGCCGCAGGTTTTTTTTTTTTTTTTTTTTTTTTTTTT
>NW_020664404.1:7474318-7479393 GCF_002925995.2 Terrapene triunguis | reverse complement strand
TTTTTTTTTTGTTGTTGCTTGGGGTGGCCAGAAAGCCAGAGCCGGCCCTGGCAGCAACACACTGGTATTTTCTTAATTGTAGGATTACTCTTTGCACTCTGCTGTATTATTGTAAGTTTGCTAATGAGTACTAGGCTGGGCACATTGATTTATTATTGTAAGACTGCTCCTGGGTATGGGGCTTTGCACACTAAGATGTTACTAGAAGGTTGTTCATTAGTTCTGGGCTGCTGGCACTGCTGTTATTGATACTTGTGGCATTGATATGATTGATGTTACTAGCATCAATATATTTAGGTTAAAGCACATGGGAGTATGTGTCAAGGAAAAATGTTACAAAAAACAAGATTAACCTTGTATCCAAAGCACCCAAAATTTCATAGAGGTTCCAGTTTGAACCAAGTTTGGTTCTAGGTCAGATTCAAAAGCAGAATGGTCCTTTTCGTTTTCAGAACTGGTTAGGATGTGGCTCAGGAAGGCAGATTTCCACCACCTGAGCACAAAAGTGTCACTAGGGAGATCTTCTCCCGGCTGGAGAACCACCGAAGTGAAGTCATAGCCTTGAATTAGCCTCCACGTGAAATTTGGAATCGCATCCTAACTCAAATCCGTATCAGGTCCTGAGCATTCCGTTTGGCCTGTTCTTTAAAATGAGCCATATCTTCAGCTGGTGTAAATCTAAGCTGCATAGATGTTAGCAAAGTTGTGCCAATTTGCACTAGTTGAAATTCTGGCTTACAAAAGTCTTATTGATAGTCAACAGCTACGTTTAAAAAAAAAAAAAAAAAAAAGTAGATAGAAGTATTGACCTGCCCACTGTTTCTCTGAAACAAAAACAAAAATGTGAAAAATATCCATTCCTTCTTTTATGCTGTGATTTCCTTTGGGCTGTCAATCAAGCACTATAAAATAAAGAACAATGCTATGAAATGATAATGTTTTGTTACTTGCCTTGTAAGCTGTCAGTTTTGGGTGTACATTTATTTTTAGATTCAACTTTATTGTGAGAACATTTGCGTCTCCTACTATGGGATCATTTCTTCTCTATTTGTATTTAGAGATGTATTTAATATAACCAAGTTTAAACAGGGTGTATGAAGATTTTAAAATGTTATTTTTATTACCTATAAATAATGTATTTACAAAGATTTCTGTATTAAAATGTTCTAACAGAGTATTTTTTGTAGAACATTATCCATTGCACATAATACATATGAAAGAGGAGTGGGATACTTTATAATCCAATAAAATCCATGGGACTCCAAATTTTGCTCAAAGCACCCAGCAAAGTTTTGTATTAATGCAATGGGATGGATCTTCAGCGGATGTAAATTGGCATAGTTCCATTGAATTCAGTTTATATTAGCTGAGGAAATGGCCCAATTGCTCTAAATCAGAGAGAATAAAACCCCTAACTGCTTGATGTAAAAATTCACCTTCTTTCACTTGGTCTATCCAGCTAATTTATCTAGCTGGTGGCTATATAGATAATTATATGACCACAATCATCATAGTATCGGAGCACTTTGAAATGAGTAAAGCAAACGCCCAATGTTCAAGAGTTGCTTCTCAACTGGACCAGTCTTCCAGACAATAGCGCATGTATGCAGCAATAGCATATATGTTGCTCTCTATCTTCACTCTAGCATAGACTCCTGCCAGCCATAGCATATAAACTCCAGAGTATATTTGTACATCCCCATTGTTCTGTTATACAAACATGACATCTGCTGTTAGAAAGCCTCAACTGCAAGCAGAAAGCAGCCCAATCTGAGCCAATAACATACAGGATGGAAGAATACTTGTGACATTTTCAGATGTCAAAACTTCCAGGGCCTGATCTGCTGCCCGCAGCTGGTGTAAGTCAGCAAAGCTCCATTAAAAGCCAATGGAGTTGCACTGATTTACACCATCTGAGCTCTGCGCCCAAATATTTGCTATCTTTGATCTGGCAACAGATTACATAATGCGCAGTTACAAATGAAGGCTATGCTGGAGGGCTGGTAGGTCTGAGCGTTTGACAAGTCTCAAACCCTTGTGTTGTCACCAGAGTTCAGCTGAAAAGGGGGCATGGCCAGAGAACAGGTGCATCTTTGGAAACATAGGTATGTCTATCCTGCAGTCACAGGGTGCAATTGGAGTTTGAGCTGATGTACTTGAGATAGCTAGCTAGGTTTAAGCTCGGGACCCAGATCAATGAAGACAGCAGTACACGTTTCAGTGTGGCTTTTACAAATCCATCTGGAACCCTGGGTAATTCCTCATGTGGCTAGGCCGCACTGACGTTCTGGGACCTGGCCTAGCTTGATTAAAGCTAGCTCAGCTACATCATGTGGCAAATGGCCGACACTACGGTGGTGGGTCCCGTGCTTTTTCTTAGTGTGGTGGGTCAGGGCACTGCCCCTGCCCCTATTCTTGGGCGTCAACGGCTCTGCTAGTGCCCTGGTCGGGGAGAAGCAGAGTGGGAGAAGGGACCAGGGTCTGCCCCCTAATCCGGGTCCCATCCCCTTCAGTTTAGTGGACTTCTTACCCTCTTTGCCCTTGGACAGGGTTTCTCTTGGTCTTCCTGCCCGAGCAGAGGGACTCCCCCCGGCACAGGTTTCCTTTCCCCTGGTACTCTGATCCTCTGGTCAAAAACAATACCCCTCCAGACTACAGTCAGCTCTCCTTCCCGCCTCCTGTCTGACTGAAGCAGGGGGTTATTAGGTCTCTGGCCTGGCCTTAATTGGCTCCATGTGCTCTAATTAACCTCTCCTTAGTCCACAGGGAACAAGGCCCTGATCATCCTGGGGCTCCTATCTCTCACTCTCCTGCTGCATCACAGTCAGCTCAAGCTGTAATTGTATCCTGTAAGGAATGGACTGTGCACAGCCTTGCCTAATGGTTGGAACTGGGTGACAGGGCATAGAGGTCAGAACCCAACTCAGGAGAAAGTTACCAAGTCCAGAGAGCAAGCCAGAACTGGGGTGGGGGTGGAACCAGGGGACCAGGCCGAGATTAGGAGCTGAATACCAAGTCCAGGTCGGAGCCAGTGTCAGACGCCAATACCAAGTCCTGGGAGTGAGATGGAGCTGAGATCCAGAAGTCAGAGGTCGGAACCAGAGTATCAGCTGAAGCAGGAACCAAGAACTGGGAGCTAGAGACCAGGTGTGGGGACCAGGGACAGAGGCAGGAGCAAGTGCCAGGAGTGAGGAGGGAGCCAAAAAACAGGAACAGGATGTGGAACCAGAAACACAGCTGTGGGCAAGGAACACTACAGAGCAGCCAGCAACCTGGGAGGCTGCAAGGCCCCTGTTTTTGCAACCAGGGGCTGCTAACAGGGAGTTTCGCAAGGGAGTTCTCCAGGTGAAGGAGGAGCAAATACAGGACCCTTGGGGTAAGTGACTGTCTGCAGTGTGTGTTTGTTTGTGTTTGGGGGTTACTTGCTGTGTGCTGAGCTTGTGTTTGTCAGTCTGTTTGTTTGGTTGGTTGTTTGAAGGACCATGTGCTGTGGCTGGCAGTTGGAAGCTGTGAGCTTCAAAGGAAGGTCTGAAGGCTAGAAGCCTCTGGTAATTGGCTGAGCCTTAATCAGTGGGCGGGGCATTCACCCAGGCCAGGGCTTTATAAAGCAGCGCACAAGCGACCAGGGAGCTTTTGCGACCAGGGGCTGGTAACAGGGAGTTTCACAAGGGAGTTAGGAAGGAAGTGCGGGTCCCTTGCCGGTTCTATCTTATACCCTTTATTCCCCTTAAAACCTATAAACCAAACTACATTAAAAACTTCTTGCTTTAAACAACCCCTTCATTAACTAGGAGACAATGCAGGCAGAAGCCCAGCTGCAGAGTGGGGGCTATCCAGTTTATTGCACTGAGTGTAGCATGTATGATTACCTGCCCTGTGGGCGGGTGGCGTATGTGTGCATTCGGTGCAAGGAGCTCCTGGCCCTCAGAGACCACGTACGGACTCTGGAGGCAAGGGTGGCAGAACTGGAGGAGCTAAGGGAGGCATAGAGGTATGTTGATGAGGCTTTCCGGGACACTGTAGAATTGTCCCACCTCCGGTCAGACAGCCCCTGCGCTGTTGAGGAGGATGAAAGGCCCAGGGAAGCACAGCAGTCAACGAGAGCAGAGGGAAACCTTCCCATAGTTGGGACCCTCCTTCCAGACGGTGCTGGGGTTGCCTCTCGCACTGAGGTTACCTCTCCGGGGGAGGGAACTCCAGTTGCTAGGAAAAGGCAGATATTAGTATTGGGAGATTCGATCATTAGAAACAAAGATAGCTGGGTTTGTGATGACCGGGAGAACCGGATGGTGACTTGCCTGCCTGGTGCGAAGGTTGCGGATCTATCGAGGCATCTAGACAGACTTGTGTGTAGTGCTGGGGAGGAGCCGGTGATCGTGGTACATGTGGGTACCAATGACATAGGGAAGGGTAGGAGAGATGTCCTGGAGGCCAAATTTAGGCTGCTAGGGAAGAGACTGAAATCCAGGACCTCTATGGTGGCATTCTCAGAAATGCTCCCAGTTCCACACGCAGGGCCAGGTAGGCAGGCAGAGCTTCAGAGTCTCAATACGTGGATGAGATGATGGTGTAGAGAGGAGGGGTTTACATTCATTAGGAACTGGGGAAACTTCTGGAATGGGGGGAGCCTATACAGGAAGGATGGGCTCCACCTAAACCAAAGTGGAACCAGACTGCTGGCACTAAATATTAAAAAGGTTGTAGAGCAGTTTTTAAACTAGGAGATGGGGGAAAGCCGACTGCTGCAGAGGAGCATGTGGATCGGACAGAAACTTCTCTTAGGGGAGAGTCTAATGACAGAGAATCTCCAGGTTATAGTCAGGAACAGAGGATGGAAGAGGATAAAGTAGGGGCCAGATCAGATGATAAACATTCACATAAAAAAGAATCTTACACATCAGAAAAGGGCAGACAAATAAACAGTGACAAGTTTTTAAAGTGCTTGTACACAAATGCTAGGAGTCTAAATAATAAGATGGGTGAACTAGAGTGCCTTGTGATAAAGGAGGATATTGATATAATAGGCATCACAGAAACCTGGTGGACTGAGAGCAATCAATGGGACACAATCATTC
>NW_020664404.1:7472034-7474218 GCF_002925995.2 Terrapene triunguis | reverse complement strand
CATAGAATCTCTATGGATAGAAATTTCATGCTCTAATAAGAATATAACATTAGGGATCTATTATCGACCACCTGACCAGGACGGTGATAGTGATGATGAAATGCTAAGGGAAATTAGAGAGGCTATCAAAATTAAGAACTCAATAATAGTGGGGGATTTCAATTATCCCCATATTGACTGGGAACATTTCACTTCAGGACGAAATGCAGAGATAAAATTTCTCGATACTTTAAATGACTGCTTCATGGAGCAGCTGGTACGGGAACCCACAAGGGGAGAGGCAACTCTAGATTTAGTCCTGAGTGAAGCGCAGGAGCTGGTCCAAGAGGTAACTATAGCAGGACCGCTTGGAAATAGTGACCATAATACAATAGCATTCAACATCCCTGTGGTGGGAAGAACATCTCAACAGCCCAACACTGTAGCATTTAATTTCAAAAGGGGGAACTATGCAAAAATGAGGGGGTTAGTTAAACAGAAGTTAAAAAGTACAGTGACTAAAGTGAAATCCCTGCAAGCTGCATGGGCGCTTTTTAAAGACGCCATAATAGAGGCCCAACTTCAATGTATACCCCAAATTAAGAAACACAGTAAAAGAACTAAAAAAGAGCCACCGTGGCTTAACAACCATGTAAAAGAAGCAGTGAGAGATAAAAAGACTTCATTTAAAAAGTGGAAGTCAAATCCTAGTGAGGCAAATAGAAAGGAGCATAAACACTGCCAAATTAAGTGCAAGAATGTAATAAGAAAAGCCAAAGATGAGTTTGAAGAACGGCTAGCCAAAAACTCCAAAGATAACAACAAAATGTTTTTTAAGTACATCAGAAGCAGGAAGCCTGCTAAACAACCAGTGGGGCCCCTCGATGATCGAGATACAAAAGGAGCGCTTAAAGACGACAAAGTCATTGCGGAGAAACTAAATGGATTCTTTGCTTCAGTCTTCATGGCTGAGGATGTTAGGGAGATTCCCAAACCTGAGCTGGCTTTTGTAGGTGACAAATCTGAGGAACTGTCACGGATTGAAGTGTCACGAGAGGAGGTTTTGGAATGAATTGATAAACTTAACATGAACAAGTCACCGGGACCAGATGGCATTCACCCAAGAGTTCTGAAAGAACTCAAATATGAAGTTGCGGAACTGTTAACTAAGGTTTGTAACCTGTACTTTAAATCAGCTTCTGTACCCAATGACTGGAAGTTAGCTAATGTAACGCCAATATTTAAAAAGGGCTCTAGAGGTGATCCCGGCAATTACAGACCGGTAAGTCTAACGTCTGTACCAGGCAAATTAGTCGAAACAATAGTTAAGAATAAAATTGTCCGACACATAGAAAAACAAACTGTTGAGCAATAGTCAACATGGTTTCTGTAAAGGGAAATCGTGCCTTACTAATCTATTAGAATTCTTTGAAGGGGTCAACAAACATGTGGACAAGGGGGATCCAGTGGACATAGTGTACTTAGATTTCCAGAAAGCCTTTGACAAGGTCCCTCACCAAAGGCTCTTATGTAAATTAAGCTGCCATGGGATAAAAGGGAAGGTCCTTTCATGGATTGAGAACTGGTTAAAAGACAGGGAACAAAGGGTAGGAATTAATGGTAAATTCTCAGAATGGAGAGGGGTAACTAGTGGTGTTCCCCAAGGGTCAGTCCTTGGACCGATCCTATTCAACTTATTCATAAATGATCTGGAGAAAAGGGTAAACAGTGAGGTGGCAAAGTTTGCAGCTGATACTAAACTGCTAAAGATAGTTAAGACCAAAGCAGACTGTGAAGAACTTCAAAAAGATCTCACAAAACTAAGTGATTGAGCAACAAAATGGCAAATGAAATTTAATGTGGATAAATGTAAAGTAATGCACATTGGAAAAAATAACCCCAACTATACATACAATATGATGGGGGCTAATTTAGCTACAACAAGTCAGGAAAAAGATCTTGGAGTCATCGTGGATAGTACTCTGAAAATGTCCACACAGTGTGCAGAGGTGGTCAAAAAAGCAAACAGGATGTTAGGAATCATTAAAAAGGGGATAGAGAATAAGACTGAGAATATATTATTGCCCTTATATAAATCGATGGTACGCCCTCATCTCGAATACTGCGTACAGATGTGGTCTCCTCATCTCAAAAAAGATATACTGGCACTAGAAAAGGTTCAGAAAAGGGCAACTAAAATGATTA
>NW_020664404.1:7470520-7471634 GCF_002925995.2 Terrapene triunguis | reverse complement strand
TCCGGGACACTGTAGAATTGTCCCACCTCCGGTCAGACAGCCCCTGCGCTGTTGAGGAGGATGAAAGGCCCAGGGAAGCAGAGCAGTCAACGGGAGCAGAGGGAAACCTTCCCATAGCTGGGACCCTCCTTCCAGATGGTGCTGGGGTTACCTCTCGCACTGAGGTTACCTCTCCGGGGGAGGGAACTCCAGTTGCTAGGAAAAGGCAGGTATTAGTATTGGGAGATTCGATCATTAGAAATGTAGATAGCTGGGTTTGTGATGACTGGGAGAACCGTATGGTGACTTGCCTGCCTGGTGTGAAGGTTGCGGATCTCTTGAGGTATCTAGACAGACTTATGTGTAGTGCTGGGGAGGAGCCGGTGGTCGTGGTACATGTAGGTACCAATGACATAGGGAAGGGTAGGAAAGATGTCCTGGAGGCCAAATTTAGGCTGCTAGGGAAGAGACTGAAATCCAGGACCTCTATGGTGGCATTCTCAGAAATGCTCCCAGTTCCATGCGCAGGGCCAGGTAGGCAGGCAGAGCTTCAGAGTCTCAATGCATGGATGAGACGATGGTGTAGAGAGGAGGGGTTTACATTCATTAGGAACTGGGGAAACTTCTGGAATGGGGGGAGCCTATACAGGAAGGATGGGCTCCACCTAAACCAAAGTGGAACCAGACTGCTGGCACTAAATATTAAAAAGGTTGTAGAGCAGTTTTTAAACTAGGAGATGGGGGAAAGCCGACTGCTGCAGAGGAGCATGTGGATCGGACAGAGACTTCTCTTAGGGGAGAGTCTAATGATAGAGAATCTCCAGGTTATAGTCAGGAGCAGAGGATGGAAGAGGATAAAGTAGGGGCCAGATCAGATGATAAACATTCACATAAAAAAGAATCTGATACATCAGAAAAGGGCAGACAAATAAACAGTGACAAGTTTTTTAAGTGCTTGTACACAAATGCTAGAAGTCTAAATAATAAGATGGGTGAACTAGAGTGCCTTGTGATAAAGGAGGATATTGATATAATAGGCATCACAGAAACCTGGTGGACTGAGCAATCAATGGGACACAATCATTCCGGGGTACAAAATATATCGGAAGGACAGAACAGGTCGTGTGGGGGGGGG
>NW_020664404.1:7441660-7470420 GCF_002925995.2 Terrapene triunguis | reverse complement strand
GGGGGGAGTGGCACTATATGTGAAAGAAAATGTACAATCAAATGAAGTAAAAATCTTAAGCAAATCCGCATGTTCCATAGAATCTCTATGGATAGAAATTTCATGCTCTAATAAGAATATAACATCAGGGATCTATTATCGACCACCTGACCAGGACGGTGATAGTGATGATGAAATGCTAAGGGAAATTAGAGAGGCTATCAAAATTAAGAACTCAATAATAGTGGGGGATTTCAATTATCCCCATATTGACTGGGAACATTTCACTTCAGGACGAAATGCAGAGATAAAATTTCTCGATACTTTAAATGACTGCTTCATGGAGCAGCTGGTACGGGAACCCACAAGGGGAGAGGCAACTCTAGATTTAGTCCTGAGTGGAGCGCAGGAGCTAGTCCAAGAGGTAACTATAGCAGGACCGCTTGGAAATAGTGACCATAATACAATAGCATTCAACATCCCTGTGGTGGGAAGAACATCTCAGCAGCCCAACACTGGCATTTAATTTCAGAAGGGGGAACTATGCAAAAATGAGGGGGTTAGTTAAACAGAAGTTAAAAGTTACAGTGACTAAAGTGAAATCCCTGCAAGCTGCATGGGTACTTTTTAAAGACACCATAATAGAGGCCCAACTTCAATGTATACCCCAAATTAAGAAACACAGTAAAAGAACTAAAAAAGAGCCACTGTGGCTTAACCACCATGTAAAAGAAGCAGTGAGAGATAAAAAGACTTCCTTTAAAAAGTGGAAGTCAAATCCTAGTGAGGCAAATAGAAGGGAGCATAAACACTGCCAAATTAAGTGCAAGAATGTAATAAGAAAAGCCAAAGAGGAGTTTGAAGAACGGCTAGCCAAAAACTCCAAAGGTAATAAAATGTTTTTTAAGTACATCAGAAGCAGGAAGCCTGCTAAACAACCAGTGGGGCCCCTTGATGATCGAGATACAAAAGGAGCGCTTAAAGACGATAAAGTCATTGCGGAGAAACTAAATGGATTCTTTGCTTCAGTCTTCACTGCTGAGGATGTTAGGGAGATTCCCAAACCTGAGCTGGCTTTTGTAGATGACAAATCTGAGGAACTGTCACGGATTGAAGTGTCACGAGAGGAGGTTTTGGAATTAATTGATAAACTTAACATTAACAAGTCACCGGGACCAGATGGCATTCACCCAAGAGTTCTGAAAGAACTCAAATGTGAAGTTGCGGAACTATTAACTAAGGTTTGTAACCTGTCCTTTAAATTAGCTTCTGTACCCAATGACTGGAAGTTAGCTAATGTAACGCCAATATTTAAAAAGGGCTCTAGAGGTGATCCTGGCAATTACAGACCGGTAAGTCTAACATCTGTACCGGGCAAATTAGTCAAAACAATAGTTAAGAATAAAATTGTCCAACACATAGAAAAACATAAACTGTTGAGCAATAGTCAACATGGTTTCTGTAAAGGGAAATCGTGTCTTACTAATCTATTAGAATTCTTTGAAGGGGTCAACAAACATGTGGACAAGGGGGATCCAGTGGACATAGTGTACTTAGATTTCCAGAAAGCCTTTGACAAGGTCCCTCACCAAAGGCTCTTATGTAAATTAAGCTGCCATGGGATAAAAGGGAAGGTCCTTTCATGGATTGAGAACTGGTTAAAAGACAGGGAACAAAGGGTAGGAATTAATGGTAAATTCTCAGAATGGAGAGGGGTAACTAGTGGTGTTCCCCAAGGGTCAGTCCTCGGACCGATCCTATTCAACTTATTCATAAATGATCTGGAGAAAGGGGTAAACAGTGAGGTGGCAAAGTTTGCAGATGATACTAAACTGCTAAAGATAGTTAAGTCCAAAGCAGACTGTGAAGAACTTCAAAAAGATCTCACAAAACTAAGTGATTGGGCAACAAAATGGCAAATGAAATTTAATGTGGATAAATGTAAAGTAATGCACATTGGAAAAAATAACCCCAACTATACATACAATATGATGGGGGCTAATTTAGCTACAACAAGTCAGGAAAAAGATCTTGGAGTCATCGTGGATAGTTCTCTGAAAATGTCCACACAGTGTGCAGAGGTGGTCAAAAAAGCAAACAGGATGTTAGGAATCATTAAAAAGGGGATAGAGAATAAGACTGAGAATATATTATTGCCCTTATATAAATCGATGGTACGCCCTCATCTCGAATACTGCGTACAGATGTGGTCTCCTCATCTCAAAAAAGATATACTGGCACTAGAAAAGGTTCAGAAAAGGGCAACTAAAATGATTAAGGGTTTGGAACGGGTCCCATATGAGGAGAGATTAAAGAGGCTAGGACTCTTCAGCTTGGAAAAGAGGCGACTGAGGGGGGATATGATAGAGGTGTATAAAATCATGAGTGATGTGGAGAAAGTGGATAAGGAAAAGTTATTTACTTATTCCCATAATACAAGAACTAGGGGTCATCAAATGAAATTAATAGGCAGCAGGTTTAAAACAAATAAAAGGAAGTTCTTCTTCACGCAGCGCACAGTCAACTTGTGGAACTCCTTACCTGAGGAGGTTGTGAAGGCTAGGACTATAACAGAGTTTAAAAGAGAACTGGATAAATTCATGGTGGTTAAGTCCATTAATGGCTATTAGCCAGGACAGGTAAGGAATGGTGTCCCTAGCCTCTGTCTGTCAGAGGGTGGAGATGGACGGCAGGAGAGAGATCACTTGATCATTGCCAGTTAGGTTCACTCCCTCTGGGGCACCTGGCATTGGCCACTGTCGGTAGACAGGATACTGGGCTAGATGGACCTTTGGTCTGACCCGGTACAGCCTTTCTTATGTTCTTAAGAATTTGACTGCTAGAGTCTTTAGCCTGTCAGGAGGCCAGGTTCATTAACTTGAATCAACTAAGTGCAATGAGCTGTGGGTCCCTGACACACCCTATGATTGCAGTGTAGACATACTCCTCTCTTAAGTGAGACCCTCATCATGCTATTTGCTCCCATCTGTGGTTTCAATCCTAGTACTAGGGAGCACCCCAGCCATGTGCTCAACATGCATAGGGCCAAGCCACCCTGTGCGCCTGGTCCATTCCACACCTGCACTGGGCAGCATCATAAGAACGGCCATACTGGGTCAGACCAAAGATCCATCCAGCCCAGTGTCCTGTCCTCTGACAGTGGTCAATGCCAGATGCCCCAGACGGGGCAAACAGAACAGGTAATCACCAAGTGATCCATCCCCTGTTGCCCATTCCTAGCTTCTGGCATCATGACCACGGTGCAACATTTTACAGTTACGGGTGTAAAAGATCTTGGCCTGGTGGGATCAGTGAGTAAACACTGGGGCTGGTTGGGAATTTCAGTGATTTTTTTGGGGGGGGAGAGGGGAGGGAGGCAAAAAATGCCTATTTGTTGCAGCCAAAACAGTTTGTGAAATAGGTGCAGTTCCAATGCATCTCCTGACTCCAAACAAACACAAAAACAAAAAAGGTGAAAAAAGTTCCAAAATTGTCAGAAATGTCCCACTTCAACATTTTTGAATCGGAAAGTTTTGTTTTGAGTTGAAATGACTTTTCATTTTGAAATTTTAGTCTTAAAAAAAAAAAGGTTAAAAAAAAACCAAGGTTGAAATTGAAAAAATTGACTAAATTTGAACTTCTCTAAATGAAATGTTGCAATTCCAATTTCCAGTTGGTAAAAGTTTGAAATTTTTATCCCAACTTGGAACATTTTTTTCACTCTCTCAAAGATGTTCCCGGCACCGGAAAACAGCTTCTTTCCCCGCTGTAGTTAACAGGGACAGGGTCAGCTTTCACAGATGCAGGGATTCAAGTAAGGGGGAATTGTGGGGGAAATGCATCACCCCTTCCACTACTACTACAAAGGGAGAACTTCTAATCCCCTCCCTGGCTTGGATAAGTGCTCCCCCCCCCGCCCGTACCCTCTCCTCTTGGGCTGGTGTTGTGAGAGTCCCTCCTGCTGTTTCCATTGACTTTAAAACTCTGCACTCACCCTCCCAAGTCCCCAAGAAATTTTGTTGCAAAAAGTGGCCACTCCCTTTCCCCTGCATACCCACAAAGTCCTTGGGGAGCAACTTCCCGGGGTCAAGGGAAGGTCGGTACATACTGCAGAATTACCACTGCAGCCTGGATCCACTAACATCTTCTACCTTCTGCAGGCAGGTTCTTTTGATCATTCAACCCCTCTGGCATATGGAACATAGGCTTTTGGGGAGGTGGGGGATATAGGATGAATCCAGCCCAGACAATCCACTCTACTGGGAAAAAAAGCCATTTAAATATCCAGTCAGAGCTTGCTTGGTAGCCATCATTTCAAATTAAATATGAATTTTAGTGAGTTGCATGTCCCTTGGCCTTCATTTATAGATTCAAATACATTAGCAGTGACAGAGCAGGAAGGTAAGGGCAGCATGAGAGCCTCAAACAGGCACCAGCCAACTAATCAATAGGCTAAACCCACTCTCCAAATGGAACACCATGGAAAGTATATGCTCAAGGATATTCAGGTCAGGAGGAAGCCCTTGCTTTCTAAAGCCCTATTGACCATAAAGCTAAACTAAGGCGTACACTTATTCAGCACCAAATCAGATGCATCACTTCCTTTAGCTTGAGATTAAGCCTCTTTTTTTAATATAAACTCTTCAGCTGTCTCAACCCAGCCAATAAACATGGGTGCCTAACAGCGTTGCATCCATACTTATCTCGGGGCAAATGAAGGATTGAAAGTCAGATCCTTAGCTGGTGTGAATTAGAGCTGAGCAAATAACTGATTTTAGAAAGAAAAGAAAAAAATCAGATTGGGACAAACAAGAATCTGAAATTTTTCAGTGAACTGAAAATCTATTGCAGGTCTGTTCCAGAGCTAGGATTCGAACCTGAGTCTCCCGCATTGCACGAGTGCCCTAATCACCAGGCAAAAGGTTATAAAGGGGAGAGGGGAGAAGGGGTGGCAGCAGCACTAGGGTTACCATATTTCCACAATCAAAAAAGAGGACACGGGGGGGGGGGGGGCCCCCCGGAGCCCCCCCCCCCCCCCCCCCCCCCCCCCCCCCCCCCCCCCTGACCGCCCCCCTCAGACCCTCCACCCCCCCCTGCTCCTTGTCCTCTGACTGCCCCATCCTGGGACCCCTGCCACTGACTGCCCCCTAGGACCCCACCCCCTATCTAAGCCTCCCTGCTTCTTGTCCTGACTGCCCCCTCCTGAGAACCCCCCACCCTAACTGCCCCCCCTAGGGCCCTACCTGTCCTGACTGCCACGACCCTTATCCACACCCCCACCCCATATTCACACCCCCGCCTTCAGACGGACCCCCAGGACTCCCATGCCCTATCCAACTGCTCCCCGCCCCCTGACAGGAGCCCCAGAACTCCCGACCCATCCAACCTCCTCTGCTCCCTGCCTGCCTCGACCCCTCTCCACACCCCCACCCCATATCCACACCCCCTCCCCCAGACAGACCCCGGGGACTCCCACGCCCTATCCAACCGCTCCCCGCCCCCTGACAGGACCCCCAGAACTCCCGACCCATCCAACCCCCCCTTACTCCCTGTCCCCTGACTGCCCCCTCCAGAACCCCCTGCCCCTTCTCCACCCCCTGGCCCCCTACCGTACCGTGCGGCACGCTGGGCAGCAGGGGAGGAGGAGGGAGGAGCTTGATGTGAGCAGCCCAGCAGGTGGGAATCTGAGAAGGGGGGGAGGGGAGGAGCTCTAGAGCCCGGCCGGAGGGGGAAGCGGAGGAGGGGCTCTGGCTGCCGGAGCCCCAATGCGAGTGGCAGGATCCGGCCGGCTGCCCTGTCAGCCGTGCCCCGCTCTGCATGGGGGGGAAATCCGGGACATTTTTAGACATTTACAAATTCCCCCCGGACGCTATTTTTAATCAAAAAGCCGGACATGTCCGGGAGAATCCGGACGAATGGTAACCCTAAGCAGCACCAGCAGCTCTGGCCGTTTTGTGAATGGCCAGAAATGTGTGTTTCAAATTTGTGAGTAAACTATGTGCCTGAAAAATTTTACTAAAAAATGTCTATCAGCATGTGATAATTGGTATTAGATCCATAAATAATTCTGCATAATACATGACCCCAGCCTTCAAAGGGTCTAGGGGGAAAAATGGAGGCTGGAGGATTGATGGATGCGTCTATAGCAGCTATCAAAAGAGCGGAAGTGGTTTCCCTGGGATTTGTCAATGTCTCTTTACAAAGAAAGAGAAGGAACTTGGATCATCTATTTCAAACAGGAGAAATCAAAGCCCACCAGGACAAGTGACTTAGTGTACAGTGGAGAGATTTGCCTCACTCCAGCCAAACATGAACCAGAGCCAATTATCCAACCTTCACACTCTCCAAGAAAAATCTTTGGAGTTTCAGATGAAGTGAGACATGGATCCAAACTATTACCCCTGCTTTGTAAATCTAAAATGGACTCCTCTATTGAAGTTGCAACTATTTAGCTAAGTACAGTGGTGGTTTACCCATTGGGATTACCTAGAGCACTGCCCCACTAAGTAAAAACCACAAAACACAATCAGAAGGAGGCAAAAGAAATGTACCTTAATTTCAATTTCTCACAGTCACAACTTTGATAAAGGGGAGATTTTAGATTTACAAAGCAGGGGTAGTTTGGATCCAGGTCCCCTTTCTTCTGAAACACTTCAGTGTTACCAGATAAAGGACCCAAGGAAAGCCAACTGCTCCAAGACTATCAGACAACATGACGACAGATGCATTATATGGTAGATAGGTAGGTAAATGGATGCAGTGCTCATTCCATTAGAGAGCAACATAGCATCAGAAGACTTCAGGGAGGGCATCTGCACTTCAACAGCCCAGAAGCCACAGCCAAGGACTTAAAAATGTTCTCAATTAATGAGCCCTGTCCACTTAGGGTTTATTTGGATTTAACCTATACTGCAGCTGGGGAAAAAGGTTTTATCTTTGGATCTTTTACTGAATGCAGGTGGAAAATAACTCCCTTTTCAGCATGCTGGACCCATTTTGTTCTGTCCTAAAATGCACCGGCATGATGCATTTTCCACGTTACTCTTTAAAAATATTACAGGGGAACATGTTCCTAATCCCAGTTTACTGGCATTTTATGTTCTAGTGCTGTACGGATTTGCTAAACATTATATACACATCAGCTGATTCAGAGAATCCCTGACATACAAGACAGTTTCCAGATGACGAGGCTTTGTAGCAGTAAGACCTGAGACTTGAACAGGAAGAAAAACATAAAGAGGAGGGATAGTTTAGAGAGATGGGATTCAGGAGATCTGGATTCAGTTCTTGGGTCCACCACAGACTGTGTGTGACCTTCCGCAAGTCACTTAGGCCCTGATTTTCTAGAGCTCAGCATCCTCAGGGTCTGGATTCTCAGAAGAGCTTAGCACCAAGATGTGCACGTAGCGTGCTGATCTCTCTGGGAAAATCTGCCCTCAGTTGTGGATGCTAAGCACTTGCTCTCTATGCTTCAGCTCCTCATCTATAATGCTCCCTTTCTTTCACATGTCTGTCCTGGCTGTTAAAACCGTAAGACCTATGGGGTAGGAACCATCCCTTATTCTGTTTGAACAGTACATAGGGCACTGGGGCCTTGACGCACCACAGTAATTAATGCAAATAATAATGTTGCCACAGTACATCCAAAAAATTGAAGTGGATATGTCTCTACTGTGTTAGATATCAAAAGCAGCACTCCACCTAAATTGATCTTTGCACTGTAACTATTTGAGAACAGCAAAAGCTTGAAATGGAAAGCAAATAAACTTACGCTCCACCAGGTACAGCACAGAGCAGGAGGGTGTCCTAAAAAGGGAAACGTAGCACAGCAGGACCCACATGTCTGAATCATTTGACGATCACCAGATCTCCGGATAGCTGTAATTCGCTGTGAATTTTTCATGCCAGAGTCAACTGCGGGCATTGATCAGAATGGAAAACAAACCTGAAATATTAATGACATCTATCAGAGGGCAGGCAGAATACAGAGAAAGGAGATAACTGAGGACAGGGAATATATAAAGCTTGGGAGAAATTGTTCCCTTTTTGTCCAAAGGCAGGCTAAACAACTGGTTGCAACTGGGGTTGCCAATTTTGGTTGGATGTATTCCTCGAGGTTTCATCCCATGACAATCTTTAATTAAAGATTCATCTTTAATTGCTGGAAACTCCAGGACAATTGAGGAGGGTTGGCAACCCTAGCTGCAACTCACGTACCTGGTCCTTAGAGTGTGGTTTGCAGAGGTGCTGAGCACCCACTGCTCCTATGGAAGTCTAAGGGAATTGCAGGTGCACAGCACATTGGTCTCTAGGAGGTGTCTCAAGTTGGACGCCACTAATAATTAAAATATCTTTGATGATCAGGCCCTATTAGCGCATAGAAAGGGCCAGATCCCTGAGTCCAGCCAAGCTGTGCTTGTTACAAGAGATAGGATCCCACCTTTCTCCCCTGATTTGCACCATGACCGAGGGTTGAACCATTCCTAACAAAGACAGATCCTGGTGCCAGGATTGTAGGATGTTCATAATCCATACATTTTACAGCTTTTATCGATCTCTGCACTGGGGGGTATGAATCCATCTGAGCCAAAACCATTGTCACTAGTACTACCCAGCCAGGCCTGACCCAATTGTGCTAGGAGCTGTACACACATTTAGTAGAGCATTTCGTGACTAAACATTTTTGTTAGAAAATGTCCATTCATTGAAAGGGTCTCTCAGGTCCACGATAGAATTTCTGGTCATGGAGAGTGAGAGAAAGACCAAGAATAGTCTATAGCCCGATGATTAAGACACTCACCTGGGATGTATGAGAGACAGTCAAGTCCCTGTGAGGACTTAAATCTGGATCACCTACATCCCTGATGAATTTCTAAAAACCAAGCTATACAGTCCCCCTCTCTCTTGCTTAGTCTCACCTTTTGGAGCTCTTCCACTTGTATAAAAATAGTTAAATATTAATTGGGCCAGAGAGAAACACACAGACTCTCCAACAGGATAGCTTGGGACTAACTCTATAGCTCGCTGGTTAGGGCACTTACCTGGGAGTGGGAGACCCCAGTTTGCTTTGCTGCTCTGCCTGACATCCCAGGGAAGTATCTTAAGCATTGGGCTATGGAGTCAGTCCCTCAATCCCTCCTGTTGGAGCTGTTCCATTTTGTATCAATACTTACCTATACAAAGGGGGGGTTAGGATAGAGGTCTATAAAATCATGAGTGGTGTGGAGGAAAGAATAGGGAAGTGTTATTTACTCCTTCACATAACAGGAGAACCCGGGGTGACCCAATGACATTAACAAGCAGCAGGTTTAAAACAAACAAAAGGTGGTACTTCTTCACACAACGCATAGTCAACCTGTGGAACTTGTTGCCAGGGCATGTTGTGAAGGCCAAAAGCATAATGGGGTTGAAAAAAGAATTAGGTAAGTTCATAGAGGACTGGTCCATCAATGGCTATTAGCCAAGATGGTCAGGAACACAACCCCATTCTCCGGATGCCCCTAAACAAGTGACTACCAGAAGCTGGGACTGGACAAGAGAGGACAGATCACTCTAGGATTCTGTTCATTGTGTCTGAGGCACCTGGCACTGGCCACGATCAGAAGACACGATACTGGGCTAGATGGACCAATGGTCTGACCTCGCATGGCCACGCTCATGTTCTTATTCATTTGGCAAGAGAGAGGGAGGCACAGTCAGTCTCTATAGCATGAATCTGGCAGAGCAGGGACTTGAAGCTGAGTCTCTCACATCCCAGGTGAATGCTCTAAACCAGAAGTTCTCAAAATGTGGATCGCAACCCCATTTTAACGGGGTTTCCAGGGCTGGCTTAGACTTTCTGGGGGCCAGGGCTAAAGCTGAAGCCTGAGGCCAAACTGAAGCCCAAGCTCCACTGCCCAGGCCAAAGCCCACTGCCTGGGGCTGAAGCCCTTAGGCTCAGGCTTCAGTCCTCGCTCCTGGGGTCAGGTAGTAATTTTTTTGTTAGAAGTGGGTCACGGTGCAATGAAGTTTGAGAACCCCTGGTCTAAACCACCGCTATTCTGGGAGGTGTCTCTCTGGTTTTTCAGGACAGTTTTTAAAGAGGTCTAGCTTTCATTCCACATCAGAACGCAAACAAATCTGAAAACTTCTATATTTTTGAAAAAAAGATTTCTTGTTTTCTGGCCAGCCCTAATATTTAGTAACAAGACAGTCTCATGCTTACAGTCTTGGCTAATGGCATGAAACAAGAGGTGGATTAAACAAACAAGAGGGAAGAGATAACAATAACACAAGGATGCTTTTGCATAGACTATTGGTGCACACAATATAGCTTTCCATTGCTTAGCCTAAACTGGCAGACAACTCCCCCCCACAACACCCTTAAATAGGGCCTGATCCAAAACCCTTTGAAGCCAATGGGAGTCTTTCCATTGTCTTTAGTGGACTTTGGGTCAGTCCCATATATCATTACCTAGAAATGAATGCAAGCTTTAACTGGTATCATCCTGAATTTCTTCTGCCTTTCAGCTTTTTGTACTTATGTATTTTACTCTTACTCTTCATTTACCTTGCCAGTTTCCTGCCTTAGAAGGTTAGTGTGTTTTATCCAATTGCCTCGCTTCTTGGGAATGTGGCAATCAGGGAAATATTGACTGCTCATTATTTAAAAAATGCAAACCAGCATGGATTTTTGAGAGGTATAGTCCATCTGCTGGCCCAAAGATCCCCAAGGGAAAGTGTCACATTCATATGCACCATTCAAATATCTGCAAAATATCCAGAAGCATGTAAGAGCAATATGGAGAGAATGCTGGCTTTTTAAAAGTTATTAAGGTACAGTGGTCTCCTTCATTCTAACAAGGCTACTCCTGGAGTAAGATGCTACTCATGAGTAAGCCACTATGCGCCATAGACTGTAGTTTATTGACATTTACCAACAAAAATCCTTCCAAGCTGAGTCAACCAGTATTAACTGCTAGTCTCATCCCCATTTCCGTTTTTACACCTGTGTTACCGCAACAAGGGAGAGTCTGCTTATCCCACAGCCATGCTACAAGCCTGCCTTCTCGTACTTAGCACGAGGCATTCATCAGAAGTAGTTCTACATAGTGCAAGGAGCTAGCACATACCTCAGCAGGGCCAGAGGTGGACAAGGGCAACAAATCTGGAGGAATTTTAAAAGCCCTTTAAGTGGGAGGCAGGTGAGGGTTGCTAAGGCCAGGCGACACTAGCTGAGGATCTTGTTCTTGTTTTTAAGAAGTGAAAGATTCTGGAACATGAATCTGTGGCATGGGTTCGGTAGCATATTCTGTGCTTGTGGAATCATAGTAGACTCAGACCTGCCAAGCCAAGGGTAAATGGATCTCATTGGGGATGGGCTCAAGGTGCAAGATGTGGGTTGGGATCTGCATTTGGATTTCAAACCTCCCCAAGGGTGAGGAAAGAATACTCTGCCTATCTACAATCAAACCACCACCACCTGCCTCTAAAGCAGGGGTCAGCAACCTTTCAGAAGTGGTGTGCCGAGTCTTCATTTAGTCACTAATTTAAGGTTTCGCGTGCCAGTAATACATTTTAACGTTTTTAGAAGGTCTCTTTCTATAAGTCTATAATATAGAACTAAACTATTGTTGTATGTAAAGTAAATAAGGTTTTTAAAATGTTTAAGAAGCTTCATTTAAAATTAAATTAAAATGCAGAGCCCCCTGGACTGGTGGCCAGGACCCGGGCAGTGAGAGTGCCACTGAAAAAAACAGCTTGTGTGCTGCCTTTGGCATGCGTGCCATAGGTTGCCTACCCCTGCTCTAAAGGATGAAGTAATTGGACTACTGCCAGAGGGAAGGATATCAGACTTAATGAACCAATGTGATAAATCCCGTGTTCCACTGTAGAGCACAAACAAATCACACTGAGACAGACAAAAGACACATACATACTGTATGCTGGTCATGTGAGCTGCACATGGAATGAAGTTGGGGGTCTTTAGTTCCTAAAAGCCACTGAAGAACCATCTTGCATTTCCTCCTCTTTGCCACTGGATGGAGTCAGGAAACTGCACGTCAACATGTGGTTCCAAGTAGCTAGTACAAATGCAGTATAGATGCAAACACAGCAAATGTTGTCCCCTGACGGAAAAGAATTGCTGCTGTCTGTACTGATGGAATAAAAAAAATACAGCATTATTATAACATTATTGAGAGTTCTTTTCACATTTAAAAGACTCAGCTAGATTCTCCTATACACCAGTGGTAAGCACCCTAACAGTTACACTTGCAAACCACATTGAAATGTCATCCACATCATGACACAGCAAATGTGAGCTATCAAATAAAACAGTAAATTCTATCCCCAGCCCATCAGCTCTCCCCAGAAGTCCTCCTCCCAGATAGATGGTTTCTCCAACATGCCATAAAGTTCAGGCTACTTCAGAGCCAAGGGGCTTTCCCCAGGAACATACTACCTCCAGTCACCTCTCTCTGGATCTAATTCTGCATCACTTAACTCAATTGGAACTTTGTCATTGATTTCAGTGGGTGCAGGATCAGACCCACTTACAGGGCATAATGAAAAGCCCATTGAAGTCAATGGAAATCTTTCTGATGGTTTACTTGGGATGTGTATCAGGCATAGAGCAGAGATGGGGCATTGCAGAGTCTGCTGGTTATGGCAGTAGATACGGGGAGAGAGGCCATCTCTCAAGTAGACAGGCCCCATGCCATTCAAGATTGTAGACTATATTCTATTGAGACATGAAGATACCACCTAGGCCACATTTAAAAAAATAGTCATTTTTATGAACTTGAGACACATCTAGTACCTTAGCCCCTGAAAAATCAAGGACCATCGAACACAAACTTCAGGTTTCATAAATCTCAGACAGTTTAAGATTCCTATATGTACTGTATATATGTCTACACAATGTATGGAATACTGCATACATAAATATTCACAGCAGATACAGAGTATACTGCATACATGTATGGAAGAAGATGAATATGACCTGATAATCTTTATTTTTGTTTGATTATACTTTGGGTCATTATTTCCTTCCCTTCATTTTTATTACATGCATTCATTTATTTTATTTCATAGAATCATAGAAGATTGGGGTTGGAAGAGACCTCAGGAGGCCATCTAGTCCAACCCCCTGCTCAAAGCAGGACCAACCCCAACTAAATCAGGGCTTTGTCAAGCCGGGCCTTACAAACCTCTAAGGATGGTGATTCCACCACCACCCTAGGTAACCCATTCCAGTACTTCACCACCCTCCTAAAGAAATAGTGTTTCCTAATATCCAGCCTAAACCTCCCCACTGCAACTTGAGACCATTGTTCCTTGTTTTGTCATCTGCCACCACTGAGAACAGCCGAGCTCCATCCTCTTTGGAACCCCCCTTCAGGTAGTTGAAGGCCGCTATCAAAATCACCCGCCCCCGATTCTTCTCTTCTGCAAATTAAATAAGACCAGTTCCCTCAGCATATCCTCACAAGTCATGTGCCCCAGCCCCCTAATAATTTTTGTTGCCCTCCGCAGCACGCTCTCCAATTTGTCCACATCCTTTCTGTAGCGGGGGGCCCAAAACTGGATGAAATACTTAGATGTTGCCTCACCAGTGCCGAATAGAGGGGAATAATCACTTCCCTCGATCTGCTGGCAATTCTCCTACTAATGCAGCCCAAGTTGCCAAGAAGACTAACGGCATAAAGGGCACACAGATGTCTCATATTCAGCTTCTCATCCACTGTAATCCCCAGGTCCTTTTCTGCAGAACTGCCGCTTTGCCAGTTGGTCCCCAGCCTGTAGCAGTGCATGGGATTCTTCCGTCCTAAGCGCAGGACTCTGCACTTGTCCTTGTTGAACCGCTCATCAGATTTCTTTTGGCCCAATCCTTCAATTTGTCTAGGTCACTCTGGACCCTATCCCTACCGTCCAGCATATCTACCTCTCCCCCGAGTTTTGTGTCATCCATGAACTTGCTGAGGGTGCAATCCATCCCATTATCCAGATCATTAATGAAGATGTTGAACAAAACCGGTCCCTGGATTGACCTCTGGGGAACTCCGCATGATACCGACTGCCAACTAGACAGAGCCATTGATCACTACCCGTTGAGCCTGACGATCTAGTCAGCTTTCTATCCACCTTATAGTCCATTCATCCAATCCATACTTTAACTTGCTGCCAAGAATACTGTGGGATACCATATCAAAAGCTTTGCTAAAGTCAAGGTATATCACATCCACTGCTTTCCCCATATCCACAGAGCCAGTTATCTTATCATAGAAGGCAATGGGGTTGGTCAGGCATGACTTCTCTTGGTGAATCCATGTTGACTGTTCCATTTTGAAGCACTTGGAGGAGAGGAAGGTGATCAGGATTCCTTGAGGACCTGCTCCATGATTTTTCCAGGGACTGAGGTGAGGCTGACCGGTCTGTAGTTCCCCAGATTCTCCTTCTTCCCTTTTTAAAAGATGGGCACTATATTTGCCTTTTTTCAATCGTCCGGGACCTCCCCCAATTGCCAAGAGTTTTCAAAGATAATGGCCAATGGCTCTACAATCACACCAGCCAACTCCCTCAGCACCCTCAGATACATTGCATCTGGCCCCATGGACTTGTGCATGTCCAGCTTTTCTGACTAGTCCCTAACCTGTTTTCACCACTGAGGGCTGCTCACCTCCTTCCCATACTGTGCTGCCCAGTGCAGCAGTCTGGGAGCTGACCTTGTCTGTGAAGACCAAGGGAAAAAAAGGATTGAGTACTTCAGCTTTTTCCACATCATCTGTCACTAGGTTGCCTCCCCCATTCAGTAAGGGTTCCACACTTTCCCTGACCTTCTTGTTGCTAACATACCTGTAGAAACCCTTCTTGTTACCCTTCACATCCCTTGCTAGGTGCAACGCCAACTGTGCTTTGGCCTTCCTGATTACACACCTGAATGCTCGAGCAATATTTCTATACTCTTCCCTAGTCTTTTGTCCAATCTTCCACTTCTTGTAAGCTTCCTTTTTGTGTTTAAGCTCACCAAAGATTTCTCTGTTGAGCCAAGCTGGTCGCCTGCCGTATTTGCTATCCTTCCTGCACATTGGGATGGTTTGTTCCTGTGCCCTCAATAAGGCTGCTTTAAAATACAGCCAGCTCTCATGGACTCCTTTCCCCTGCATATTAGCCTCCCAGGGGATCCTGCCCATCAGTTCCATGAGGGACTAAGCCTGCTTTTCTGAAGTCCAGGATCCTGACAAAAGGAAGAAAGAACTCAACCATCTCATGGTCACTGCTGCCCAGGTTGCCACCCACTTCTACTTCCCCTACCAATTCTTCCCTGTTTGTGAGCAGCAGGTCAAGAGGAGCACGGCCCCTAGTTGGTTCCTCCAGCATTTGCACCAGGAAGTTGCCCCCAACACTCTTCCTGGATTGTCTGTGCACTGCTGTATTGCTCTCCCAGCAGATGTCAGTGTGATTGAAGTCCCCCATGAGAACCGGGGCCTGTGATCTGGAAACTTCTGTTTGTTGTCTGAAGAAAGCCTCGTCTACCTCATCCTCCTGGTCTGGTAGTCTATAGCAGATGCCTACCATGACATCACCCTTATTGCTCTCGCCTTTAAACTTAACCCAAAGCCTGTTGAGTCTCTTTTCTCCAGTTTCATACTGGAGCTCTGAGCAAACATACTGCTCTCTTACATCCAGTGCAACTCCTCTACCTTTTCTCCCCTGCCTGTCCTTCCTGAACAGTTTATACCCATCCAGTTATGTGAGTTACCCCACCAAGTCTCTGTTATTCATAGTTTCCTGACTGTGTCAGGACTCCCAATTCCTCCTGCTTGTTTCCCAGGCTTCTTGCGTTCATGTACAGGCACCTAAGATAACTAGCTGATTACCCGACTTTCTCAGTATGAATCAGGAGGCCTCCCCTGTTGCACCCTCCTCCTTGTGTTTCCTCCCGGTATCCCACTTACCTCAGGGCGTAGGTCTCCATCCCCCAGCAAACCTAGTTTAAAGTCCTTCTCACTAGGTTAGCAAGCCTGCATGCGAAGATTCTCTTCCCTCTCTTCGTTAGGTGGATCCCATCTCTTCCTAGAAATCCTTCTTCCTGGAACATCCCATGGTTGAAGAATCCACAGCCCTCTCTCTGACACCACCTGCGCAACCACGCATTTACCTCCGCAATTCAATGGTCCCTACCTGGGCCTTTTCCTTCAAACAGGGAGAATGGATAAGAACATGACTTGCGCCTCAAACTCCTTTATCCTTCTTTTCAGAGCCATGTAGTCTGCTCAAGGTGACCAGCTCAAGGTCATTCTTGGCAGTATCATTGGTGCCCACATAGAGAAGTAGAAAGGGGTAGTGGTCCAAGAGCTTGATCAGTCTCAGCAGACACTCTGTCACATCCTGAATTCTAGCTCCAGGCAAGCAGCACACTTAGAGTTTCACGGTCTGGATGGCAGATGGATGACTGTCTCCCTTAAGAGGGAGTCCCCGACCACCACCACCACCACCTGTCTCCTCTTCTTGAGAGTGGTGGTCATGGAACCCCGATCCCTAGGACAATGCAGCCTATGTCTTCTGGTCAATAGGGTCTCCTTCTGATCCCTTCCCTCAGATGAGTCTTCCAAACCATTCTCCGCTGTAGTACCTGTGCAGAGAGCCTGAAAACAGTCTCTGACCTCTATCTGCATTGGGAGTACATGGGTTCTCCTCTTTCTTCTTCTGGAGGTCACATGCTGCCAATTTTCTTCCTGTTGTGCACTTAACTTCCCTTTAAACAGCCATTTATTCCCCCCCACCCCCCCATACCATCTGCAATTTGGTCACTGAGGCCTGATACTGAACAGAGCCAAGTATGAAATGTGTAAGACATCTTTAATGATTTGGTTACTTTAAATTATCTAGTATTGATTTCTTGGTGGGTGGAGGGGGAGGAAAGTCAGAAACCAGCAATAAACCTGCCCAGCAGCTGCTACCCTGAGATATAATTGTCATACATGGAGCAGAAACCATTCACGATTCAAGTCTTTCTTCTTGGTTATTGTTTGGTGGTTCTTATGTTTTGGTCATCCACATTTTTTGCTGGAGGGGAATCAACTAATCTTGTGTTACTTGTGAAATCACGAGAACTGGTTGGGATTTTTCATTCTAAAAATATTTTTTCAATGAAAAATCATCCATTATTAAAAAGAAAAACATTCATCTTTACAAAATTCTTTGATTAAAAATCAGATTTCTTTATCCATTTTCCAACTTATGCTTCCCCATCCTTTACTTTCAAGTTCTCCCCTTTCCTCCCTTTATCCTTTTTTTCCATTTGGACAATGAAAAAGGGAGAGTGGAGGAAAGAGTGGAAATGGAGCGACAAGGGAGAAAAACCACCCTCCCATCCCAAACCCCCATCCCCCCACAACCGCGGGTTTCATTTTTTCAGTTGCAAAATGTAAGAACTTTTTGAAATGAACATTTTTCAATTTTTTGTGAAACATACTTAAGCACTTTTCAACCAGCTCTAGAAATTAATTTTGTCCCATACAAATAGAAAAATAAGAAGTGGAGCGCAGACAAGACAGATGTTCTTGGGGTTAAAGCACAAGACTGGGACTCAGGAGACCTGGGTTCTATTTCCAGATCTGCAACAGCCTCCTTGTTTGACCTTGGGCTAATTGCTTAGGCCTTGATTCAGCAAAGGATTCAAGCATATTATTCTTTAAATACATGCTGAAGTCTCACTACAGTTAAGCATGTGCTTAAATTTTTGCTAGAGTTTCAGCCCTCAGTTTGATCTCAGATCCCCTTTTGTAAACTGTGATATTACTTCCTTTGTCTGTCTTAGGCTATGTCTACACTACCGCGGTAAGTCGACCTACGCTACACAAGTCCAGCTACATGAATAACATAGCTGGAGTTGACGTACCTTAGGTCGAGTTACCGCGGGGTCGACACTGCAGGGGTAGAGTACAGGGGTCGACTGGAGAGCGATCTGCAGTTGATTTGGCAGGTCTTTACTAGACCCACTAAATCGACCGCCAGTGGCTCGATCTCAGAGCATCAATCCCTGCCGTAGTGTAAATCTGTCCTTACGTACATTCTGTGGAGCAGGCTGTCCCTGATTCTATGTATGTACAATGCCTAGCAGAATGAGGCCCCAATTATGCTTACTGCTGCCATAGTACAAATAATAAATAAGTGGAACTGACAAGTTTCCATCACTACTGCTATACTGCAGGTTTTCTGGAACCAGCCACTCAGGAATAGGCAAACGACTTTAGAAAAAATAACTCCATCACAGCATCACACACAACCACACACCTCTTTGCCCCATTTCTGAAATTTGCAAACAAAGCCTAATCCTATTTCCATTGAAGTCAATGGCACGGATTTCAATGGGCGTTGGACCAGACCTTTTTTGCACAGAAAGAATTAACAAATGCCATTTGTTTTGCCTATAAACCATTGGCCCTGCATTCTCTCTTTTTGTTGCTGTACCACCAAAACTTAATTTTATCACCGAGCTGGTGCGGACTTCATGACTGATGGAGAATACATATGGATCACACTTAAGGCATGGGCAGGACACCAAAACAAAAAGCTTTCACCTTCATTAACCATAATTAGACGTGGCATGTCTTTTATCAACCTTGTCTGTCCAATATTCACTTTATTAAGAAGTCCATCATGCCAGGCTGCATAATGCAATTGGCAAAGACAGACAGTAAATTCATAATGGGTGCATAAGCAAGTGGAGAGATGGGATTTTTGTTTTAAATGCCCCACTTCGGGAAGAATCAATTTAGGGAAAGCAAAGTGGGGGAGATTAAATCAAGTTTGCAGATTTACTTTGCAAATGGTGGCTGCAAATGAGCCACTTCCAATAAAGGTTTTGTTCTCAAATGAAAGACTATTGGTGCATATGACAAATGTAGGCCAAGATACTGCAAGCTAATATGCACACATAAGACTCCTTGAACCCATGCAGAGCCCCCATTGACTTTTATGGAACTCTGGGCATGTGTCAGGGGCCACTGGCCTGGATCAGTTTGCAGGCTCAGGGCCCAGGTATGAATAAAAAGAGGCACTAGGCAGTTCTCTCTCATGCGTAGTCCTAGGACCCGCAGCAGCTTTTCCCGTTTGGAAGATACACTTCCCACTTAACCTTTCTGTACCTCAGCTTGTTCGTCAGTAGGTGAGGATGTTATAACACTATCCTACTTTACAGGGATGTTGAGAATGTCCACTAGCTTCAGGACCCTCCATTTTTGGGTGTCCAACTTAATGCGCCCATGATTCTGATTTTCAGAGTTGCTGCGTGCCCGCAGCTCCCAACCCCTTCAGCTGGAGCTGCGGATACTCCTCTCTAGAAGTCAGACCAAAGCTAAGCACTCAAAAATGGAGACACCCAAAAATCAATGGCTGTTTTTGGAAATTTAGGTCTAAATTTCTACATGCCTCAGCTCCCCCCTCCCAGCAGCTAAATAGGGATAATACGTGCCTCCTAGGGGGACTTGTGCCATTTCTGCACTGCCCTGAGTACAGGGGGCAGCACAGAGCCACCCCAGGAAGGGGTTATGCTCCTGTCTCAGTAGGCAGGGGAAGTGTGCAGTTTCCCTTAGACTCAGCTCTGCTTCCTCCCTTCCCTATTGTCAGAGGGACACCAAGACAGGCTCCCTGTAGCCTTAGTTCCCTGCCCTTCCCTACACAGCACATCCCCAGTTACCCTGATCAGGGACAATCTGGCTTTTCATCAATTCATTCCTATTAAGTATTTTCAGACCCTGGGATGTACATTGCTATATTACAGCATGGTGTTATTTTTCCTTTCAAATTGCTTTAAATGGGCTCTGTAACTTTAACTTGAATTTAAACAGCCACTTTTCAGGCATGCGAGGTACTGTCCCCTATGCAATCACCTGATCTAACCCTTCCCGTAATAGAATAATACAAGCTGTCACCTTGTTGTAGGAAAGCTTTCCTTTCGGTCTGAGCCAGCTTGTCGTGTTCCATTCACATGTGCTGTGTCCTCCGTCAGGAGACACGACCTTGCACGCAGACTTGCTGCAACTCGATGCGGTGTTAGCAGCATAACACGGCAAAGCACAACGTTTCAAAAAACAGGGCAGGACAGAAATGGAATGCTGCTGGCTGGTCTCATGCGAGGACTCCCACTGACTGGGTAAGCCAAGCAGGAGCCAGCCCTGAAAGTGGAGATCGTGCAGCATCAAACAAAAGAGATTTCATTGGCCCCGATTTTGAGTTTCAACTAAGCTTTGCGCCACCTTTGCTCTGAGCACGTGCAATAGAGCAGCCTCATGAACTGCTCTAACTTACAGCAGCTGCCACAAGTCAAGGCAGCCGCCCACAATAGCCTCATTCCTTCTCCTCCACTAGCCATAACTCTGCCACATCCCTACATTGGGGTGGGACAGGGCTGCTCTGCCAGCCTTCCCTAGCGCAGAGAAGCCCCTACATCAGCGGATTCCCAGGTGACTTTTTCCACCTTCTTTACATTCCCTGACACAGCTAGCATGCAGGAGCTGCACATGTTGTCCAGGTCTGGGACAATATCTGCAAAGGGATGAGCCTGGGACAAAGTTTGGTTCCAGCTCCGAACAGCCCCAGTCTCAAGTTTATCATGCATGTGTAAGTGATGAATTCTGCCTTCCTGCAACTGGGCCTACAAAGAGATCATGGCAGAGAGAGTCAGGAAATTCATTTTATCCCCACAAAACATTTCAACATATTTTTTTGTTTGTTTTCCTCAAATTCTCTTTTACATTTTGTAGGGTTTCATCTAGATAACTGAAATCCAAAGATCCGACTGCGGTGGTGCTGCTGAAGAACACACACAAAACACAAAAACAAAAAACACCCCACTGAACCCCCCCAAAACAAATAAACCCACACAAATTTGGGTTTTTTGGGTTTCATGGGGGTGAGGGAACCCAACTTTTCAATTAAAATTGACATTTTCCCATGAAAAATTCTATTTGGTTGAAAAGTCGTTTTCTGCTGGAAAAAAGTTTCAGTGGAAAATTTTCATGCAGTTCTAATCACTGGCCATACTGTTAGTGTAGCTAAAAGCATGGGAGAGGACTCCTAGTTCCTGTGGTGAGGGTTTAAGTGGGAGATAGGTAGTGCATAGACAACGCACTGGCCACTGCAAAAGGAAGAACTCCACCCAAATGAAATTAATAGGCAGCGGGTTTAAAACAAACAAAAGGAAGTATTTCTTCATACAACGCCCAGTGAACCTGTGGAACTCCTTGCCAGAGGATGTTGTGAAGGCCAAGATTATAACAGAGTTCAAAAAAAAAAAAAAAGAACTAGGTAAGTTCATGGAGGATTTCCATCAATGGCTATTAGCCTGGATGGGCAGGGATGGTGTCCCTAGCTTCTGTTTGCCAGAAGCTGGGAATGGGTGACAGGGGATGGATCACTTGCTGATAACCTGTTCTGTTAATTCCCTCTGGGCCCTGGCATTGGCCACTGTTGGAAGACAGGATACTGGGCTAGATGGACCTTTGGTCTGACCCAGTATGGCCGTTCTTACCCTCTGTGCTGTGGTTTGTATAATTGTCCATGCTGTCTGCAGCACCTGGATCCCTTACAAGGGGCACTCAGATCGCGGATTCTGTCCCTGGCCGGTCTCCAATATGTTTTCTGCACAGGCTCAGGACAAACGTTTATTGTGCAGCCTTGGACTGTCACTCACTTGCAGTCTTTCAATCAGTGCTTGCTGGGACACACACACACACACACACACACACACACCCCCTACCTCTCAGGGTATGTCTACATTGCAAGTGAAAGCGTGATTGTAGCATGGATAGCTTTAATCTAGCTAGCATATGTAAGAATAGTAGTAAGAAAATGAAGTGGCATGGGCTAGCAACCTCAGTACTGAACCAGGCTCCCCAGCCAGCTTGTACTCTGGTTGCTAGCCCATACGGAACCCCACGCCACCATGTTTGCACTATTGTGACCCATTACCTGTGCTAGCTAAATTAAAAAGTCTACCCCATGCGCCAATCACACTTTGACTTACAGCGTAGACCCTCCATTATACACAAGAGGCCTCACTAAAGTCAACGTGGTTTAGCAGGCACCACCCTGCAACCTGGAAATTGGAGCAAAACGGAGCCTGCAGGCTCCAAATATCGAGGAGCGGTTTCATGAAGAAAAGCCTTTCAAGTACATTTTCCTCCTGCTCTTCATGCATAAATCCCATAAAACATTAATGAGAGTTACGCATGTCCAGGAAGAATGAGAAGAAGCTGTCGTGTTGCCTGCTGAACATTAAGTGTAGTCACTAAAGAACTCAGTACTGGAATAGTATGTGCTGGAGAAATCAGAGTTAGCGACAATGTTCTAAATGTACGGTGCCCATTACTTATCAAAGCGCTTTACACACAGCAGCTAATTAATCCCAACAAGCCTGCATTGTGAATGTAACAGTTACTGTTGCGGTTTTACAGATGGAGAAACAGCAATGCTATGTGACCTGCCCCACATCAGAGGAAGTCAGTCTTAGAGCCAATATTAAAATCCAAGTGTTTATGTTTCCAAGTCCTGTGCACACATCATGAGTATACACTGCTTAAATCCAACAATTAGAGGTATAGGCCATGAGGCTGGCTCTCTGCTTTGGGGTGACTTTCACCCTAAACTGTGTAAACTAAAGTGGCTTATGCTGCCAGACTGTGCTGCTTCCTCTCCTCTTACATAGGCAATTCCTACACCAAGGCACTCCTGTCTGTGGGTGAATCTCCACACCCAGGGCCATATTAACTGGGCTGAACCCCAAGCTGGTGCACTTTTCTGGTGCTCTGGCTTTCTGCTTATGTTTATCTTGGTGTTTATAGTTATCAGCATTATCTCCCGGCTTTGCAGTGCAGAAATGCCGAGTTGTGTGTTTACCAGCGGTGTGTTCACCTCCTTGCATAGGACGGGAGGGCGTTTTTCAGTAAGGTCAGCTGTCAGAAGAAATGCTGAGTTACAGAATAGCACTGGCATGAGCTTTCAAACCAGTAATTAAATATCCAAGCTGTCTGTGATGTCAATTATGGGGCTCATTTTCGGTGACATTCGTTTTCAAGATGTCAGCAGAGTTTTCTTGACGGTGGGGAAAAAAATATGCCTCTACGTGGGCCTGATCAATGGCTTTGAATTGAAAGGAAAGACTCCCATTTCCTTCAGTGGACTTTGGAGCCAGCTTTATATTTGAATACAGAGCTTTGTCTTTTATAATCTAGTTACAGTCTGGGTAGCAAATAAAACTGGTACATTCTGAACTTAGTTCCTAATTCCAAATCACCCAGAAAATATTGCAAGTTAAAGAAGGAGATTTCAGAGATCCTGATTTCAAATACTGTCCCCCTTCAAGCAAATGAACCTGCACTCTAAGTCTGATCCTGCTGCATGCCCTTTCAATTAAGTCATTTTGAATCAAAGCATCATACGCGGAATTACAAGAATAAAACTATAGCCTTATACCCTGTGGAGACAAGTTTTAAGTGAACAGCACTCAACACTTTATTGGGAGACACTCACCTAAAGAGTCCTCTAAAAAGTCTTCTTACCTGTTTGGGGTTACAATATCATATCTACCAATGGCCCCTTCAAGCAAACCAGGTATATTCAGCAAATCAGTCAAGCAATTGCTCAACTTTGACTTCAGTGGGGTTAAGGCCATGCTTAAGTGTTTTGCAATATAGGGATGCACTTACGCTCGTGTATAAATGCTTTGCTGAACAGACGTAAGTTACTGTTTACATAGCGCTAGATTGTCTACCTGTATTCACATTGGCGAGCGCTTTACGAAACAGACCCATTCATTTCTTCCAAGTAAGTGCTCACAAGCATAATCGAGAACTACCTCAGTATTAGGTTAACACAGTAGTTTCCATTGTTCGTTAGGGTATGTCTATAGTAGAAATGTTACAGCTGCAGCACTGTATCGTAAACACTTGCTACAGCAACAGAAGAGGTTCTTCTACCCCTATAGTAAATTGACCTCTCTAAGGGGCAGGAGCTAGGCCACTGGAAGAATCCTTCCATCAACCTAGTGGTGTCTACACCAGGGCTTAAAATCAACTTAAATTTTTCACAGGCCTGAGTGATGTATTAAGCCAACTTAGCTTTTAGTATAGACCCAGCCCTTGCTTGACAAAAATCAAACTCCCCCAAGTTACGTGCCATCCTGGATTCTAATGAGTGGCTCAAGCACCAGGCAGGCAATCATATTTTGCACAACAGGACTCTTTCTTCTGAAGGGTTCCATTAATTTGCTTCACAGCTTGTTCAACATTATTCTATTTAAAGCATGATTGGAGATTACTTCTAGAGCTGGCTGGTGTAGGCCTTGCATGAACAAGAAAACAGAAGACAGACAAGACATGAGCAATGGATAAAGCATGAAAGATCTTGTAAAGAATATGTAGCTAATAGATAAAGAGTAATAAGAGATAAGCTTGCAGCTGCAGCTTTGTTTACTAGTACACTATAGAGTGTGGAGAGCTCATGATCTGTACAAGCATTGTAAGTAATGCACATGTGCTAGTCTGTTTTAGAATATGTATTCAATTTTCTTTATAATTGTGTACTTTGGAGTTGAGGCGCACGCTAACCTGCCCCCCACCTGAGCCTCAGGTGTAGCTTTATGAAATGCCAATAAAGAAACCTCAGTGATAAGGTCAGATTTGAATAGAGTATTTGCATTCCAGAGAACTGGATAAAGTGTTCTGGATCAGCAGACTGGAACAGGTCTGAGGGAATCCCAACAGCTGGAAAATGGAATTTCCATCCCATGAAAAATTACAATACTTTTGGGGGAAATAATCTGAATTGGGACAAAGTAAAAAAAATGCAATTTTTCACTAGAGGAAAAATTCCATTTTGGGGAGACCTGAAATGCAATTTTTTGACTTGCTCCTGACTGTCTGGCTCCTTGATCAGCTGCCTGACCCCACAGACAGCCAGTTCCCTGAGGAGTCAAGCGGCCGGGTAAAATGCCTGGTTTTTGATAAACATTGACAGAACTAGCATATTCCCATAGAAAGTTTTGATTCTGTAGAATTAGAATTTGCAATGGGAAAAAGTGTTCCACCAGAAATTTTTGACTAGCTCTAATGACTTCATCCCACCCCTTTATTGATTACAAGATCATAAAGATGAGTATTGGTAGCTGAACAAACTTAGAATGAGTAGGCTGGTCTAGCAAAAGCACTTTGCTCATTGAGACTCGAACATAGAGGTCACATAGTCAAGCTCCCATTTCTAGGTTGGCAGAGGTTTAGAACTTTACATAAATAGCATGCAAGTCACAGAAGGGAGGGAAATGACCCTTAACAGATGGTTTAGTAATATAAGATTTGCCATAGATTAGAGCTTTGGTCCATCAAGTCCAGGATGCTACAGCCAAAAGTAGCCAATACACAATAATTGAGAGGAAGGTAACAGCAAATACACCTCTACCGCAATATAATGCTGTCCTCGGGAGCCAAAAAAATCTTACAGCGTTATAGGTGAAACCACGTTATATCAAACTTGCTTTGAGCCGCCGGAGTGCGCACCCCACCCCCCCAGAGCATTGCTTTACCGTGTTATATCCGAATTCATGTTATATCGGGTAGTGTTATATCAGGGTAGAGGTGTATAATGCACCTGGCCATCTGTGCAATGCTGTTCCTGAAGGGGATGAGGGATCACTTTCTGATCCTTGCATGTGATCAGGATGTTAACTGAAGCATGAAATGAGCTTATCCTTATCTTAGAATACATAAGAAGAGTTTCTAAGGATCATAAAATTAGTCAGTATTGTACTTATCTTCATGCAGAAATGAATTCCACAGGTTAACTCTATACTCTGCAAGGTAATAGTTGCTTTCATCTGATCTAAGCTTTCCCATCCATTCATTTCATTGAGTGACACTATGGGATGTAACATAGGAATTGCCATACTGGATCAGAACATCATGTCCAGTATCCTGCCTTTTGCAGTGGCCAGTGCCAGTTTCTTCAGCAAAAGATGCAAGAAAGTCTGTAGTGGACAGTGGTGGAGTAAGCTGCCCCCAGAGAAAGTTTCTTCCTAACCTGCATTAGTTAGAACTTGGCTCATGACTTCAAGCATGAGGACTTATATCCCCTGAAAGACTCTTGAATTTAAAAAAAAAAAAACTTAATTGTAACACTACATGCTCTCATTAAAGCTGGGCAAAATGTTTCAATGGATAGTAAATTTGCCAAAAAATGCACTGAAAAAACAATTAGTCTCCCAGATCTACTCATTATCCATATAAATATCCAATCCAGTAATCTCTTGATCTCAATGGTAGCTTGTGGCGATGAGTTCCTCAAGCTAAGTAGTAGGAAAGTGATTTAGGAACTGTTTTGGTGAACATCTAGTCCTGGTACAGACATCCTTGGTTGGAAGTTTGCGTCTCCGATGTGCAGGGTTATAAAGGAGATATACTGGAGCTGATCCTCAGGATTTCATTTAGAGTGTGGAGCATCACAGTGAGGAAGGGAAAGAATTCATCTCCTTTCAAGTGGGTTGAATGTGCCCCCTATAAATCATCATAAGAACAGGTGTCCATAATGAGAGAGCTGCTGTGATGACTGGGGAAGTGATTCTAAGACTGCTCTGAGTCGAAGATGAAAATGTCCCTAGTTTAAGCTGAATACCTTACACCTCTTTATTAATGTCTGAAAATAGGTATGATTGATGAGAGTCCTCTCCTGGCATTCATCAGAGACTCTTCCAAACAGCAGATTACCTTTCTGAAATTTATCGTGTTGGAGCCTGGGTCTCTTGCACTGTTACTGGTTAGGAGGTTCATATTGTTCAATTCCTTTTAAAGGAATTGTTCCACTTTTAAAGAGATGCAAACACTACAAGAAACATAAATGATTTGTAATGGAATAGGAAGAAATAGCAGCAGCATATCCTTGTTGTGATATAACACTGTGGTTGGGGTGTAAAACAAAGGACATTCCAAGATAAAGTGGGCACCATAAACAAAGATACCAAAAAGTAGGGATGCAAATAAGTAAACTGCCCTTTAACATAATTTCAGATTGGTTTAATACTAGAGCACCAGCCAAGTGCTCTTACCAGGATGCTCTGGGAAAACAGGGTTTAAAGGGGCTCTGTCCTTGGTCTGTGGAAGTAAAAAATTAAATACGACCTCAAAGGAAGAGCCTCTTTACATTAGTCTCACTATCCACCTTGTTGTTTTCAGAGGGGATGACTCCACAGAACCCTTTGTCAAAACATTCCCAAAAGGGAGTTGTAGATTTCATTTGGATAGTGAGGCGGTGTCTTGCTGCCAAGACCAGCAATTCAGAAAAACCTAACACAGCAGCAAGACACTCCTGTGGCGATCAGGCCCCCAGTTAAAAAAAATAAATGGATTAAGTGGAATCATATTTATGTTCATTTGGATTATGTAATTTAAGGAACTGAAGGTACTAGATTTGACAGTGATAGATAAAATAGATTTAGATAGACCAACTGACGGACAGGACAGCCTTACTGGACCAGACCAGTGGTCCATCTCTCCCAGTATCTTGTCTCTGAAAGCGGCCAATGGCATCGGCTTCAGAGAAAGGTGCAACAAACCTGCTGGCTCACAGTGAAATTTTCCTCTTAACCACCATTAGAGTTTCTTATGTCCTGAAAAATGAGAGTTTATATTCTTTCCAAAACTCTGGGCTTGCTTTTAATCCTTACTAGAAGAACATTGAATGTTCCTGTCACACAGATACATGTTGGCTTCAGTGATATCTTGTAACAATGAGTTCCACAGGCTACTTGTGTAGAAAAGTATTTCATATTACCAGTTTTAAATTTGCTACCTTTCAAATGAATGTCAGTAGCAATTACACCAGCTTTTCTTTTCTTCTTCTGTTAGTATTTCTTAATCCTTAATTACCTGCCCCAACAGACAAATACTACCATATTTTAATGGTATTATAGAGTTTACCACAATAGGCTTTTAACAAGTTAATTAAATGATCGACATTAGGAAGGACAAATATACAGATTTCATATCTTTCTATTTATAAAGTAGTCATTAATTGGCAACCACGTTACACAACACTCCTCTCAAGTTAGCCAAGGTTAAAAGGTCACATGCATCATCAATGCATTCTGTACAACAGTGCTTGCCTGAAATTGCACTTCAGCGCTTGGAACAGCATTGTGGCATCTCGTAAGACATTGGAAACTTGCCTTCCCCTCAAAAAGTGTACACGTAACTCCCATTAGCAGTGCCACTGAGGGGAGAATGCAGCCCTGGCAACCTTGTCTACAGTGAATACATTTATTCAGCTTGGCAGCGTGATGTAGCAAATAGCAGATGAAGCTGAGATTAAGAACTTCTGAGGCTCCACAGCAGACTGTGCGTGTGTCCTGAGATGAATTGCTTAACTTCAGTACATCACATTTGCCTTGCCTATGAAATGGGGCTAACATCACTTACCACCTACCCAGGGCCGGCTCTAACTTTTTGGCCGCCCCAAGCAAAAAAAAAGAGTGACGCCCTCCATAGCGCAGCCATAACACACACCCTCAGCACCGTGACGCCACCCCCCCGCGGAGCGCCGCGCCGCCGAACCCCCCCAGCCCCCCGCAGAGCGCCACCGAACCCCCCTCCCGCGGAGCACCGCACCGCCGAACCCCCCAGCCGAATCCCTCAGCTCCCCACGGAGTGCCGCCGAACACCCCCCGCGGAGCGTCACCGAACGCCGTGCTGCCGAACCCCCCCGCCGAGCGCTGCCGAACCCCCCAGCCCCCCGCGGAGCGCCGCGCCACC
>NW_020664404.1:7430246-7441260 GCF_002925995.2 Terrapene triunguis | reverse complement strand
GCTCGGCAGGCCTACAAATTTACCTGGATTGTGAACTCAACTGTGGAAAAGTGAGTGAAAGTTCATAAAATGCCACAACAACCTATAACAAATGTTGAAGGGTAAAGGCTGGAAAAGAGAGACAGAAAGACCAAGATAAAGACCTACGGATATAATTCAAAGACTGTGCGGAGATCACGCCTGGTAAACAAGAACAGTGTGGGACCAGAAATCAATGAACCAACATTGGTGTGTTGGAAGTTAGGCCTAGCTGGTGGACAAAATAATGTGAGGACGGGCTATTTTGCAACAGTGCTGTGAACCTGTGACTAGAAAGAAGCAGCTGAATGCAATGCACTAAACATCCCAATGCTGGTACAAATTTGCCAGGTCTTAGAGAGTGGCTAAAACCGTGTGCTGTGCCAGTCTTTTTCCAGCAATGAGGTTACAAGTAAGAGTCAAAGCCAGAGACAGGAGCTGCATTTTCTATCTTTGCTGTTCTTTTCTCTCTCCTTTTGTGCATGTGTGTCTTGTTGTGTCTTTTAGGAAATGGGATTGGACTTCAACAGCAGAAGCAAATCCTCCAACTCAATTCATCTAACTTCTCTTTTCCCCAGACAGGACAGTTATTACCATCTATACCTACTAAGAGACTGTCACATGGGGGTTTCCTTCTAAAGATGCCCTCCAGCTAAAAAGAAAAGGAGCAAGGGATGATGTTAAAATGGAAGATATATTTCATGTCACTACCAGCATATTAGAGAGAGACGGTGGGTGTGGTAATCTCTTTTGTTGGACCAGCTTCTGAAGAGCGCTGTGTGAGCTTGAAAGCTTGTTTCTCTCACCACAGAAGTTGGTCCAATAAAAGATATTGCCTCCCTCACCTTGTCTCTTTATTTAATGCTTTGTGTGTCAAATACTTTAACTGTTTGGTTTTCCCTGTATCAAGGATTTTTAATGATGGGCTTGCCACAGTAGTCAGTAGGCAGAGGTCTCGGTATAGCAAACCCTGAACCTTGTTTAAAATCAGCTTAATGTTGGACAGTTACAGGGTTATGTTAACTTCGCTTAATCGATGGGCTCATTTATTCCATCTACACTGACACACCAACACCCACAGACGGAAAGAATGTTCTTACTTCACGTTGTTCCATGCTGGGGGTTGGGTGGGGAGGGCGGGTTCAATCACAACGGAGCCTCAGTCAGGATTTCCTGTTCTGTACGTCTGTCTCAACCTGGTTTGGGATTCTGCATGAACAGGGCCTTCTGTATGGCTTGCTGATGCTTCTGGCCACATCCCAACCTCAGAAAAGGTTCATTTAGTTTTATGGTGAACTTTTGGGTCCCAAACAGCTTTCCCATCCCTAATCTTGATGAAGCATCTTGGTATGGATTCATCTTGTTCATTGACTGTCTTATCTTACATACCCTCCGATGATCTGCATATTACACAATTTACCTCCTCTCGGTCTCTGGGAAACAAACAGGCAGAGTGCAAGGAACTGTCGGCTGACAATGCCTGGGCTTCTTTATGCTGACTGTATGAATTAGATTACCTTTTGGAAGCCAGCCTGACAGGACTGATGCTGTTCACTACAGAAAATGCAGCAGACCTAAGAAAATAAATTGCGACCATAACCTCCCCTTCAAGCCCCCCTCCCAAACCCTAAAACCCTGCATTAAAGTTAAAAATCTACCTGATGAGTGTAGGGAAATACAGTTCAATGCAAATGAGTTATAAGTAGACCATAAATCTTCAGACTTTCTGAATATTCTTTTTCTCTGCATTGCAGTCCTACCCTAGTTATAACTCCAAGCCTATCATGTTTCTGACTATAACCCAGCACGGCCCACTCCAGCTGTTCATTTCATTATGAGTGTTCATAATGGAATTCATAAACAATACATTTTAATTCGAGGACAAGCAAGAACATGGGTCTTGCCAGTTATGCTTAGAGTCCCCATTAGGGAAAAGATAAGAATTGAGGGGTTTATTTAAGAAAAAAAAAGTTCATAAATCTGTCTCTACTACAGACCCCTGAATGTACAGGAATAGACGCTGAAACCTCAACCTCATCTACCTTCTCAGAAATTTGCTCTTTTTCATGCAGCAGCTTTCTTCTAAAATTGTTCCCCATTCTTTTAACCTAGGAAATGGAGGATTTACTGGAGATGCAGCTTATGACCCACCTTACATCCACACTATTTTTCAGTCAAATGTGGGAATAATGCTACTTACCTCCTTTGCACTGTGCTTTGAGATCTGCAGATGAAAGGCTCTCCATAAAAATTAGCTATTATATTATTCATTATTATATTACCTGTTGTAAATAGGCATGGTTCTTCAGTGGATCTCTTCGTTTGCGGTCTATTTACAACAGCTCAATATTTCCTCTTGGATTCAAATGTCCGGTCTGATTCTTCTTTCACATACACTGATTTCTATCACGAGGTGCTCCAAAGGCAATGAAAGGCCATGTCGTCCAGTGGATAGGTCACTGGTAGAGCTGGCTGGGAAATGTTCTCCTCTCCCTGCCCCACAAACAAAAAGAAAACATTGGCTCTCTCAGGGCTTTTGTCAAAAAACAAAAAACAAAACCAAACCCCCCTCTCCCCCCCACATACACGCAAGCTTTTTTATTAAAAACTGAAAAATTTCAGCAACTGAAAACTATAAAAGTCAGTTTTAAACTGTTTTCTTTTTTCAGTTTTAATTTGTTTTTCACAAAAATTGAAATTTGCAACAATTTCCATTTAATAAAAAAAAATTTTGTAAAGAAAACTCCAAACATTTCCATGAAATAACAACCAAATCTAGTCAAGGAGCTCAGTTCTATTTCTGGCTCTGACCAGCTCTGATAACTGGAGCAATTGCTTCCCTTTATCTGCGCCTCAGTTTCTCCAGTGAAGCTAGTGATCTTTATCCTTTTCTAAAGTGCTCGGACTCCATTTTTTAAGTGCTTGTCCTAGAGGCTAACCAGGCTGGGGCCTACTGTGCATGGCACTGTACAAATACATAGAAAATGACAGTCCCTGCCCCCAAAGAATTTAAAGTCTGAAAAGAGTTTACAATCCAGTCAGCTTCTCTCAGCTAGGGGCGTAAAACACGCAGATTTCTTTGCACCAGTTGAAGTTAAAGCGTGTGTGGTGATCGTCCTCTTGGCCTGCACACCGGGGACTGAACAGGGTACCTCCAGAGCTATAAGCACAAACCACTACAGCTTGAGATAAAAACACCAAGGCTCTGCAACTGCTGGCTTAAACAACTCATACCCTCTGTGGATTGTCCCAGAGGGGGGAACCTATAAACACACACCAGTGGGTTACACGTGCACTGAAGATAAGAACGCACCCTGCTGTAAGTGATGTTAGCAGAGACTTGTAAAGCTGGCTTGTCAGCACACGCTCTTGTTAGTGATACATAGGTCCCTTTGGACCCCCTGCTCAATCAGCTAAAGCAACTGTTTTGGCAGCCGACACACACACGTTGGCATCTAAGATCCTGACATCCGAGGCCTTCAACTGTCTGTCTCCTACAGTGGCATCCGAGTCCGTGCCTACTCCCTGATGCTGTATTTTTTTTTTAAATATGTACTTGCTGTCAAACAAGCTAAGGGCTTGTGCTGGGGTCAGCATGCTGCAGGGCCTTCCTATGAGCCCATTTGGAAATTCCCTCCCCATCAACTGGGAGGAACATGCAAGGGCAGCAGAGCGCTCATGCTAAATCAACATTGCATTGGCGCCGGGGATGGCTTTTACTATTTTTTTCTTGGTGTCTGACACATTGCGCTGTTGCAGATGGTACCCACTGAAGCAAAGAAGATTTGGGGAGAGGATGAGTACAAATGGAAACAGACTGAACATTGCAGAGATGGACTCAAGCTGCAAAACTCAAATCTAGGTTTCAAAACCTCTTCTTGTGTTTATGGCAATCAGACCCAGAGATTTTGATTCAGACAGTACAGCTAAGGCCATTTCCATGGTCCAGATTCCACTGAAGTCAATGGAAAGTTTATTTATTTTAATGGGCATTATACAAAGCCCACAGTGTAGATGCAGATCAGTGTCAGTTTCTGAACCTCTAAGACTTTGAGGACACTAGGATCAGAGGTTTGGATTCAGGCCCACCTCACAATGGCTACATGGGTGCTTGAAATGTAGCCCTCCCTAACATGGCAAGATGCATTGTTAGGGCCTGATCCTGCAATGAGCACCAGATGGGTGGCTCTCCATGCCTACATGGAGTCATCTCACTGGAATCAGAGGTTAGGGTGCACAGAGAATGGGGGCTATGACCCCTGAAATGCTGACAATCAATGGGACCTTGCCATGAACCATGGAGCGAGTGCTGGTCAGAAATGTAGAATGTTAAATTACACAATCAGGGGCCCATTCTCCTCTTACACTAGTTTTACATTTCTGAAAACTCATTGACTTTTGCGGAGGAGCTCCTGATTTACACCTGTGTAAACGAGAAGAAATTCAGGACCTCATTTTGCTTCTTTGGTCCCTTTAAGTCTGCATTTAGGCAACAGTTCAGCAAAGCACTGACACTCTTGCTTAACCATAAGCACATGCATAAATGCCACTGACTTCCCATTGTCCCATTAAAGTTAAGCACTTAAGCTTAGGGGCATTGCAGAATTGGGGCCTTGAAATGCAGGGTATATTAGTATCTGGCAGGTCTGATACTATATAGCACAGCTTTTTGTGAGACAGGCATAATTGTTTCAACTGGGGGGGGGGGGAAGGAATGAGTTATAATTCCCTCTAGAGAACATGTTCTGTCACTTTGAAGTGCAGAAATACCCATTGTGACTCACTGAAGGACACTGATGTAGGAAGTTATCACAGACATATGGAGAAACTTCTGCAAACTGTAGTACAACAAGAGGAGCTTGTCTGGGTAGGGAGCTTGGTAAGGAAATACAATCCGATTTTTAATGTCATTTCCTTTAGAGTGGATGGGACTGGATGATGACCAGAAAGTACAGGTTCTCTTTATGCCAGTTACATAGTTTGCCACCCAATTTTTTTTTTTTTGGGGGGGGGAGGAGGAATGTGGATCTATAAATGAAGCAGCTGGTTTGGATTATTATAGGCTATGAGAGTTGACTGATGCGCCATTTCTTTAGCTTTTCTTTGTACAAATTCACTTTAATGATTTTCAAGTCCATGAATGCACTGATATGTAAAGCCACATGATGTTAAATATACACATATATAAAGTGAGGCTGTATCATTTGAAGGGCAACTGCATAAAATCTACTATATGGGGCATATCAAAAATTGTTAGAAAATGACAGCCATTTCCCCCCCCCCCCACCAACAATTACCACATCAACAGAAGCCAAAGTAATTAGCTTCATTTGTTGATATAAAGCTAACTGAAATAATTAAACTTCTCAGTCTATAGCTGACATTCCAGCAAGGTCAACCACCAACTCTTATCTTGAAGTCAGTTTTCTCTCCAGCCTGCTAATATACACAAATCATCGAGTTTAAAACCGAAGGCTTCCTGTAAACACTATTACATGAAGCTAGGCAGTGACATCTTATTACTGTGACTGCATAGAGATGTTTAAAGATCTGTCCAAGATTTAGACTGGCAGGTAACCTAATCAAAACACTGCAACACATTGACAAGATAGCACAAAAATTGCTATGGTTGATTCTCCATCACTGACAATTTTTTAATCAAGATCGGATGTTTTTCTAAAAGCTCTAGGAATTATTTTGGTGAAGTCCTCTGGCCTGTGTTATACAGGAGGTCGGATTAGATTATCACAATGGCCCCTTCTAGCCTTAAAATCTATGAATTTACATTGGCTTTACACTGCCATAAATCCACTCATGTTAATGAAATTACTTTGGATCTGCCCCTGTGCCTGTTCTTTCTTGCATGTCCTTTGTACTGCCAAAGGAATTGACTGGACGATCGTCTTAAACCAAGAATGAGTGTGACTGTGTACTTTTAGGAATACAGTAGCGGTTTACTCATCTATTCCATTGCTCTTTTCAAAGCTGGTCAGACAGTTTAGTCAGGGGAGAAACTGACAGCAGGAAAAAATAAGATACACAAATTCCCTCTGTGTGTTTGATAAGGATTGAAGGGGCTTGATTTTCAGAGGCGTTGAGTATCCACATCTCCTGCTTCCTTTATTGGGAGTTATGGGCCCTCAGCACCTCTGAATAGTCAGCCCATGGCATATACTACAGTGGAAACTGGGTTGGTGGGATTTTTTGACCCTCTTCGGACCAGACTAATATCTGAGGTGGATCCTTACCCCCTATTATGGGGACATAGTGTGGTCTAGTGGATAGGGTACTAACCTGGGGAATGGCACACACTGGTTCCCTCCTTCAGCTTGGCTGGGCCAGTCACTTTCCCTCTGTGCCCTGGTTTCCCCTCTGACCCATTGGCTGCCTAGTCTCTTCAGACTGTAAGCTCTTTTGGGCAGGAACTGTCTATTGCTCAGTCTATACAGTGCCTAAAAAGAGGGCCATGGTCTCTTTTGAAGCCTTTAAGGGGACACTGGATTTTAAAAACCTGCAGCAGTGAGTCTCAGAGCCTATATCTAAAGAGTGGGGCTCGCAGGTCTCACACTACAGCACTAAAAACAGCAGCGTTGATGTTTGGGCTTGGGCTGGGCTCTAGAACCTGGGGAAGAGGGCCAAGCCACAACCTCTACACTGCTGTTTTAGTGCCGTAGCACGAGCCCACGTCTGTAGACTCAGGCTCCAAGACTCACTGCCACAGGTTTTAACACACAATGTAAACACCCTGTATGGTTCTCTCAAAAACAACAAAAAAACCACACCCACACACCCCAAAAAACCACAACCAACCCCTCCCCCAAAAAACCCAATGTTTTGAACTCCCATTGACTTCATTGGAGCAGAAACCCCCAGTCCTTTTCCCTCTAGGTTGTTGGTTCAAATCCAGCCCATTGACAGAGAAGAGATCTTCCCCCCTCCTCATGTACTTTCATTTTTCTCACTTCCCCGCCCAGCCCTCACTATCTTTTCTTCACAATGAATGACTCTTACTACTTCATTCACATATTGTCAAAGAAATCTCATTCTTACCCATTTTTCATTTCCCCTAGCCCAGGGGGTTCCGCTGCTAGTGTCCTAGCGGAACCAAAAGTATTAAGCATCCTTAGTACTTAACATGCATATTATGGGGCATGAATGGTGCATAAAGCAGTACAAGCAAAACTGATGTTGAATATGTTGATAAGTTGTCTGAAGAACATCAAACACTTAATCACACTATTAACAATTATATTGAGCACATCAGTAAGATGACAGTCTATAGAATCTCTCACTACATTAAGCACTGAGCTCCCCTGTGTTATATTATTTTATCTTCTAAGCCTCTAGGGTAAGATTCATCCCTGTGAAGAGGGCCAGGACAACGCCTATATGCCATAGAAGCCTCACTTCTGCATTTGCATTAATTGGAGTCTCCAAGCCATGGGGACACGACAGCTTTCCTGGTGCCAGATCCTCAGCTGTGGTTAAATTGGCAGAAGCAGAGCTTTGCTGATTTATACCAGCTGAGGAGCTGGGCTCCAGATTTTTCAAAGGTATTTAGGCACCTGACTCCCACTGAAACCAGTGGGATCCCACTGAAACCTTTGAGGACCTTTCAGTTGCACAAATGCCTGACCTTAGACTTACCTTGGATAAATGGAGAAAGGAAAGGTTGTAGCAGAATAGCAGAGTACTGTACCAGAGAAAGGAGTACTATCTAGCTACCTTCCCCACTGCTTATGGGGCCCAATCCAGCAATTTGCTGACAACTTGCCATTAAAGTCAGTGGGCATGGAGCACACAAAATCTCTCACAATCAGGCCCTCTCTGGTATCCAGTTCTATTAGATTCTCCAGCCTTTAAACTATTTTCTGCGCTCAGGTGTGAGCAGAAGAGTGAAAGCAGCTCGGCATTTAAATATTTTATTCCAAAACATCTCGGTCTTAAATATTGCCACTTAGACCTCTAAGCCAAGGCTGTTAAAAGGAGAAGAGCATTAATCAACAATGAGGCAGACCGCACAAGCCTCTTAAAGCCTGCCGCTAGTGAAAGTAACACCAAGCCTGCCGGTTGGATGGGAGCTCAGCTCGGCGGGCCCATATCCTCCGCAACAGGGAATAATTAACTGCGACAAGGTCTAGAATGTATTCACTTCAATTACTGTCCTACTGCTTGCCAGGTATACTTGTTCACAACTCCTCGTGCAATAATCAAATACTGGCACCTATTTCCGAGTGCTTTCATTCTAAACCGATACCACCGTGGCGTTATAGCACTCTGGTTAAAATGGGCTCAGGGAGGAGGCTTCGCATGAAGGATCTCAGCCTGGGGGCAAGAATTTATTTTTGGAGGAAAAGAAAGTGCTCCGAGAGATCTGTGAATTAGATGAGAAAGAGGAAGAAAGTCACTTTTATGGGGTGGGGTTGTCTTCTCCCCTCTTAATGCCAATTAAAGCGTTGCTTTGTAGGCTTGACACTAACTTGCCAAGTTGAAGGCTTAATGACCCCAGTGATGCACTGAGGACACTTAGCCCCCATTGCAGTCAGAGACTAAGGGGGCTCAATACCTGACAGGTTCAAACCTAAAATGATGGGGCCCAAACAGCAAGAGGAGCTGATGGCCTGACTTTCACATCCTCTCCTTTGGTGCAAAGCACCAAGAATGCTGGCTTAACCAGCTCTTACTCCTTGGATAGCAAAGAGCCAGCCTACTGGCTCAACACTACCATCCCTTCCAGCCCCCAGCCCAAGGAATGGTACCAGGAGAAAGAGGCTGTGGCTAAAGTCCTGGCGATTCAGGACTGCTGCCAATATTTCCAAGGAACTGTTTCAGCAATCTACGGCCAGGTCTACACTTAAACTATATCAGCAAAAAAAACCCAGTGAAAATGCAAGTATGCCAGCAATATGCTTCTGTCAGCATAGCTAATGTCATTCAGGGAAGTCGTGTTCCTACACTGGTAGGAACTCCTCCTTCTGTTGGCATGTGCTGCATCTATGCCAAGTGCTGGGATAGCCTCCAAGGCTGCTCTAAGTTATGGCAAGGGACTGGATCAACTCCAGGAATGAAGGAATGTCAGAGAGGGCAAAGGTGACTGTGAGCCAAATCTCCGCTGCAGCTGAGGATCCGATGCAATATTTAATGTGAATGCCAGAGTTAGTTTGAAAATCCTGTGCAGATATGCAGTAACAGCTCCTTCCCTTGTTACCTGAACTGAAACACAACCTGCAGCTTTGTTAACTGCAGCAATCCAGTGGCCTCACAGAATATCTATTATAAGCCTTGCTTTACGATTACCTTAAACCTCCTCCGTGACAGTTCTTTTGATCGGCTTTAAAATTAGCAAATCAAATTTAATGTGGATAAATGTAAAGTAATGCACATTGGAAAAAATAACCCCAACTATACATAAACTAGCCCCCCATCATATTGTATCTACAACTAATCAGGAAAGAGATCTTGGAGTCATCGTGGATAATTCTCTGAAGACGTCCACGCAGTGTGCAGCGGCAGTCAAAAAAGCCAACAGGTTGTTAGAAATCATTAAAAAAGGGATAGAGAATAAGACAGAGAATATATTATTGCCCTTATATAAATCGATGGTACGCCCTCATCTCAAATACTGCGTACCGATGTGGTCTCCTCATCTCAAAAAAGATATACTGGCACTAGAAAAGGTTCAGAAAAGGGCAACTAAAATGATTAAGGGTTTGGAACGGGTCCCATATGAGGAGAGATTAAAGAGGCTAGGACTTTTCAGCTTGGAAAAGAGGAGACTAAGGGGGGATATGATAGAGGCATATAAAATCATGAGTGGTGTGGAGAAAGTGAATAAGGAAAAGTTATTTACTTGTTCCCATAATATAAGAACTAGGGGCCACCAAATGAAATTAATGGGCAGCAGGTTTAAAACAAATAAAAGGTCGTTCTTCACAGCACGCACAGTCAACCTGTGGAACTCCTTGCCTGAGGAGGTTGTGAAGGCTAGGACTATAACAGGGTTTTAAAAAAAAAACTAGATAAATTCACAGAGGTTAAGTCCATTAATGACTATTAGCCAGGATGGGTAAGGAACGGTGTCCCTAGCCTCTGTTTGTCAGAGGGTGGAGATGGATGGCAGGAGAGAGATCATTTGATCATTACCTGTTAGGTTCATTTCCTCTGGGGCACCTGGCATTGGCCACTGTAGGCAGACAGGATACTGGGCTGGATGGACCTTTGGTCTGACCCAGTATGGCCGTTCTTATGCTTTATCTGAGTTCCAAGTTCTAATGGAGAACCCACCAAAAACACAAATGGAACTGTACCTGGCACTGGGCCACACTTGATCAGACAACCCCATCACCCAAAGGGAAGTTCATTTGTCGCATTAATACAAAGCTCCACGGACAAACCTGCCCAATAAGCAAAGAAATTCAGCAGATGCCTAGGAAGTCAGTTAAATATTTATGACTGTTTTAGCCTGCAAGACAAAAAGAAATCTGGACGAAACTTATTTGGAACACAAAACAGCTTGACGTTTAAAAAAAAAAATCTTATCACTGTTTCCTTAATGAGGCAATTCTTGTCTGCAAAGAGCATAAGCTGCCATGCAACCAGAATTTTTATGTGCATTATTTTCTACTAATCAAAGCCCTTTTAACTGGGGACTAAATGTCAGGCTCATTCCTCTGTGTCCCCAAAAAGGGTCTTGCTTAAGTGTGACTCTGCAGAGTAGGGCCAGTGGAGTGGTGCTGATTTACACACCAGCTGGGGATCTGGCTCTGATTCTAAGCCCCGTTTCACTGTTGTAAATCAGGCCTTGTCTATATTAAATCATCGGTATGCATCACCAAAACTTGTAAAGACCATAAATTCAGCTATGCAGTCAACAGCCATGGAGAATTATTACAGAGTCTGATGTGACTGCCAAGAAGTTCTGCTATCAACTTCACTCTGAGCAGGAGCAGGCCCCAATAATAGAGAATTGATTTTATCCTGCCATGGAACGGTTTCT
>NW_020664404.1:7427432-7430236 GCF_002925995.2 Terrapene triunguis | reverse complement strand
AACGTGAAAGAGTGTACCCATTGTTCTCTAAAATGTGTCTTTTTAACCACCTCTCCCTTTTCCTCCATCAGCTGCAAATGTTTCTCCTTCGCAGAGGCTAGTGAAGATTAGAAGGAGAAAACGGTGGACTCGGGATGATATGTTCTCGGAGCTCCAGATGTCCTCCCACACTGACAGAGCACAGCAGAATGCGTGGAGGCAGACAATGTCAGAGTGCAGAAAAGCACAATATGAACGAGAGGAGAGGTGGCAGGCTGAATCGCGGGCTGAAGAGAGCAAGTGGTGGGCTGAAGAGGATAGGTGGTGTCAGATTGCTGACAGAAGGCAAGAGTCGATGCTCCGGCTGCTGGAGCATCAAACTGATATGCTCCAGCGTATGGTTGAGCTGCAGGAAAGGCAGCAGGAGCAGAGACCACTGCTACAGCCTGTGTAACCAACAGCCCTCCTCCCCAAGTTCCGCAGCCTCCTCACCCAGACGCCCAAGAACGTGGTGGGGGGGCCTCCGGCCACCCAGCCACTCCACCCCAGAGGATTGCCCAAGCATCAGAAGGCTGGCCTTCAATAAGTGTTAAAGTTTTAAAGTTTTAAAGTGCAGTGTGTCCTTGTCCTTCCCTCCTCCCCCACCCCACCCGGCGCTTCCCTTCTCCCCCACCCCTCCCGGGCTACCTTGGCAGTTATCCTATTGGTGTGATGAATTAATAAAGAATCCATGAATGTGAAGTAACAATGACTTTATTGCCTCTGCAAGCGGTGCTCGAAGGGGGGAGGGGAGGCTGGTTAGCTTACAGGGAAGTAGAGTGAACCGGGGGGGGGAGGGAGGTTGATCAAGGAGAAACAAACAGAAGTTTCACACCGTAGCCTGGCCAGTCACAAAACTGGTTTTCAAAGCTTCTCTGATGCGCACTGCACCCTGCTGTACTCTAACCGCCCTGGTGTCTGGCTGCGCGTAATCAGCGGCCAGGCGATTTGCCTCAACCTCCCACCCCGCCATAAATGTCTCCCTCTTACTCTCACAGATATTGTGGAGCGCACAGCAAGCAGCAATAACAATGGGGATATTGGTTTCGCTGAGGTCTATCCAAGTCAGTAAACTGCGCCAGCTCGCTTTTAAACGTCCAAATGCACATTCTACCACCATTCTGCACTTGCTCAGCCTATAGTTGAACAGGTCCTGACTACTGTCCAGGCTGCCTGTGTACGGCTTCATGAGCCATGGCATTAAGGGGTAGGCTGGGTCCCCAAGGATAACTATAGGCATTTCAACATCCCCAACGGTTATTTTCTGGTCCGGGAAGAAAGTCCCTTCCTCCAGCTTTTGAAACAGACCAGTGTTCCTGAAGACGCGAGCATCATGTACCTTTCCCAGCCATCCCACTTTGATGTTAGTGAAACGTCCCTTGTGATCCACCAGGGCTTGCAACAGCATTGAAAAGTACCCTTTTCGGTTTATGTACTCGCTGGCTTGGTGCTCCGGTGACAAGATAGGGATATGGGTTCTGTCTATCGCCCTACCACAGTTAGGGAATCCCATTGCAGCAAAGACATCCACTATGACCTGCACGATTCCCAGAGTCACTACCCTTGATACCAGCAGGTCTTTGATTGCGTTGGCTACATGGATCACAGCAGCCCCCACAGTAGATTTGCCCACTCCAAATTGATTCCCAACTGGCCGGTATCTGTCTGGCGTTGCAAGCTTCCACAGGGCTATTGCCACTCGCTTCTCAACTGTGAGGGTTGCTCTCATCCTGGTATTCTGGGGCTTCAGGGCAGGGGAAAGCAAGTCACAAAGTTCCATGAAAGTGCCCTTACGCATGCGAAAGTTTTGCAGCCACTGGGAATCGTCCCATACCTGCAACACGATGCGGTCCCACCAGTCTGTTCTTGTTTCCCGGGCCCAGAATCGGCGTTCCACGGCATGAACCTGCCCCATTAACACCATGATTTGCACATGGCTGGGGCCCGTACTTTGTGAGAGGTTTATGTCCATGTCAATTTCTTCATCAATCTCGTTGCCGCGCTGCAATCGCCTCCTCGCCTGGTTTTGCTTTGGCATGTTCTGGCTCTGCATATACTCCAGAACAATGCGCGTGGTGTTCATAGTGCTCATAATTGCTGCGGTGATCTGAGCGGGCTCCATGATCCCAGTGCTATGGCGTCTGGGTTGAAAAAAGGCGTGAAACTATTGTCTGACGGAGGGAGGGAGGGGCGAGTGACGACATGGCTTACAGGGAATTAAAATCAAGAAAGGTGGCTGTGCATCAGGGAGAAACACAAACAACTGTCACACAGAATGGCCCCCCCCCAAAGATTGAACTCAAAACCCTGGGTTTAGCAGGCCGTTGATTTCATGGAGGGAGGGGGAAGCAAATGAATACAGAACAAATCTGGTCCATCTATCTTTTACATCTTAGGCTGGCAGCAGACGGTGCAGCATGACTGATAGCCATCGGCATCTTCTGGGTGCTTGGCAGAAGCTGCTGCATTACGATTGCTAGCCATCATCGTCAAGACGGTGCAATAGGACTGCTGGCAGGACTGAGTCTCCAGGAGACAAAACGTGTCTGCCCAGGTGCCTCTGACCAAACTCACTGAGGAGTACGACGACGATGGATACCGATCGTAATACACCATCTACTGCCAAAAGGCAAGGAGCTGCTGCTGTATAGCAATGCAGTCCCACGTCTGCCGGCACCCAGATGACATATGGTGACGGTGAGCTGAGCTGAGCGGGCTCCATGCTTGCCGTGGTATGTCGTCTGCACAGGTAACCCAGGAAAAAAGGCATGAAACGATTGTCTGCC
>NW_020664404.1:7363797-7427332 GCF_002925995.2 Terrapene triunguis | reverse complement strand
GGGGGGGGGGGGGCCTGACGACATGTACCCAGAATCCCCCGCGACACTGTTTTTGCCTCATCAGGCATTGGGATCTCAACCCAGAATTCCAAGGGGCGGTGGAGACTGCGGGAACTGTGGGATAGCTACCCACAGTGCAACGCTCCGGAAGTCAACGCTAGCCTCGGTACTGTGGATGCGGTCCGCCGACTTAATGCACTTAGAGCATTTTATGTGGGGACACACACAATCGACTGTATAAAAACGATTTCTAAAAAACCGGCTTCTATAAATTCAACCTAAGTTCGTAGTGTAGACATACCCTGAGTCAGAAAGCCATGCTAATGCATCCATACAGCACTGTGCAGACCTCAGGCAGTTCTGCATCCACGCTGAAAAACAGGCTTGTGCCCATTCCTCTAGCAGGGTGGTAGGACTTGGGTCCAGAGTGCCTGATGGATTTTTGAGAGGATGGAAAGGGGGCTTGGGCTGAAACCTGAATCTGAGCCTGGCCTTAGAGTGCAGCATAGACACATACCAAGTGCCTAAGGCCTGGATTCACAGAGACTTAGGTGTTTTACTCTGCCCTTCTCTAGAAACTGAAGAGACCCGGTACCCCATATAATCCATCTCTCTGCCCATGTACCCCATCACACTGATATTAGTGTTTTATCCAATCTAATTGACATGTTCTAAGCAATGGGGCTTCCACCTCTTCTCTTTGGAATTTGCCAAGAGGATCAGCTGTAGCAGATGCATTGAATGGCAGCTATTTGAGCCTTATTTTTGTGCCTCTGTAAAATGGATACAATACCTACCCATCTCATAAGGGTGTTCTGAGACTTCATTATTGAATGCATGCATCACTCATTCAAAGGAGCTGTTTAAATAACAGTGAGCCTGATTCTGATCTTACTGATGCAGCTTTACGCAGGCATTGTCATTACTGCTGGTTACCCAGCTACTGCTGAGAGACCAGAATCAGAACCATTGCATTCCCCATCTCATTCATCTGACAATATATGGATTCTAGCATAGATCTTATCTTTGAGTCTCCAGATCTTCCTGGGCAATTGCCCATCAATTAACAATATCTCTTTCCAGAATGTGGACTTCTGGAAATGCTAAGTGTGCATTTGGTTTAGTATTTTTGAATTGATTTGGTTACTGTAATCCACTCAGAGGGCTTGTGTTTGAAAGGCACCACCTAACTGTTTCATTGATTTTAAAGGTTAATATTAGTGAACTCTGGATGCTAGTTACTCTGTCCGCGCCTGAGCTAAACTCCACTGACATTAACAGACAGATTCCCATTCACTTCAATAAGCTTTGGAGCAGACCTATAAAGACACGCAATAGTACAGTGTTGAAGGAGGCTCACAGAAGCTTGCCTTCAACATGCTGGCCAAAGTAACAAGTTCCAGTGCCATTTTAAAAGGATGTTAAAGTGTCCTTGATGTATAGAGTGCTGCGGCCAAGTCTTTATAGATCAGCAAATCAGAATGGAACATGCTTATAACAAACTCACAGTGCTGAAAACACACAATATAAACTACAAATCTTAATTTTTGTAAAAAAAAAAGCAAAATCAAAGAGGCAGTGTGATTCAGAGAGTAGGGCACTGACCTGGGAGCCAGGAGATATGGGTTTTGTACCTGGCTTTGCTGCTAAATTGCTGTATGACCTTCACTTCTCTAGACTTCTATTTCCTTTCACACTTCATCTAGTTATCCTTCAAGCTCTTCAGGGCAGGCACTGTCTCGTACTGTATTTTTGTACTTGTATTTTTTGCTTAGCCCAAAGGGGCCCTTACCTCATTTGGGGCCTTTAGGTTTCACCATATCGGTATAACCAAGAGTTTGCAGATTCATTTTACCTTACAAAGAATTCCACTTACATCTGCAAACATTCAATTTTGCATCATATTTTGTGCCTGTAAAGTATAGAGGGTCTGATCTTCGGCCGGTATAAATGGTCATAGCTCTACTAAAGTTAATGGAGTTATTCTGATTTGCACCATCGAATGATCTAGCCCTTACAGGCTTTTTATTGTAATTTGACTCATTTTCATCTCTGAAAAACCTGTACCCAGAGTCCTGCTGCCTACATTAGTGAGTTGCAACAAAAGACTCCTTTCCAATGACTGCAGCAGCAGCTGGAAATTATTGCTTAAGGGAGTCTCAATTCCCTCTTGCCACTGCAGCGCATAACTGTAGCCTGTTAGAGGCAAAGTCAGACTGGCTATCACTTGGGAGGGGCAGTCACATTACCACATTCCATTATGGGTTGCTATTCTGGGCACCGATCAAATTCCTTTGCCAAGGCTCATTGTCTGAGGCATTTTATCACCCTTCAAACTGTAATTAGAGGGCATTTCAGCCTCTCTTTTTAATAGGAGGTTTTGTTTTTAAGCAAATCTTTCATCTGCCACTTGCAATGACTTCTGGGCTGCAAAAAGACTGAAAATATATTACATCTTTATTTAACTGTTCCAATTCATATCCGGCCAAGGCAGAGCTGTTAGAACAGGGAGCTGGGAGCCAGGACTCCCAGCTTCTATTCCCAGCTTTGTTTAGTGGTTTGAGTAGGGCACGGGAGTGGGGGACTCCTGGATTCTCTCCCCAGCATTAGGAACTAACTTCATTTAGTAATTACAGCAAGGAATTTAATGTCAGGACTCCTAGATTCTATTCCTGATTTGTCTACTGATTCACTATTGAACACTGGACAAGTCAAGTCACTTCACTGGGCCAGTTTATCCAATTGCAAAATATAATTGCACATACCTACTTAATAGGGAGGCTTAATTAATACTTGGGAAATGATTTCAGATCCTTGGATTAACTGTTCTTTATAAATGCTTATTATCCTCTATTCATGTGCCACATGTGCATGCTCTGTGTCTGCAGGCTAGCAAGATTTGTTTTCAAATAATCTTGGAACTCTAATCTTTCAATTCCCTGCCACGCCCTTTGTTTGCCAAATACAGTTCACATGGGTGAGAGACTCCATTATTGCCAGAGAAGCACTGACTGACTAGGAGGAGACTGGCTGATACAAACGACCCTCTGACCTAGAACATAGGGAACCTTAGAGGCTGAATCTCGCCCTGTAGCATATTTGTAGCATAAAATGGACTCTTATTAATCCATCTACAGCCTTAATCCATCTGCCCTTCATCATTTCTCCTTTGAGCTCAAAGCAGTTTACAAACTTTGATTAAGTAAACCTCACAATATAATAAAATAATAAATAAGTAGATTAATTGGATGTTGTAAACCCATTTCTCATTCACTAGAGGCGATATTCACCCGTATGCCAGCACAAGAGCTATAGACCCCTTAAATTTCACTTAAACCCCATTTTGAGGGTTTACATGGGATACACAATGCGTGCTAGCGCCTTGCAGAAGTGTGAATTTCACCTTAATTAGATGGCTGGTGTTTCTATTGCAGGAATTCTGTCACTGGCTGTGCTATGGCAGTTCTTTTTTAAAAAGGAGGATACTACAGTGCTCCCTATGGTACTAAACCAGCAAATCACTTGTGCACACATTCAAGTTAAGCATGTGAATAATCCTACGATTTCCATGGGGCTGCTTTTCACATGCTTAAAGTAAAGCATGTGCTTTGCTGAATCAAGGCCAGAGAGGTCAGCACCTTGCAGGGGTGAACCTGCACAGACTGGGGATTTCAGTTAGAAAGGAAGCTATGGTCCCTCGGGTTGAAAAAGGGACCTCCTTTGGGCAAAACTGCTCAGTGAGCGGTCTGTGCATGGAGGATGGCATTCTACAGCTGAGAGCAGATTTTGAGTGGAAGATTTTGTTTTTGAATTTACAAGGAATTGACAGGCTTTGACAGCAGACATGAAATTTTATGGGACTATACAAAACCAATGGTCTTCCAGACATAGTGAGTAAGTTCAGAGACCATAAGCACCTCACATTTCATACTGCCTTTCTATTACAAGGTTTTCAATATAGGAATTAAACTCTTATATCAGGTCTTGAGCCACACATGCAGTTCCCACTAACATAAGCTTATAAGACCTTTTGGGCGTGAGCCTGCTTCTCCACTGTCTTCAGCCTTGTGTCACGATTCACACCAGCCTCAAGTGGTTGTAATGAACTGGCAGATCAGAACGGTATTATTTTATACCGCTCTCCATAGGTGTAAATGGCTAGAAGATGCAGGGCAGTATAGAAATAGGATCAGAACATATCTCCTGGACCCCAAATGTACTTATATTGCAATGTTTAAAACATTGAGCCTTATTCTTACACCACTCTGAGTCCAATGACAAAAATAGCTACTCCTGTAGTAACTGTATCCCACTATTACCAACAGGAAAATCCAAGCCTACTGGATCAAACTCCCGTCCAGTACAGCTTCCTTGGAATTACACAGGCATGAACTTGGCTCATGATTTTTCAATAATCTGGGGGGAAAAAATCAGATTTTTTTAGATTGATCTCTTTCATAAAGGGAAGCAAGGAAGTTTTTATAAGATATTTATGATTATCTGTATTACATTAATGTTTAGAGGTCCCACCCGTCAGAGATCAAGGCTCCATTGTGATAGGCACTATACAGACATTTAGGGAGAGAAAATCCCTGCTGTAAAGAACTTATAGTCCAAATATGCAAGACAGTCAAAAATGTGGGAGGGAAAACCAAAGCAGAGAGAGGGAATAACTTAGTCACGCAGCAGGTCAGTGGCAGAGCCAGGAATAAAACCCAGGTCTCCTGACTCCCAGTCCAGTGCCCTATCCACTTAACCCCACTGCCCTCCATAAAACTTGTAATAGAATGGAGGGTTAAACATTACAACTAAATACATTTTAAAATAGTAGCCAATATATTTTTGTACACCTATTGGGCAAGTGTTCAGACAACTGATGACATCCCTAAAACCACGACTACATAGCATGCAAGCAAATCTCTTCTAGAACAGAGCACTGAACTTAAGACTGCTGGGTGGGTGGAAAGCTTTTGATCTCACCTTGAAATTAAGCAATTTCTCTGCAAACTGATGGCCACCAAGTCCCTTACATACCAGAGGCAAGTCAGGTGACAACAAGGAACTGAGAAAAGCAAAGCACATTTCAGCCTCCCACATCTTTAAATCTATCATTAATTTAAGTCAATTTACCAGAGCAAATCCAGATGACTGGAATTTCACTTACTTTACTTGACAGGGAGCCAGAGTGGTTTCATTTACCAAAGACATGATGCTGCGCAGAGCGGGTGTAACATCTCACATCCATTTTGCACAGATGTAGAGGACTGCACAAGGCATAAGGCAGTGGATAATTAGGCCCCTGCTCTTTGGGGTAGGGACTATCTTTTGGTTCTGTGTTTGTACAGTTCCTTACATATTAGGATCTTGGTCCATGACCAGGATTTTAAGTTCATCCTTTTTTTCAGGGCAGCACTTAAGCGCCTCCCTAGTTTTAAGCAGGTGCGTAAATATTTTCTTGGAGATGCTTTCCACAACTGGGATTATTATTTGCATGATTATATTACAAAAGTAGTATGCTAATGCAATTCTATATAAATTACCATATTAAGGGATTTTTTTTCAGCCCCATAATTGGGGATAAAGAGGTTAGAACAAAGAATTGGCATCATTTGCTAGTTGATCTTGGTAGAATTTCAAAAAGAAACAAGCAAAGAAAATGTTAGCATGTCACATTCAGACTGACAAGTTCTCACACATGCCACCTGTCTCCATTTATGAGGTGTAGTTCCTGTTTGTAGAAGAATATTTAACATTTTTCCCCACTTTGTCCTTCCAAAGCTTTCTTATTCCACTGTATATCAATGGAATTTAAAGCTGTGTCACCTTGTTTTACTTGCCAAATGACATTTTTACTGCCTTCAAGTGTAGGCAGATGTTCACGTTAGAATAGAATATAGGAAAATACTTACAGTCGCCTCTACTAATAAGTCTTGACTTTGCAATCTGATACACAAAGGCAGACCCTTTCCCCCCAGGGAATCCCACTGAAGTCAATGGAGCTCTATAGAGGCACGAGGATCCAACTACCAGACCCCTATCTAAGCTTGTCATAATTTAAGTGATGGAAGCGTACCATCCAGGAATGGCCTTTGCATCTCAGAATCTGGCTAGCAGGGATAAATATTCACTAAGGATTCCTGTCTAGTTCTGATACCTTGGGCAATTGCCTGACTCTCCTAATCTTAACTCTGACTCTGGTACTACTTTCCAGCCAGCTGCCAGGTACGATACGTTTTTAATACACCACCAGTAAGTCTCTTGTGTTCTTAGAGTAAGACAGTGTTCGTCCACTATTTTAGGAGTACACATCATTTGCTCCTGTCTTGTATCTTTGGGGTTTCGTAAGTCAGTCCAGTAACTACAATTCAATAGAAAATATTGAGAAGTCCCCTGAAAATGTTCTAAGGGAACTCTGGATCTCAAATTGTACTTATTTCACAGATGGGTAAATAGGCCCCAGAAGTGGCCTCTAACTTAGAGTGCCTTGGTTTTCTGGTGCCCAGATTTAGATACCAGTGACATCTTGAGAACTGTATTAAAATTACAAGCTATAACTAAGTTTGTAAGGGGTTTCCTGGTTCTTCTGTTTGCAGGCTAGAGGACTCTGTAGAGCAGTGTGTGATGTGGGTTTTCTTCAGTCAATCTGCAAAGACCCAGCCTCTCTGCCTTAGGGAGCAGCCGTTTTTCTCTGTTTCTGGTTCGGGTGCGCGAGAGTTCCAGGTTTTAAGAAATAAAGGAGTGCTGCACTGCAACCTTCCAGAATGATAAAACACACAATATTCTAACTTTTCTGTTTGTATGCCATGAACATCACAGATATGGCTGGATTTTCAGAGGTGTTGAGCCCCTTCCACTCCATTTGGTAGAAGATGCACAGTGAATTTCAGCCCCCTGGAATTTCTAATCTAAAGTAGCCACCTGCTTATTAAAGGACTCTAAAACAGCTAGCCATGCTTTTAAAAACACTCCTTCTTGAGATAAACATTTGAGTTGATCTTCCCACCCTCCACTTAGACTGACTTCCGTCACATTTTTCATACTTGTCAGTGGAACATTGAATATTTCCATCTTTTATTCTCCCCTTTGACATGTAGTTCTCTCTCACAGCTGGGGTGAAATCCCTTTGACTCTGCATATTTCCCCTGGCTATGTCTCCAACAGCAGTAGATTTGAAGAGAGATTGTGGGTCATTTTTCTTTGAGATTATGCAGACGCTGCCCGTAGTTGCCCATTTTCTTAGTTGGAAATGGTCACACTGAGACAGTTTACAGGGTGATAGATACATAATACTGGCTAACACCCCTTTGGTGAACTAAGCAAGACTAGATTTTTACATTCCCATCCTATGGCGAAGCAGGGATTTCACTAGCACAAGGAATGCTACAAGGTTCCATCTTGCTTTAAAGAATAGATGCTGAGGGAGGCATGCCCCCTTCCCTGTTGATTTATTCACAACCTTTGGGTCAAATTCTATTCTTGGATATGATGTTGTCAGGTAGGTGTAACTCCACTGAAGTCTACACCAGCACAAAACCAGGGTAACTGAGATCCTGATCTCACACTGGGGTAACTCAGGAGTAATTCCACTGCGGTCAGTGTGGTTACAGTGGTGTAAAACTAGTGCAAGTTTATAGGAGAGTCAGTCCCAGTGTGTGAAAGCAAAGGAAACCAGAACAAAGCTCCACTCTATAGTTGTTTAAAAAAACTTGTAAGCAACACAAGCAGGCAGCATCTGAAGTTAAGGAGACAGAAGCAAGTAATGATATCTTGGTGCAGTTGTGTTAAATTAGGGCCAGATCTTGCTGCTATTTACACTAATGCATATCCAGAGTCATTCTTTTGAAATTAAATTGGTTTACTACAATTATGCAGCACTTTCACGGAGATCAGAATCTGGCCCTAGGTTCTGCTGCTGAGAGCTTTTATTATCAGCTGATGCAGTTTTGTTTTTATATTTACAAAATAGATGCTTCTCTCTGATTTAATCTGCTTTACTTTTAAATCCCTGTTGTGTTTCAAAGTGCATTAGGGCATTTCAGTATTGCATTAGCAAATGTAGGTTATTGGATTATATACATTTTCTCTGTGCAGAGACAGAAGGATTTTCTGATGCAGAGAGTGGCCTTTGGATGTGACATTCTGCAGAGGCACTTTAATTTTTCATTGCCATGTGAAAAGAAGTCTCTTTAAGGGGGGGGAGAGGGCGAGGAGAATCCTACAGCACTGTTGATTGCAGGCATATTCTGCAGACTGATGTCAGATCTGCTCATGCTGACCTAGATGTCCCAGTGGACTTTCTAATTCATGCTGCAGATACTGCAGAGATATGGGTGGGGTTTTCAATATATAAAAAAAAATCCTTTGTACACTGTAGGACAGAGATTTAAAGATGTAACCACACTGTTGACCAGCCAGAAGACTAATGAGCCTTTGTGTGTTGAAAGTAAATTGAAGTAGTGCCGTGTTATGCAGATGAAGTAAAAAACATTTTAATCATAGAGAAAGCATTTCAACTCCCTTACAGGTCTTTTATAAGGTTTGAAATGAAATGGTGGCATTTAGCAAACAGGATATCCAACAGAGCATGCTGATGGGGTATACAAACATACACTTTCATCTGCTTATATCGGAAGGCTAATGTATGCAACAGAATTCTAACTTGCCCACTTGGCATAAGATTAAAAAGATTGAGATTTTCAGAGGACCCTAAGGGAGTTAGGTGCCTAGATACCACTGAAATGCAATGGCAGTTGGGTGCCTAATTCTCTTAGGCACCTTTCAGGAACTAACTATCAAGCCTGCGGTTTTCAAAGAATTTAAAATGAAGTTGCAGGTGTCTTTATGGGCTCCATACTATGAAGTGCTAAGCAACTCCTACCACTGATATCAGGAGTCAAACAAATATATTTCTACAGGGTGTGATCCAGCTCTCACCGATGTCAAATCCTATTGACTTCAATGGGTGTCTGATCAGGTCCACAGTATGCTATGTGCTTTATTGACAGGCTGGTTTTCCATTGCCTTGAATCTTGGGCCATCATTTATGTCTAATCAAAGTGGATGTAAAATATTACAGCCATGTTTTACACCCAACCTGCACAGGTGAAAAGGACAACACAAATTGCAGGGCAACAGAGAATCAAATTTTAGAGTTTGATTTTCAATCTAACTTGAGGCAATACCAATTACTGACCCAGGGCCTGATCCAAAGCCCATTGAAGTCTTTCTTGGCAGAATTGCTAAAATGTTAATAATGGATAACCACCACCACAACTGATGGATTAACATAATGTGGCCTTTGATTTCCAATTCAATCCTATCATCACTTTGTGTTTCTAGGTGTATTGAATGGTATTTCGTTTGTAAACAATTGATATCTAATTAAAGGAACAACCACTATTATATCCCTCATAGAAAAAGTATATTCCTTCTTCCCCACCAACATAAAGCTAGTTGAAAGCAGCCGTACATCCTTACAATTCCCAAATGAGGTCAGTGCTGCATCATTGGAGCCACTTAAGTTCCATTGTGATCCAATGCAGAAAGGGGACACTGCAGGAAGTGCAGAATCAGCCTGAATGAGCCAGCGACTGCTTCTGCAGCCTGCATAGTGACTGGAAAGGGCTAGGAATTGCCATTTAGAAGGAGGGGAGATAGCTACCAGAATGATGGGTGATATTAATCCTGTTAAACTGATTACTTAGTCCTACGGGGGCTTTATTATGTTATTAACATCAGGACGCTTACATAGCCAACTTATTTTAAATCCAAATAAATAATCAAAACCTGCCTTCACTTTTGTCCGACACTGCTGATCATAGCTTTGGGAGGGGAGAGTTTGTGAAAAAGAAAATGAAAGACAGGGGAAGGGGAAGAGAAGTTTGCACCATTTTAATGTGGAGCTAAAACTCACTTTGCACACACACACAAAAAAAAAAGCAATGCTCAAATAATTCCTATAGGAATGGAAGTAGGGAAACTTCCCATTCACTGTAGGAGCGAGTGGGGGTGGGAGGAATTACAAATCTATGGAGATTTCATACTCAAGGCTCAGTTCAAAAAAATCAGTAGCCGCAAGCAAGATGGAAATCGATAACTAGATACAAGCAGCTTGGATTCAGAGAGGAATGCACTGAAAAGTGCTGCCCATGGAGGGAGGCAGCCAGCCTATCCATAGTGTAGCGTAATATAGCCAAAGGCAATGTAGGGCCTGATTCTGCAAGATGCTGAGTGTCTCCTGCATGGTGCTCGGCACCCTCAATTTTTGCAGCCTTTACTGGAAGCTGAGAGCTCCAAGTACCTTGCAGGATTAAATCTTGCTAGAGTAACCAACATAATTCTTTGCAAGTATAACTGTCTGCCTGCTATCTGTGTTTTCCCCACCCAAGTTTGCTTGTTCTGCTTTAATCTGCAGTTGTGTAAAAAAGTTAGGGCTCATCCTGACAGATTTGCAGCCTCCTGCATGGACAAATGTCATGCAGCTTTTACGCCAAGAGAACATGGCTGGCAGATGGAGTCACCTGGAATTGGTCTTGGAGAAACCTAAATTATGCAAGGCAAAAATCAGGCCTGGGTCTCTCCACCTACCCGATGGGTGGAATGCGAGATTCATGCAGACATTTAGATAGAGTCTCTGTGCAACCAGAGTCTATACAGATTTCACAAAGGGAGAGGGCCAAAAAATGAGGCACAGCAGAGGAAGCGATTTACCCAAGTGGAAGAGCCAGGAATACCCAGGTCTCCTGATTTTAAAGCCAGCGCCCTACCCACTGGACCAAGCTGCCTCTAACTTGGTTGACTGCCTTCCTACTCTGAGCAGCAGGAGTCCCATTTGACCCTAAATCTGAGGCATGAACCGATGCAGTTAAATTTCTTGAAGACAAGTGCAGCTTATAAATAGACATTCTGATTACATGCATAAGGCTGACTCATGTCTATCAATCCTATTATAGAAATCACTGGTTCAGGAGTTTCTACCCTATGAAACTCTCCCTGGGATGCCTTCGGTTGACAATCACCCATCCATTACATCATCTGAGTCCTCTAAACCCATCCACCACATCAGCATGGGAGCGAGCATTTTATATATTTGAAAGCCTATAATCCCTTTAAACTGTCACTAGCGCCTCTGATTATGCAACTTGCTCCCTCTAAGACTAAAATTAATAGCCCTTATAGGCAGGATGACTCAGGGAGCTGTAGAGAGGGCTGCTTCGCCTCCCTGCATTTGCAATGAGAGTTTCCTGATTTATTTCCTCTGCAGTAATTAAGGCGTTTTTTCCCCTCTCTGCTGCAAAGATTTAAAAATAGCATGAGAAACAGCACCAGCCTAGACAAACTGATCAGCAAGAAAAGCACTCCGGGCAGTTAGAATTTCACCTTAATAGACCCAGAACACTTTATGATGCTTAAGAACATTCCTCCCTGGTAACATTACGAAACAAAGCTCACACTTTTAAAATATGCAGAGGCTGATGCAGACAAGCCGTCCTCGCTGCTGAAAAGGAGTTGGTCACACCTGGCACTGTGTAGATTTCGCTTTACCTTCAGGGAGGAGGGCAGAGGAAGAGGGGGAGCGCCATCAGTGCCCCAAACCAGAGTAGACTGCAGTGTCTAGTCCATGCCACATAGAAGAAAATGTTTTCTGTAAGGATCTCTTTCATAAAGGGAAGCAAGAAAGTTTTCATGAGATCTTTTATGATTATCTGTATTACATTAATGTTTAGAGGTCCCACCCATCAGAGATCAGGGCTCTCTTGTGGTAGCAACAGGAAGACGTCGATGTTTCTCTTCCCTTCATAGAATAGATGCATGACTCTTTCTTGTTGAATTAGCAAAGGGAGAGAAAGATTTTTGTATGCAAATAGAAACCATCCTAGCCATGGGCATAGCCCAATGCTGGAAGCCTGAGTTATAGCGATAGCTCTGTCATTGATGTAAAGTTCCCAAATCACACAGCAAATCAATGTAGTATTAACAGTATAGTTACATGGGTGGGTGCCCACTTCTAATGTAGATACAATGCACCAGTGCAAAATGGGGCTTGCACTCATGCAGCTGATTCTGTAAGGGATCTATGGGGAGCCAAGCTTGGTACAAGTCTTGTTCTGCACAGAGGTAGGGTGATGATGTTAGATGTGTGTATGGACGTAAATATGTAAATGTAGGTACCCTGGTGCAGGTTTCCCTAGACTGTTTACCTGTCTCTAGCGATGTTATACACACTTGCTCCGTGGGGTGCTGTGAAGTACGATCAGTGAATGTAAAGCAGCTCAAGACTCTCAGGCAGAAGGTACTTCAGGAGCGCAAAGCATTGTACTGTGTTAAAATCTTGGCAGGATCCAGCAGGCAGCAGCTGTTGGAACACTTTGAGCCCTGCCTGAACTGTAGAGCGATGTCCACCTCATGAGAGGGTGGATGAGCCAAAGGCTGTTTCTGACAGACATTGCCAATGAACTGAAGCCAAGACATTGCTCTGCCGAGCTCCATTTAAAGAGACAGATGAGGAGGGAGCATGTTCTGGCCCTTTTCAGCTCAGCGCTCCAGGTGGCTGATTGGTCTGAAAGGGCTCTCCAAGTTAAAAACATAGATGTGAACAGCAGCCACCCCTAGAGCTTCACACTGGGGACATGCAGCTGGTCATTTATGTAGAGAGCTCGTCTGATTAGCCAGAGGAGAAAGGGAAGTTGGCTAAGCAAGAGCAGAGGGAACAAAGAAGGGATAAAGACAGTGATGCTAAATGGAGCACACAATTGTATTCATTCAAGAGGCTAGCTCCAGGCATGTCTGAAACCTTAATAGCTAACCTGAAAACGATCGGGGCAGATCTCGCCCCCAGTGCACAGCCTGAAAAGAGTGGAAGGGGGCAGAGAATGAGAAACGCTCCCCTACCCAGAGACCATACTGCGGCAGTGGAGGTACTCCCACAGTCTGAAGTTAGGAGAGTTATCAGTGTCTGTAACAATGTAAATAGTGCTCAGGAACAGGCAGCATTTCTCAGAGTGAAAAAAAAAAAATCAGCTGTTTTTCCACACAAAATATTTTGCAAGAAATTTCAATAGCAAAAGATTTTGGCTGAAAATCATGGTCAGACTACATCTCACATGGTGCACGCTGGCCTGCCCTCCTGGTGAGAGGCAGTGCACTATGGGAGTCCTTGGCCATGATACATCATGGGAGAGGTAGTCTAGTTGGAGAGCCCAGCCCATAGAAGAGAATGGGGACAGGAGGCAATCACAATACCACTTCCAGGAGGCTCTGCAGCAGCCATTTCAAATTGAAATATTTTGGTTTGCAGGTGTTTGGTTTTTTGGGCAAAAAAAATTGTGGGAATTGGATATTTTTCATGAAAACAATTTAGTGGATAAACTGCAATTTTCTTTTGTGATGGGGAAAAAAATTGGCCGGCCATGTTCATAGGTTTTCTAGGCACAATAAACTCTCTGGCAAATGGCAGCATTTTATATGCAACTCTTACCGGTAACATGAGTCTGCTCGGACTCCCGCTCCATGGGAAGAAAGGCCAGTGAATGTGCATGGCAGACGGTACACTGTGTCTTTCCTTCCCCCCTAGCCTTCCCCAACAGCTCATATGGGTTCTGCAGCATAAACTTGTGCCTTCCCTGCAGGGGGTTCAAAAACAAACAAACAAAAATCTAACCTCACTAGTGCAGCAGCGGTGCACCAGTATTGTAGGTGCCTGCAGAAAGAACAGCAGGATTTGCCACTAACGTATAAAAAGGAAGAAGAAAGAACATTTCCTCCTAGCTCAGCCAGTATATTCCAGGTCTGAGCTGTCTGAGACAGGCCCACACGGTGACCCCCTGGAGAGGACAACATGAAAACTGAATTGGTCCCAGGGCTTTTACCAAACTGCTGGTGATTGGTCTCAATCTCCTGTCTTTGACGACTATAACTTCTAGGGCTTGGTTCATTGCTCCTCTGGAATATCAGAGCAGTCTGACAGATGAGCTACAGATTCTAATTGGGGAACTCCCAGCTGGTGGATAGCTCCTCTGCTTAGTTGACGAATTGTTATAAGCTAAGTGGGCTACCAGGTCATGGTGACCACCACTAGTTTTAATAAATCCCAGAGGGTCCTTTTACTTTCTATTTATCTTGGGGCTTGTACAATGTGAGCTCACATCAACAACATACAAGTGAAATAAAATCCTTGTGCAATTTGTCCAGGCAATACAGGCCGTAACTAAGGCTATGTCTACACTACGAGGGTAGTTCGATTTCACTTAAATCGAATATGTGGAATCGATATTGCAAAGTCGAACGTGTGTGTCCACACTAAGCACAGTAATTCGACTTTGTGAGTCCACACTAACAGGGAAAGCGTCGACATTGGAAGCGGTGCACTGTGGGCAGCTATCCCACAGTTCCCGCAGTCCCCGCTGCCCATTGGAATTCTGGGTCGAGCCGCCAATGCCTTCTGGGTAAAAAAAATGTGTCGAGGGTGCTTTTGGGTAACTGTCGTCATCCGTCCGTCACTCCCGCCCTCCCTCCCTGAAAGCGCCGGCGGGCAATTAGTTCGCGCACTTTTCAGGTCAGTGACAGCGCGGACGCCACAGCACTGCGAGCATGGAGCCCGCTGCGACCATCGCTGCAGTTGTGGCCGTTCTCAACACCTCGCAGCTTCTCATCCACCTTTCCCAGAGGCAGATACAGAGAAATCAGGCGAGGAGGCTACGGCAGCGGGGTGAGGATCTGAAGTCTGAGAGTAGCACAGACCTGTCAGAAACCACGAGACCCAGCGCCGAGGACATCACGGTGGCAATGGGTCATGTGGATGTTGTGGAACGGCGATTCTGGGCCCGGGAAACAAGCACGGACTGGTGGGACCGCATAGTGCTGCAGGTCTGGGATGAATCCCAGTGGCTGCGAAACTTTCGCATGCGGAAGGGGACTTTCCTGGAACTTTGTGAGTTGCTGTCCCCTGCCCTGAAGCGCAATGACACCCGGATGCGAGCAGCCCTGACTGTCCAGAAGCGAGTGGCCATAGCCCTCTGGAAGCTTGCAACGCCGGACAGCTACCGGTCAGTCGCGAACCACTTTGGCGTGGGCAAATCTACTGTGGGGGTTGTTGTGATGCAAGTAGCCAACGCAATCGTTAAGGTACTGCTCTCAAAGGTAGTGACCCTGGGAAACGCGCAGGTCATCATTGATGGCTTCGCCGCGATGGGATTCTCAAACTGCGGTGGGCTATAGATGGAACTCACATCCCTATCCTGGGACCGGGCCACCAGGCCAGCCAGTACATCAACCGAAAGGGCTACTTTTCTATGGTGTTGCAAGCACTGGTGGACCATAGGGGACGTTTTACCAACATCAACGTCGGATGGCCGGGCAAGGTTCATGACGCTCGCGTGTTCAGGAACTCAGGTCTGTTTAGACGGCTGCAGGAAGGTATTTACTTCCCGGACCACAAAATAACTCTTGGGGATGTGGAGATGCCTACAGTGATCCTCGGGGACCCAGCCTACCCGCTAATGCCCTGGCTCATGAAGCCCTATACTGGCGCCCTGGACACTGAAAAAGAACTCTTCAACTACCGGTTGAGCAAGTGCAGAATGGTGGTGGAGTGTGCTTTTGGCCGTCTCAAGGGGAGATGGAGAAGCTTACTGACTCGCTGTGATCTCAGCGAAACCAATATCCCCATTGTTATAGCAGCTTGCTGTGTGCTCCACAATCTCTGTGAGAGCAAGGGGGAGACCTTTATGGCAGGGTGGGAGGTTGAGGCAAATAGCCTGGCTTCTGATTACGCCCAGCCAGACAGCCGGGCGATTAGAAGAGCCCAGCGGGACGCGCTGTGCATCCGGGAGGCTTTGAAAGCTAGGTTCCTCAGTGAGCAGGGTAACCTGTGACTATTAACTTTGTTTAAAGAGAAGCTGAACCTGCCCCCGTTTCTTTACCCAGTTTATGTTGACTACCCTCTCCAGCTACATACCCCCTTCACCCCCTTCCCAAAAAATAAAATCAGTTCTATTTTCTTAATGAACACCGTTGTCTTTATTACTGTTTTCGCGGGAATGTTTTAAACCTGGGACGCAGACTGTGGTGGGGGGCGGGTGTAGTGTAGTGATGCAAATGATGCCTCTAAACTCCAGGAATGACAGGCTCCGCAGTGGTGGACTGGTTGTTTCAATGGAGCCTGCCAGCCGTCCTGGGCGGGACTGCGTGTATGTGTCGGCTATGTGACTTTCTGGCAGGGGGAGGAGGGTTACAGATCCCCTGCTGTGTGGCTCTGTGATCCAGGATAAGGACCGCTGCATAAGATCTGTAACTGCCCTCCTCCGCCACAAAGTCACAGAGTAAACCCCCCCACCACAGAACATGAAAACCACCTCCCAGACTGACCAGGGTAACTAGTAACTGCACTGTGTATGTGCCCTGCTGCTGGACCTGCCCCCGCCTCTGTACCCTGCTAAAGGTGACTGTCCTGTCCAATTACCAACCACCTTCCCCCCCTTCACACAGACTCTCCTCCAAAAGAAAATGATGGAAACAGTAATTAACAGAAACGTATATTTTATTAGTAACTACACATGAAACAGGGGGGTTGAAACTTGGACGGGGGCTTGTGTGAGGTGGGTAGGAAAGGACTTTTCAAATTTTGGGGAATGAGAGCCTTCTAGTGCTACAGCACTCTGCCGGGGTGGAGTGAAACTTTTCACGGCCCCTGCCGCCCCTCCTTCTTTGGACTTTGGGTGAGGGGGGTATGGGACTTGGTGGCGGGGGAGGGTGGTTACAGATACACTGCAGCGGGGCTCTCTCCTCCTGCCTCCGGTCCTGCAGAACATCCACAAGGCGCCGGAGCGTGTCCGTTTGCTCCTTCATCAGTCCAAGCAGCGTTTGAGTCGCCTGCTGGTCTTCCTGACACCACCTCTCCTCCCGTTCCATGTTTGCTCTGTGCATTTGGGACAAGTTCTCCCTCCACTGTGTCTGCTGGGCTGCCTGGGCTCGGGAGCAGCACATTAGTTCTGAGAACATGTCCTCCCGCGTCTTCTTCTTCCTCCGCCTAATCTGCGCTAGCCTCTGGGAGTGTGATGCCAGGCTGGGTTGGGAGACAGTCGCAGATGTGGCTGTGGGAATGGCAAAAAGGGAGTGAATTCCTCAGAAAGATAAATGTAGTTGTGAACAAAGAACATAGTCTTTCTCTGTGAACAAGACCATGCACTGCACCTATCACATGCGCACTCAGGACAAGGTCGAATTTTCGGCCCTCGCCTTCAGTGCCTGTGGTCTTGCAGTGGCGATCTGAGAAGCGGGGCAGGACACCGGAATTTGTGTAGCGGGCAAACATGGTAAGCCGTAGACTTGTGGCTGCTTAAAACTGTAATAGTAGCACTGGCCTCCTTTCACATTGAAAGCAATGCCAGTCTCTGCTGCCAGCAATCAGGCAAGCATGAACTCTGCCCCTGTCCCACCCCCTCGTGGCTGTCCCAGGGAAAGATCCCTGTATGCTGCCCCTCTCCCGCCTCCACCGCGTGGCTGTAAAGCAGTCCCAATACTAACATTCCCCTACCTAATTCAAAGCAGGGCATCATGAGCGACATCACCCTGATGAGGATCTCGGACAGCGAAAAGGAACGGATGCTTAGGGAAAGCCTGCAAAAACCAGGGCCGTATGCCGCCATGCTCTGCAGGGCAATGATCCCTGAGTACTTGATTGTCTCCTGGCGCGGAAACATTTCGTACCACGGAGGACCCAATAAGATCGCTCTCCCCAGGAACCTGATGAACAGGCTTGAACATTACCTCCAGGAGAGCTTCGTTGAGATCTCCCATGAGGATTTCATCTCTATCCCCGGACATATAGACCGGATTTTGGTGTAGCTGCACTGGCAGGGACTAAAGAGTGGAGCGTCTTGGGCAGCAGAATCATGAAAAACCGGACATTGTTAGATTTTTTTTAAATAGTTGGGACTAAATAGTTAAGCGCCTAAGGCAAAGAAATCATGAAAAACCCATTGTTAATATTATAAATATTCCAGTTCTCTTAAAAATAAATGTTTAGATGTTTAAAACACTTCATGAAAAACCCATTGTTAATATTATAAATATTCCAGTTCTGTTAAAAATAAATGTTTAGATGTTTAAAACACTTACTGCTTGATCCTTCCCCTGATTCTGTGTCCGGGGTAACGGCTGGGGACGGTTGGTAGGGGATCTCGGTAAGGGTGATGAAGAGCTCCTGGCTGTCGGGGAAATCAGCGGTGCAAGCGCCGTCGACTGCCTCGTCCTCCTCATCTCCTTCCTCATCTTCCCCGTCCGCTAACATGTCCGAGGAACCGGCCACGGACAATATCCCATCCTCAGAGTCCACGGTCACGGGTGGGGTAGTGGTGGCGGCCGCACCCAGGATGGAATGCAGTGCCTCGTAGAAACGGGATGTGTGGGGCTGGGATCCGGAGCGTCCGTTTGCCTCTTTGGTTTTTTGGTAGCCTTGTCTCAGCTCCTTGATTTTCACGTGGCACTGCGTTGCATCCCGGCTGTATCCTCTCTCTGCCATGGCTTTAGAGATCTTCTCATATATCTTTGCATTCCGTCTTTTGGAGCGCAGCTCGGAAAGCACGGACTCATTGCCCCACACAGCGATGAGATCCAAGACTTCCCGATCAGTCCATGCTGGGGCCCTCTTTCTATTCTGGGATTGCACGGTCACCTCTGCTGGAGAGCTCTGCATCGTTGCCAGTGCTGCTGAGCTCGCCACGATGTCCAAACAGGAAATGCGATTCAAACTGCCCAGACAGGAAAAGGAATTCAAATTTTCCCGGGGCTTTTCCTGTGTGGCTGGTCAGAGCATCCGAGCTCGGACTGCTGTCCAGAGCGTCAACAGAGTGGTGCACTGTGGGATAGCTCCCGGAGCTATTAGCGTCGATTTCCATCCACACCTAGCTTAATTCGATATGGCCATTTCGAATTTAGCGCTACTCCCCTCGTTGGGGAGGAGTACAGAAGTCGAATTTAAGAGAGCTCTATGTCGAACTAAATAGCTTCGTGGTGTGGATGGGTGCAGGGTTAATTCGATGTAACGGCACTAAATTCGACATAAACGCCTAGTGTAGACCAGGCCTAAGTGAGGTAACATGCAGACATTATTATAAAGGGCCCAATTCTGCAAGGTGGTGTGCTTGCAAGAGGTGTGGAGCATATTCAGCTCCCATTAAAGTCAGGGGGTGTCATAACTATAAAGGGAAGGGTGGCAGCTCTCCTGTGTACAGTGCTATGGAATCCCTCCTGGCCAGAGACTCCAAATCCTTTTACCTGTAAAGGGTTAAGAAGCTCGGGTAACCTAGTTGACACCTGACCCAAAGGACCAATAAGGGGACAAGATACTTTCAAATCTTGGGGGGGGGAGAAAGGCTTTTGTTTTGTGCCCTTTGTTTAAGGGGTTGTTCGCTCTTGGGACTGAGAGGGACCAGACATCAATCCAGGTTCTCCCCATCTTTCTAAACAAGTCTCTCTTATTTCAAAATTGTAAGTAAAAGCCAGGCAAGGCGTCTTAGATTTACTTTGTTTTCTCAACTTGTAAATGTACCTTTTACCAGAGTGTTTATCTTTGTTTGCTGTACTTTGAACCTAAGACAGAGGGGGGTCCTCTGAGCTCTTTAAGTTTGATTACCCTGTAAAGTTATTTTCCGTACTGATTTTACAGAGATGATTTTTACCTTTTTCTTTAATTAAAAGCCTTCTTTTTAAGAACCAGATTGATTTCTCCTTGTTTTTAAGATCCAAGGGGGTTTGGATCTATATTCACCAGGAGTTGGTGAAAGGAAGGAGGGGGGAAGGGTCAATTTCTCCTTGTTTAAGATCCAAGGAGTTTGGATCTGTATTCACCAGGGAATTGGTGAAAGGTTTCTCAAGGCTTCCCAGGGAGGGAATCCAGTGAGAATGGTGGCAGCGGGACCAGAGCTAAGCTGGTAGTTAAGCTTAGAAGTTTTCATGCAGGCCCCTACATTTGTACCCTAAAGTTCAAAGTGGGGATACAGCCTTGACAGGGGGAATTGAGGGACCTTTCAGAATCACTCAGCACTCTGGACCATCAAATCCAAAGTTTGCAAGTAACAAGAATACAGGTAGCTGCACCTATTTCAGGAAGCACTTAGCACCTTGCACCACCAGACACTAAGCTGGAAAGCCCTCTTATTATTTGTAATACAATTCATAAAGCAATCAGAGGCCCAGCTAGGCACAATACGTACGCATAGTAAGAGATAAGGACTGAGATTTGGCCCTACCATTATCAATTAATTTTCCTCCAGCCTGGAAAAAACCTCTAGAAAAGAATTTATTACACCAACTGGAGGCCCCAGTTGGGCTGAGAGATATTTAGATTACATACACAATCCCTGCCCCAAAGTATATATAGACAAAGGCTGAAATAGGAAACAGAGGCACAGAGAGAGGAAGTGACTTGCCCAAGGTCACCCAGCAGGTCAACTGTAGAAAAGATCCATCTATAGCTAGGAAAAGAAGCAAGATTTTTATCTCTGGTACTTATGTGCCCTCGTTACCATTGTTTCTGGGCATCTCAATCTTTCATGCATTTATCCTCAACACCCTGGGAGGTAGGGAAGTGCTATTACCCCCGCTTTACAGATGAGGAATATCTTTGAAGACCTGGGCCAGAGAGACGTCACACAGGGAGTCTGTGGCAGAACAAGGAGTTGAAACCAGGTACCAGGCTAGCACCCTAACCCTGGCCCATGCTCTCTAAATTTCCTGCATTTTAGTTCCGTTTCCCCACCACTTGCTTCTGCCACCCAACCCTAATACCTGCTGAGGCATCTAACATCTCAGCTACTTTGGGGGAAATGTATTTAATTCTTGGTGATAATCAGGTATTCTGTAACTTTCTGGCACCCTGTTGTGAATGAAGCAGCATGAAAATAAGGACTCCCTGCTTAGCATAGGAAATAGAATTCCTGGACAAGTATTGACAGAGGTGGTCATTTTTGTGTAGTGCTGCCGTCCAAGGCCAGACTGCAATAGTAAAATAGTCACGGAGAACTCAAAAAATAAGTTAAAGTGTAAAACGGAACATTGTGTGCTCACAAAATGACATGATCCCCTATTCCCTGCTCTCGCGGGCTGATATCACACAGGAATGAACCAGGCTCAAGTCTCCAAGGGAAAATGGCACTTAGTTATGGTCAGCTTAATTTTCATGCTGAACTCACACATCACTCATTTCCTGGAGACATTTTGTATATATTTGTAAGGCTCATGCCTCGCTCCTCCACTCTATAGGACTGATAACATGAGGGCATGGAGTATCTTTACACCAGTGAGAAAAGCTACTATTCTGAGTTGGTAGTGACTTGCACCCACTGTTCACTGCTGTGAATTAGTTACTTCTCCAGCCCCACTTCCGGTGTACCCAAATACCTCATCAGCATTGATACCCACACAATGCCCCAGGGAGGTAGAAGATCATCATCATCATCATCCTTTTACAGAGACCCAAACTGAGGCAAAAGTGGACTGAGTCTGAAAGGTTATTCAGGAATCAGCAGGAATTGAATTCAGATCTCCTGACTCCCAGTCCAGTGCCTTAGCTACAAGGCAAACTCCTTCTTATCTGACCTATTCCCCAAGATCGGACCCACCTTTCTGCTTCAGCCAGGCCTTTTGCATGGGAGGCTTGTGGGCATGGGGTGTGGGGAGGTATAAATTCACCCCGAGAAAGGACACATGTCTCCTAGCTGCACAGGGGACACCTCATTACCACTCAACACTGCCTGTTTTGGGCCACCCTGGCTTTCTGATAGAAGACAATTTATAGCCCCTTTCCATTCCCCTGACAGAGTTCCCACATTTGGGGCCCCAAGTCAGAGTTTGTCATCAACAGGAATCCCCAACCCTTTTAGGTCACCATGACTTCTCCCCACCAGCCCATAGACCAGGAACTCAGCTCTCTCAACATCATTGGGAACCCAGCAAACTTTCTGAGCAGCCTGATTTCAATTTCAAGTTTATGGTGAACCTGTAGCCAGGGGTTCTTTCCATGTTGTATCTCCCAACATTGTGGGTGGCTCTCACCTGCAGCCATTAGAGCTACCAATTCTCATGCTTCAGGGCATTAAATGATCACCAGCTGGGGGGTCAGGAGGGACTCAATGTGGTACAATACTGCACAAACAACTAGGATCCAGATCCTCAGTTATTTTGGCACCTAACTCAATAGGCTTTCAATGGGAGACAGGCACCTAAATACCTTCAATGATATGGGTCAGTGAATTGTCAAGCAAATTGCTTCTCTCAAGCACTAGCTGCAGACCCGTTCAGCAGGCAGGATATGGCACTAGATTCTCTGTTCCTGAATGGTAATTTTTTGCTCCTATATTAGACACCACCTACAGGAATTTGAGTCCCCAAGCCTGGTTTCTTTGCTAAGTAATTTGCTGCAGACCTAAATCTGGGACCAAAATTTGAACAAGATAATCAATAGCTACACGAAGGAAATCTTTTCCTTTCATCATTTCTAACAAGGAGCTTTGGGTTATGCTTCATTAGTTACGGTCAACAAAACAGATTAAAATAGCAGGAAACTAAAAGATGCCCAGTATGTCAGCCAGCAATCCAACAGGCTGTTAGAGGATCATCATCTTTATGAATGGGTGATTAGCTTGGTACAAGCTGTTATTCAATAGCTTCATATGTGGAACAATCAGAAAATTAAATACTTGATTCTATTTATTGACTAACTGCTGCAGGTAGCTTTGCCTGGTAATGGATAGATTTAAAACATGCTTTCAATAAATCATGGTGCAGAGGAGCATCTTATCCAGAAAGGGTGTACGATTTATTATTCTTGTTTGTACTGCAGAAGCACCTAGGTGCCCCAGTCATGGGCTAGGATCGGACTGCATTAGGCGCTGTACAAATAGTGTCAAAACCCCTGGGGCCAAGTTGCAAGAGATTGTGAAGGTATAAGACACCATTCCTCTGGTGTCAGAGGCCTGCAGCTGGCTGATGAGCCCCAGCCTCTGCACCTCTAAAAGCTCAAACTTCATTAGCTGACCCTTATAGAGGGCTGCAATATCCTCCAGAAAGCTGAGGGGCCGGGGCAGTGCTCCCAATGGACTGCTCTTGGAGCTATTGCAGAGAGGAATTGCTCCAGAAACCAAACAGACGGAAGGGAGACTGGGTGGAGTCCTGTATTCCTGAGGCACTGAAATGAGAGCCAGGACGTTTTGGTTACAGGGGCTATTGGAGTGAGGGACAGACTTGGGGAAGGGACTACTTGGCCTGCACAGACTATTGAGGGGGAAAAAAGAGTCTACAAGGTTTAGATTGTTTGTGAGGAAAGCTTAAACAAAACAACTAACCCTGCTGGAAACTGCTTTCCTGGATTTGCTGAAAGCACACAGACAGAATTAACCCAGGGAATGAGCTGACTCAGCCAAAGCAAAACCAGATTCAGTAGGAGAAGGGTGCTCTAGGATAGCACCTCTGAAAAGGGATTAGGGCTGAACTCCCACTGAAATCAGGAGGCCAGATCCTCAAAATAAATAGACCTACCTCCATCATGTCAACACTATGCTGATTTAGAGCAGCCAAGAATCTCACCTAGTGACTTCAGCACATCTTGGGATTTGGTCCATGATAGAGAAATGCAATAGACAACCTTCTCTCCCAGTGAGTATAACATACCTCAGCACAAGCCAGCCTAAACAGAGGGTCACTCTGTAGGAGTTTCATGAGAAATTAGATGAGCCATGATAGCTGAACTCCACGCTGATTTCTAGAGATGGTCCCTCCAGGTCAGGGTGTGGAGAAAGCTCTCGCTACCACCGCCTGTACAGGTTAAGCCTGTCCAAATAGCACCCTCACCAGCACTAGGAGAAAAAGCATCAGGCAGCAAAGTGCTTGTTCTAGAGCATGCTTACAAGCCTATAATTTTTGTACATAGAGCACCTTCCATCTGAGGCTCCAAAAGGTGGGTATCATTTTTACAGATGGAAAAAAACTGAAATGCAGAAGGCAGAGTGACTTGTTCAAGGTCACACTGAAGGTCTATCTACGGCACTTGTGAGCCCCTCCCATTACCATAATATCTGAGTGACTCACAATCTTTAATGCATTTATCCTCACATCCTACCTCACTCTTGTCAGTGCTATTATCCCCATTTTATAGATGGGGAACTGAGGCATAGAAAGTTTTAAAGGATGTTAGGTGCCGAAAGATGAAGATTGAAAAATCCCACTAGGTGCCGATCTTTAGGCACCTAACGAGCTCAAAATCTAGCCTTAAAATGCTGAAGGTTGCACAGGACATCTGTAGTAGACAGGGACCTCAACCCAGAGTTTGAGTCAAGGCTGGCATACTAACCACCAGTAGCAGGGCCACCCAGAGGATTCAGGGGGCCAGGGGCAAAGCGGGGGAGCAGACATAAAAAAAAAGGCACCACCCGCTGCAGCGTTTGTACTCACCGGGCGGCGCTCCGCGTCTGTAGCGGCGGCAGGTCCTTCACTCACTCCGAAATGAAGGACCCGCCACCGAAGACCCGGAGCAACTGAAGGGCCCGCCGAAGTGCCGCCAAAGACCTGGACCACCGCCAGGTGAGTAAAATTTAAAAAAAGGTGCCTCTATCCAGGGAAGGGATTCTTGGCCAGGACTCGCGGGGCCCCTGCGGGGCCCGGGGCAAATTGCCCCACTTGTCCCCCCCTCTGGGCAGCCCTGACCAGTAGCACAGTCGGGGTAGTATCCAATTCTACCAAAACCCTCTGATCAGACCATTAGACTATACTTCCTCCCTTGGGGAGATGGACAGATTGTGGCACTAACTTCTATATTTACTCCTTAGTTTGGCATTGACTAATGCACCAGAAAGGATCTGAGACACTGGGCTAGAGCATCCACATGGTTTTCTAGTTACATAAAGGACACACACATGAGGAGAATAATAGGTGTCTCAGCCTCATCATTTAGAAACACCTACTCCCTGCCAGCTTATTGTCTGCAATTACAGTAATCTGCTGCAGCTGCCTCACCCCCACCAAGAAACAAACTGTGGCTTGATTATCAGAGGCGCAGAGCACCCAGAACCCTATTTGGAAGCAATGGGAGCTGAGCACTATTGAAAATCTAGACTCTGCCTCTGGGTGTCCCCGATTCTCTGGTGAGCTAAGCAGGCACCATCAATACGCTTGCATAATTTTAGGTCATTTTCACACTACCTGGTAAATCCTGAACTGGTGTGAATCGATGTCACTCCTCTGAAGTCAAAGGAGCTACACCAGTTTAGAATCTGGCCCCATAGACTGAGCCAGTGCACAAGATGCAGGGGCAGTCAGTAATGGACCTGAAAGATGTGTCCAACTATCTGGAAAGTGTCACGTATTTTTTAATGGCTGGTGGAATAAAAATGAAATGTAGGGTTCACTTCATTGTTGCTGGTTGAATTAGCTCAAGGGTGAAAAACATTCTGGGCTGTGATACCAGTGGCCTCTATATCAAAGGAAACAAAGCACCAGACCACCCTTTTTGTGAAGCACAGAGGGCACAAGGAATGTCTCTAGCAACTCCACGTCTGCTTGTAAGAGGGTTCCAGGTTTCTGACCCGTAGAACAGTACAGCTAGGATGCAGGTTTGATGGATCCCGAACTTTGTCAGTGCACAGATGCTTTGGCAGAGCTTGGAATAAAATCCAGAGTCTCTAAATCCCAGCCTAGTGCCCTAATTACAAACCATCCTTTCTCTCATAATGAATTTGCACCTGGGGTGGATTTAAATGCATTGAAACAGAGATGAAAGGTTCTATGTAACATTACACCCAGTCCCGTGAATAATGCAAGCCACTTTTTTTTTTACTAAAGTTATCAGAATTAAAATACACTGTCCTATTGTTTCGTGATTTTTAGTTTATCTACAATTGTAGTCTGTAACTGAGTGCCCTACCAATTTTACACTATTATTCTTTCCATTCCTTTCTGTTTCTTCCATTTTGGAGCAATGAAGCTTCCAGCCATCCCACAATTACACCTTAGCCAGTTGCATTAACAACCCAGTTGGAGCTTTGTCAAAAATCAAAATGAAAATCAGAACTTCACATCTGTAGCACTATCTCTGCCATGCATCGAAGAACTTCAGCAAATGTTTGCTAGGTCTGCTCAAGCTACCGTGCAAACATTTTCAGAAGAGCTCCACTGCATTTCCTATTTTAAGCTTGAACCAGCAACAATGAAGTGAACCCTACATTTCATTTTTATTCCACCAGCCATTAAGAACAGTTTACAGCAGTGAATGCTCTTGGAAGTTGTGATGAATTGGGGAGGGCAAGAAAGGTGGTTAAGGCACTGGAGAGGGATTTGGGTTTAATGTAGGCAGAGCCAGAATTACATCCTGTGAGACTTTTTGCAAATCACTTAGGGCCAGATTTTCACGTGAGCGCAGCACATTGTGCAGTAGAGTTCTTCTGAAAAATCTGTGCATAAGTGTCACAAGGGGAACTATTGAATGATGAGCTCTTTTGAAAAATCTGGCATTGATGGTGAGTATTGAACACTTAAAAGTCTTGCCATGGGTTCTTTGAGGATCTGGCCCCAATCTCTCACTTTACAACTGGGGAAACCAAGTCAGAAAGTGGAGATAATACTTCCCTACCTCACAGGGAAGATGTTAAGATTCATAAACATTAATATTTACGAGTCACTCAGATACTAGAGTGACAAATTTGTGGGAATAGGAAGGAAAGGTACGATTTGTCCACTATTCTTCCTCCAGAGTTTATATCTCAAGGCAGTAGAGCATTAGGCTCAGTATTTGTACAGATGTCTATTTCACTGCTTTGTACAGTATGGGCCTGATTTATGTACAGTTTAGACATGAACATGTAAATTCCTGGCGTTATACATGTGCAAATGCATCTAGTTAGCGACTTGCATGTGCAGATGCCAGATGTGTGTGCACAATTGTGGCAATTTGACATACAAATGAGGCATGCAACTTCATACATTTTGTGTGCCTCTACTGTATGGCTATGTGCATCAGAATTAGATACCAGTGATGTATTCCGAAAAAGACAAAGGTTGAAAAATCAGTGTTTACGGACTGAAAATGCAAGGCAAAAAAAACAGAGCAAGTCTTTGAACCCTTCACTCAGATTATTTGACCTCTGAGACCACCAGCACACTATGAATTTCTATCACGATAGATTAGCCATCAGATTAAAAGGCATTATGATGTATCAAAAAAAATGGAGCTTTTTGCATTACCTCATTTCACAGCATCCTCAAGAATCTATCATTTTAATCCCCTAATGTAATTACCTGTCATATTGTAACAGCAAATTCTATTAAGTTTGCCTGGTTTTAAATGGGTCTCAGATTTTATAAAGTTGCATAATGCATAATAAAGGGGTTTTTTATACATATATTATAGATATAGATGTACACAAAATACAGACACATCTACACACTTCTTCTATATAAAGATATAGAAGAGAACTGTATGTATAAACTTAACCTTTACGTCAGTTGTAAACCATAGTATCTGACCTCAATATTAGAGAGATCAGGGTTATTTCCTATTGAAAACACAGGAAAAAACTGTGCTAGCTCAAATCCCATTATGTAGTAACGGTTGTCAAATATTACCTTTTCAACGAGGTTCACTATGTGTGTGTGCGCACACAAAGGAGTGTATATTCATATATGTCATTCTCTCACTTTAAATATACATCAGCCCCTGGACTTTAAATAATGCCTTTATCAATGTAAACTTACCTCCAAGGTTGGCAAGTGAATGCATATGTTTTTCCCCTAAATGAAAGTATTAACAAATACATGATTACATCAGAGGCTTTGATGGGAGGCAACAGCAAGCATTTAAAACACACACACACAAGTCCATTCATTTATGGTGGTGTGTGCAACTTTCCCTTTTAAAATGCTAATCTCATCAATACAGCAAGATTTTTAAAATGACAATCTTGAGATAATGCCCAAGAAAGTCACTTGGACATTTCTCAAACAGAAATGGCTATGAACATGGTAAATTATTATGGTCCAGGTCTTTATGGTCACAAAACTAAAATAGGAACATTGAATCCATATGGGACAGAAGCTAGAAGATAAGCATCACTGCAGCCTAATCCAGGGGATCCATTTAATTCCCCGTGACGGATTGGGTTACAGAAACCCCCTTGGGAACTGCCACCTGATGTGCCAAGACTACTTCTGCCCCTGCTTTCCTGCCCTGGCAGCTTAGGACTCCAGCACCCTGTCTTGTTGAGCCAGGCACACCCGTCTGCTCCAACATCAACCCAGGGTCTGAATTACATGCCCCAAAGCTGCAGACTTAACTGAAAGCAGCTTATAGAAGTGTTCCTGTTTTTAACACTCAGATGTCCAACTCCCAATGGGGTCCAAACCCCAAATAAATTCCTTTTACCCTGCATAAAGCTTATACAGGGTAAACTCAAATTGTTTGCCCTCTATAACATGGATAGAGAGAGATGTGCAGCTGTTTGCACCCCTCCCCCAGGTATTAATACATACTCTGGGTTAATTAATAAGTAAAAAGTGATTTTATTAAATACAAAAAGTAGAATCTAAGTGGTTCCAAGTAGTAACAAACAGAACAAAGTGAATTACCAAGTGAAATAAAATAAAACAAAACATGCAAATCTAAGCCTAATACAGTAATACAACTGAGTATAGGTAAAATTTTACCCTGAAAAGTGTTTCAATAAGTTTTTCACAGACTGGACACCTTCCTAGTCTGGGCAGTCTTTTCCCCTGGTACAGCCCTTGTTTCAGTTTAGGTGGTAGCTAGGAGATTCCTCATGATGGCTGCCTCCTTTGTTTTGTTTCACCCATTTATATATTTTTTGCATAAGGCGGGAATCCTTTGTCCCTCTCTGGGTTTCCACCCCCTCCTTCTCAATGGAAAAGCACCAGGTTAAAAATGAATTTCAGTTCAGGTGTGACATGATCACGTCACTGTAAGACTTCATTACCCACTTGCCAGCACACACGTATACAGGGAAACTTACAAGTAAAACCGAGCCAGCCGCAAACAATTGTCCTGGTTAATGGGAGTTATTAAAATTTCAAACCACCATTAATGGCCCACACTTTGCATAATTGCAATAGGCCCTCAAAGTTATATTTTATATTTCTAGTTTCAGATACAAGAGTGGTACATTTATACAAATATAATCTACTGAGTGTGGTTATTCTAAGCTTTGTAATAATATCTGCGGAGATATAGGAAGAAGGGGACACACATCAGGGCCCAAATGGGGCTCTGGGTGATCGCTACTTCCCACCACCCAACACAGATGTAATGAGGTTAAGTGGTGTCCGTATAAAGAAATTAAAACTACTGATTATTCCTTAAGATAGGCTTTTAATGACTTACGGCTATAAATGCAACACAGACAGAATAGGAAAAGAAAAATTAAAGACCAGCATTGAATAAGGATTAATATAAATGACAAATTATATTGCAAACAAGCACAAGTACAAGTAAACTTTTACTACTATTTTTAATACTGCAGCATTAATATAACCTGAGATCAAATTATCCCAACACTACCATTCTTAATACTATAGTGTCAGCACAACTTGAGATCAAAACAGCTCGAGCAACCCAGACTTCTTTACTCCGTTACCTTATTTTGCATGCAACCAGACTTTTTCTTTAAAACCTTACCCTGCCAAGAATACGTTACCCTTTAGTCGACCGCTCTTTGCATTGGCCAGGTGCAGATAGTCGGTGCAGTTCAGGTTTCCTCGGTTCAGGGAGTGCGGGTCAGACCGATCAAAGATAATAACTTCTTAGTCCAAGACACACACACACACCCTCCTGAGGTTCTACACATTTAATCTCCTCTGCCCGCCGTGCTTTGAAGCAGGTCAACCAATCAGGTTAGGCCAAATTTAGTGTTATCGCTTTGGCTGTATAATTCATGCTTACTTATTTTCTTGTAGCCAATCATTGTTTTAATTTTATAAGTTATGCTCAAGGAGATAGCTTATTTCTATATAGCCCACTGTCTCGACTGTGGTTTCCCTTAGTTTTCTAGGTAACTTACCTCTAAATGGGCTATTGGCTTGGTTGTGGGCAAGGTTATCTTGATGACCTATGCCTAAAGGCCTAGCCCATCAAACCCACATAGGAATCAGTTCTTTGGCTGCAGTGTCTCTTGACCACAAGTTGTAGCTTCATTTTGCAAAGCTTGCTTTTTAAAGATAATTTTGCAAAGCTCATTTTATAAAGCTTCCAGAAGTTTTAGGCCTAACACTGGCAATATTGGTGTTCATCTTAAGCTTGACAACAATCTTGCTCAAATTAATCACAATATCTTACAAGAGACCTTTTGCATGAAGCATATTCAGTCGCATTATATTTAAACTCATTATCATATTTTTATAAAATTATATAGAGTGCAACGTCACACCCCTCCCGATAATGGTCACCTGCTGCTGAGCCAACGAGGAAATAATGTAGTCTATTGAATGACTTCCCTGATTGCTTTGCTGTACTAACCCCGATGTAGCTTTTCAAAGGGATTGTGGACTCTCTGGTAGACCCACGATGAACTAAGCAAACAGAGGCTAAGTGGCCAGTTTGTAATGACATTCAAAACTCAGCCAGCTTCATGGAGTTCTGGACATCAGTATAACATGTTCTATGGCTCTAACTGTCTTGCATGTGCCTGTATCTAGAGCTGGTTGGAAAATGGGCTTGTTTTACACAGAAAATGTCCATGAAAGTTAAGTTGTTTCTGCCCAAATTACAAAAAAAGTAATTAAAAAATGCTTCATATTTTCAGCAACTAAAAGTGAAGCGTTTCAGCAGAACACAAAAACAAACTGAAAATTTTCCATTTCATTGTGTCAAAACCCCTTATTTTCTGTCAAAGATTTGTGGAACATTTTCAACCAGCCCTACTTAGATCACTGAAAAGCTCACTTCTCTAGATGCCCTTGTTGTCCTGCCACTATTAACAGGATCTCTTAAAATTCTAGGGGATATATCTACACTGCAGTAAAAGACCTACAGCATGGATGTGGCTGGCCCAGGTCAGCTGACTTGGGCTTATGAGGCTATAAAAATGCAGGGTAGACATTTGGGCTCAGGCTGGAGCACAGACTCTGAGACCCTGCAAGATGGAAGGGTCATCTGACCTGGGCTCAGAGATTCTGTGCTGTGGATTTTAATCTTAGCATAGAAACCCAGTGGGATACTCAGTCTTACTCAGCAAGGTATGGGTGGTAGAAATGGGCCTAGACTGATTAGCTACTTATTTAGGGTCACACTAGAACATGTAGCTTTGCACCAGTAGTAGGCCAAGAAATGAACTGGGATTCAGAGTAAAAAGTCATTTGATTCCCTGCATTGCTTCAGGAATAGTAGCCTACTACTGGTCTATAACAGTAGCAGATTTCATCTGCTGTGGCTGCATTGAAAGGGAGGAGAGTGAATTTAAAGCTTTGCTTGTTCTCAAGCACTGCCCTTGCCCACTGGTACAGGAGGGGAGTAGCATCCCTATAGGAGCGAGTGCCTTACCCTTTTCCCTGCACTGGTACATAGAAGAGACAATCTTGCCTTAAGGATGGAAATATACTCTAGTGGTTAAAGCAGCAAACTGATCAGGAGATCTGGGTTCTAATTCCTGCTTTGCCACAGAGTCACTGCAGCAGACAATTCACTGAACCTAATTTTCCTCCTGTGTACAATGGGGACACTACCGTCTCAGAAGCCTGGTGAGATTTAACTCAGGGCACGGACTGTCCTTTTCTTCTATGTTTAGACATGGCCCACAACTAGAGTTTATAGGTGTTACAGTAATGCAAATCAACATACCTTGCAAGGAGACCCTCATGCAGAAAGTGCTAATAGAATGCAACTAATCATCAATTATACACACAGACAAATCTGGGTAGATACAGAATGACTTTCATTCTCAAACCCCTGTGTCTGAGTGTTTCAACAGAGTCAGCGGCTTCTCTGGGCTCTGTCCTTAGTAGACTTTTCTAGCTGAGTGATTTTACTTCACCTATATAAACATGCTCTGCAGCTGTAAAACATGAATTTTTTACTGCAAGAATGAGTCATCTTCAGAGCTGCAGAAAGAAGCAGTCACGCAACACACCAGAGAACCACTTAATCCAGGTAAAAAGAACGGGAGTACTTGTGGCACTTTAGAGACTAACAAATTTGAGCATAAGCTTTTGTGGGCTACAGCACGGCTGCTACTCTGAAACCCAGGTAGTCCTAGTGCACTTCACTGGTTATTAAAGTGAGGCATTTGGAGGGATGCGTGTGTTACGCTTGTCACAGGCCAACGCTTTTCTTAGTCGATGGGGGAAAATAGACAAGGTCATTGATTTTCTTCCCACTTTCCTGGCACCTCTTTCAGCCATCTCAGAGGATTGCATTTCAGAGGTGCTGAGCATCTGCAATTTCCACTGACTTCAATATTCTGAGCTCACTCGCTTTGCCAACATTAAGACCCAACTCCTGACTTATCAGCAACGTATACAGTCCTCATCACTGCTGTATCCCGGCACCTCACAATCACTATTGTATTTTTGACCTTCCAGCACCCGTGAAGTAGGGAAGTATTATTTGCATTGTACAGATGGTACATTTAGAATGACAATTACACATCAAGGCAGCAAGAAGAAATAATATGGCTGTTCCCCCTCCCCCCCTTCATGCTTATTAGGTTCTTGGTTTCAATCTCCACTGTGAATAGCGCTCAGGATGATCTAGTGCAGTAATATTCAGTGTTCAGAGGACAACATCAGGGACGCAGGCCAAATACTGCACTACAGAACAAAGTGAGCAAGGAAACCATTAGAACAAGGGGCCATATTGCCATAATTTTTCAGACTATCCAGCACTCCTTATTGAACATCATAGTTGCACTGTCTAAAGAAAAATAAGAACAAGAGTATAACTTACTGTCCACTGCTGAGCCAGGGAGTAAAGAGGAATCAAGACTCTTCTGCATGCACCACCACGCATCTGACCCCGAGATCCTGCTCAGAGCAGAAGAGGAGAGCAAGCTCACTAGGGCTGTCCAGGTAAGCTGGGGAGGGGAGAGCAAGATCAAGGGAAGAATTGACTCTTGGAGTGGCTCAGCCATGCATCCCTTCTTACATCCGGCCCTAAATAAGAATCCCCCATATGGGTATAATTGCATCCTGTGCACATGACAGCAGTAAGGTTGAGGGACCAAGATAGGCTTATCCCTAGACTAATGCAGGGGTTATCACTTGTTGTCTGGAATATGCTAGACAAGCACAATAATATATTCAATAATCAGGTGTTACTCTTGTAATTCTCCAGCCTGAAATTAAAGGCGATGATTCTTTTGGAACAGCCACCAGAGCAGCTCCAAATTGAGAACTCATTTCAGTGGGAAGGGAACTAGGTCCCTTCTCAGACAAATGTGACCTTTTCTCTTGTCTCTGGATATTTTGATGATGGGCACACTAAACGGAAAAGGGCCAATTCTCATTTATGCCTATGGTCCCTTTGCACCATACAGGGACCTTAAAGTGGATACAAGTGTAAATTTAAAGCCCTCGCATTACTAGAGCAAGGTGAAGAGGCCTTAATGCAAGTGAGAATCAGCAATTGATGCTGTATCTTTGTAATGCCTTGGTACCCTGCTACTTTCTTTGGAGAGTGTCTTTTTTTAATTAGATGTACAAGCTTTTCTAAAGTGTTAAGAGGAAGGACGGTCTTGTGGTTAAAGCACTAGACTGGGACTCAGATGATGTGCATTTAGTTCCCAGCTCTGCCACAGACTTAGGGCAAGTTATTTAATCCTCGTGTCCCAGTCCATCTGTGAAGTAAGGATAAGTTGCCTGTCTTGTCTATTTAGACCGGAAGTGTAACTCACTGGTGAGTGTGTGCTATGGGTTCCCAGCTGTGCCAATCCACAGAGGATAGGAGTTGTTACAGCCCCTGGCTAGAGGCTTAGCTCTTCAGCTCCAGCTGTAAAAAGAGTCTCATGCTTTTAACTCTGGAGATCCCTGGTTTGTCAGCTAAGAGGGGAGCGGTCATATTAGCTCAGGGCAAAGATTGTGTCTCACTATGTATAGCTCCATCACATAGCACAATGAGAACCTGCTCTTTGCTGTAGCTCTGAGCAGACCAGCTAACTAAGTAATTATATGAGGCTACTGTAACTTGGCACAGTGGGACTAGTTCTTCATGTACCAGAACTGGGGTCAGCGCAGTGTAAATATGAGCTTCACATTACAGTGCAGATCAGTGTTACTCCTTGACCTCAGCTGAGCATCTGGCCCCAGGACTTCAGGATCAAGCCTAGTTGGGTCTTTCATATAAACTGTGTCCCAGGATGCTTTACAGAGTTAAATACAATTACAAGATCAACAGGTATATTTGTGCTGGGGAAAATGTAATCCACAACATTAATGCAAATTAACAGTGGCATACAATTTGGCAGACCTGCAACGTCAAAAAGAAAATTAGAATATAAAACTGGCTTTAGTGCCACAATAAGCATTGTTCAAGGGAACCCAGCAAATGCTATTTATAATCAGATTGAAAGGACATGTCATTTGGCATGAAAAGTGACTACAGAAGCATCTTTTAAAACACTAATTGGTTTATGGCAGCCTGACTCAGACTGTGCAGCTGATCCTGCTGTCCCAGGAAATTCCATGAAACTGTTTTTAGTTAATGGGTTTTTTTTAGATTAGAATTTTTTCAAGCTAATAAAATTGAATCTCCCAGGACACATTTTATGTATTTCAGGAGAAAATTTTTCTTCTAAGCTCACATCAATCCAATAAACAATCTTCTCTTTAAAAGCTCTCGATCATAGGCCACTTGAATTGAAACCAAAGGAGAAGCCTCCAAGAGCAGAATTACTTGTGATTTTTTTGGTCTTGGTCTCACTCCCCAATCACAGCAGGTAGCCCTCAGAATAAAATGTTGTCCAGCTGTAGATTTACTTTATATTCTTTATATACTTTATATAAAGTAACAAGAATACGACAACCAGAGGCACCCAGAGGATGACAAACATTGTGATTTCCTGAGTTGAACCTAGCAACGATTGCTTAGCAAAGTTTGACTCTCTTGTAAATAAGTTCTTGCAGCCCTAATTGCTATGTTCCTCATGCAAGGCTACATGAAGGAAATGTAATTCTCTTCCTCTCGGAATAAGGTATTAAGTTGTTATTCTGGAAAGATTGAGCCATACAATACATGCAGTTGACAGCAATGACCATTCTAGAGCTTATTGAAAGTTCTTTAAGTAGTTCACGTGATACAGTGGTGGCAGGACTGATTTAGGCATTGATTCAGGAAAGCACTTGAACACATGCTTAACTTTAGGCACATGCTTTAATTCATCCTGATTTAAGAACTGATTTAAGCCGATGCTTAAGTTCCTTTGACTCCAGTGGCACTTACCATGGTTAAAGTAAAACATGTTCTCAAGTACTTTGATGAAACAGGGTCTTAAAGGAGGACAAAGGCCCTATGAGAGTACTACTTCCATTTCAACAGTAAAATATACAGCACAATTACAGTGACTACATTTGCAATTCTAAATCTACTAGTTTCTTCACACCAGCAAAATTATGCTCCCCCCAATTTATTAATGCTGACAGGCTCTCTTTTGGAAAGCAATCTATTCCACCAGGTATGTAAAAAGGTTCAGCAGAGAGAAAAACACCATGTCATTGCTTTTCAGTCATGCACATAGAGGTGAAATTAGAGCATAAAGCGGAATGGTGCTATATCCACCAGGTTCCACATCATATATTCTGAGGCTAAAGAATATCATTACCTCGACACCTGTGACAACATCCCATTCTAAATAGGAATTACCTCTACCCTATGAATGTTTGCATCCAGAAGATGACAAATCAGACTCATGATCCCCCATTAAGAATCTGTAGGCTCTAGTTATTATTGCCAGAGATATGTTAATTTGTCAAATGAGATGCAGCAATAAGTAAAATAAGGAATGGCAATGTTTGATAATTACAGAAGGTCTTTTCTTCTTCCATTGATCCCAAGTGGGAGCATGATCCCACAAATACTTCTATGCATGTTTAACTTCACTGTCATGAATAGTCAAATCGAAGCTCATAGAAATCAATGGGACTATCAAACATAAGTGTTGACAGGATTGAGGCCTAGGATAGCAAATACATGAAACGCTCAGTATTTGCTTCATTATTTTGTGTAGGGTGAAACCCAGCCCTAAACTGAGGGACCTGCAATACAGCAAGAAAAAAAAATATTCAAGATTCTTCACAAAAATGTTTGCTGAAACCTAAAATGTTTGAAAGTTTTACTGGTTGAAGACAAAAACAGCAAGTTATGAAAAATGTTAACTTCTCTTTTAAATATGTTCAAATGTTTTTGCAAACTTTGTTGAATTTTGAATATTCAGTAAATTACCATCCACAGGATAAAAATGGATTGAGTCAATTCTCTCCTGGAGTATTAACAATGGCTGATCAAGCTAAACCATATTAGGTATAAGCTAGTGAAAACGGCTTTGTTGGCCAAACAGAGTTAGTGAAATAACGTCTTTGCCATTTTCAGGTTTTATACCAATTTGACAAACTACAAAAAATTGGTCCTTTAAAAATATTTTTCATGCAAAAAAAAAAAAAAACCCACAAACATTTTCTGACCAGTTCTAATATTAGCCACTGTGTAATATTAGCCACTCTCTAACAAGAGGATGAACAACACTAAAGGAAATAGGATATTCAGTAGGACACACAAGAAAGGGCCAAATCACACACAAGAGGAGCTGGAAAAGAAATTGTAACTGGGATTGAGTGCACTGGTGCAATTGTAACTCTGATCTTGTGTACAAGGAACTAAAGCAAAGATTGTGACTTACTAAAAATACCCATGATAAAGTGAGGAGCCGCCGGGGGTGCCGCCGCCTGCTGGCAGGGGACCCTGCAGCTCCCAGCCGGGGCTGTCTGAAGTCAGAGGTCTTTGGAAGTCATGGAATCAGTGATTTCTGTGACCTGTGACTATGTCGCAGCCTTACTTGTGACATCCAGTTCTGATTCTAGTAGGAGGCAGTGGTGCACATACTAGTCACATCCTTATGAAATGTTTAATCGTTTTTGCTTTACAGTCTAAAACAATGTCCAAGGGCAAATCCGCAGCTGAAGCAAATCAATGTAGCATCAGTGATGGCAGCTGTCTTCTACTGGGTGGAATCATTGACAGTTTTGTGCCGTGAGGAAAATCCTCTGCAGCTTGAGCTATCATAGGAATGGGAGCATCAGTTCCTTGGACACAAGATCCAAGCAGGAGTGTCTCAGCCTCCCTTCCAGTGCCTCTCACTTGCCACCACTGATGTACACCAGCTGTGGATTTAGCCCTATAGATTCAGATCCTAACTTATATTTTGGCTTCTGAAGCTATTTTACAAAATGGGATTTAATTCTGAGCTGTTCTGTTTCCACAGTAATTCTTGTGTCCCAAAATGTTTTGGGACCTCTGCTAGTGTTCTCTTATGCATTCTGTGTTATATTATGAATATATGCATATTGTTGAAGTTAACACTTTATATGGATCCTCCAGGTATTACATCCACTTCCTTTAGACAATGGAATCATTAATTAACATTTTACCTCCTAGCCGGACCACGATATGTAGTTTACAGTGTTTCTCTGGGGGTAGGCTTGGCCGGGGAGAGAACTGCTAGTCATTCAAATTCAAATACACTCTTTTCCATACAAGACTACTGGGTATGTTTCCATGAGGAAGGCAACAAAATTTGCTTAGCTCTACTGTAATAAAACATGGCTGAGAACATCAACCAAGATTGGGGTCTCATTGTGTTGGCACACTGCAAACAGAGCAGGAGAGCATCCTTGCTGCAAATAGCTTACAATCGAACCAGCCAGGACAAAGGGTCAAGGGAAGGAGCATAACAAAAGCAGAGTGAAAAGTTAGTCTTTCATCAGTTCTGATTCTAGTCCTGGTCAGAACGCAGAAACAGCGCGCGCGCACACCCACACCCACACCCACGAACAAAAAGGTAAATGGGTGTTTTAGAACCTTCAAAAAGGGCCAGTTTCCTTTGTTTCAAACATCCATCATCAACTAAGGACCCTTACATCAGCCAGAGTGACCAAGGTTGATGGCGTCACACTAGGCATTGTGTTGTGAAGTTCCCAGGTCTGGCTCATTCCCGAGAATCCACAAATCTGAGGTGGCCCTAAGGGTGGAGCTAGGTCAGGTCATGGCATGCACCACTTCATGCGTCAATGGAGACTGAGAGCAGAGTGTGCTGGGGTGTTTCATTTGTAGAAACAGGCCAAAGTACAAGTTGGATGGTGGAAGATTCTCTGTGCATCTGCTTTGTTCTTCCTTATTTCATAATGCACAACCCATGCCACATACAATGTGGTCTACTGGGTCAGGCATTAGAGGGAGAGTTGGAAGACCTGGGTCTGTCCCTTGATTCTCAGTGCTCTGTTCCTGCATTTGGCATACATACAGGCTACAAAGGGAAACGTGTGTGCTCCTCTTCTTGGGGCAGCTGAGAGCCAGCCCAGCTCCCAGTATAAGCACCATTCAGGTTCCACGGGGTCCTGGACAGCTGGGAATAGTCAGAGTGATTACATTCCAGCTGCACCCACCCCCTCCATGTCACAGTCCCTGCAAAACAATCCCAATCCAGTAGTGTTTTCCAGGAACTGGTTCTGCCCATTTTACAACCTTTCCTACCACCAGACCCCAGCAGAATGGAATTACACTAGCACAAAAAAGGCATACAGTAGAGGGTAATCAAGCCCATTGACTAGCACAGCAATAGAAATGATGGATGCTTCAATAGAAGTCCGTATGGGCCCAAACCCACTGCCCTCAGATCTAATGTATTTGCATATTGGATTTATAATAAAAAAAGCAGCTATTCAGGAAAGTGCTGACATTTACTCCACTGTCTGACATTGTCTTGGCAGGGTCTTTTTAATAGGTTATAGATTATCTTTTACATCCTCCTGGGGGTGCCCCGTTTCTGTGGAGAGGATACATTCATCCATCTTAATGATCAGCCTCAAAGTGCTTTGTGGTATGAAAGAAAATTCAATCAATTTATGTTAAGGCCAGGCCACCTGCGGTGTGAATACATGGCTCGAGGCATATACAAGAGAAGGGTCTCAGGAAGGAAAATTGTTCTAGTGTAGAAAATAAGGGAGAGGATTTTCAAAGACACCTAAACAAATTAGGAGAACAAGTCCCCAAGTCACTTAAGTGCTTTTGAAAATCATCATAATCTTTGGAAAGGAAGGCAGATCCCAGGGTTAAAGTGTGAGTCTAGCACTGGGGAAAACCAGGGTTCAATTTCTTCCTGCGTGATCTTAAACAAGATCATTTAAACTTTGTGCATCAGTTCCCTCTCTGTAAAATGGAGCTAGTTGTCCTCCCCTACCTCATGAAGGATAAATACATTAAAGACAGATCCTTAGATACTGGGTGCCAGTTAAGATACATGTAGATCATTAAAAGCAGAGATATCTACACAACCCCATGCTCTGGGAGTCCCTAAACCTCTGATTGCTAGAAGCTGGGACAGGACAACAGGGAGTGGATCACTCAAATAGCCCTGTTCTGTTCACTCCCTCTGAAGCATTTGGCACTGGCCAGTGTCAGAAGACAGGACACCGGGGTAGATGAACCACTGGTCTGATGCAGTATGGCCATTCTTGTATTCTATGAATGGAATTTTCAGAAGGGCTCTGTGCCCACAACCAGGGGCCAGATTTTTGGAATATCTAAATCAAGGCCCTTACGGAGGTGCCTAAATGGGAGCTGTGCTTAGCCCACATGGAATAGATATTCAGAGGGGTGTGCACCCCTCGGGGAGAGGGGGGAAGAGGGAGAAGGGGAAGAGAGGGTGAGAAAAAAAAAAAACAGGCTCATTCTTCCATTAATAAAGCAGAAGCCAAGGGGCACTGCACAGAAAATTTACCACATGATGTCGTACTGCAAGACTAATGGGTATGTAAAATTTTCATATAAAGGAGTTTAACAAAAGGTAATGCATGATTTACATACTTGTTCCCTGCCCCTCACCAGTGACACTACCAGGAGAAGCAATTCACATATAACAAGTCAGCTCTTAAGGACACAGAGACATGCAATACTTCATTTTTTCCCCCTTAGTCAACTGTTTTTTACCTCTGCAGCCTCAGCTCCTCATAAATGTTTTAGATACTCCATGGTTCCCCTTTGGTGCTCTGTGTCTCTGAAAGAAGGGACTAAGGGGGGGGGGAGAGAGAGAGAATAGGATAGATGTCTATGTGGGAGGGAATGTGATAGGTCTATAAAATCATGAATGGTGTGGAGACAATGAATAAGGCAATGTTATGGGAAGGAGTAAGTAACAAGACAGATGTCACACAGTGAAATTAATAGGCAGAAAGTTTAACAAATATAAGGCAGTACTCCTTCACACTCGATCAACTGATGGAACTTGTTGCCAGGGGATGTTGTTAAGGCCAAAAACTAACTAGGTTCAAAAAAGAATTAGGCAAATTCATGGAGGATAGGTTCATCAATGGCTATTAGCCAATTGAATCAGAGAGGCAACCCCCATGCTATGGGTGTCCCTAGACCTGTGACTGCCAGATGCTGAGACTGGATGATGGGATGGATTACTCAATTGCCCTGTTTTGTTCATTCCCCTTGAAGCATCTGGCACTGGCCACTGTCAGTAGACAGGATACTGGGATAGGAGGACCATTGGCCGTACTGGGTCAGACCATTGTTAAATTATGTTCCAAATGCAATTAATAAGTGCATTTTTATTCTTACTTCAGTTTGTCACATTTACTCAGATAAACCAGGGAATTCCCACTGTGTCCTAAATGATAAATTTCCATTGGGATCCTCCATGTGGACTTCTGGTAAACACACACCAAGGAGATTCAGGCTTGCAGTGTGCTGTGTGTTATATAGAGAAGCCACTAGTAAGAAGCTAGTGGCTTCTTTGACAATGGCTGCATCTGACAGTTATGTATGGAGTCACTGCTGCTAGTCAAAAAAAAAAAAAAAAAAAGATTTTTTTTTTTGGACCAGCTCTAGGAACAGACCCTCAAACAGGAGGGGACAGATTATCAGCTCATGTAAATTGGTGTAACTTATCAGTGGAGCCATCCTGAGGGACCCAAGGTGTTTAAAGAAAAACAAAGCTAAGCTGTCAATATTGTCTGAATCCCAGCTATGGCTGTTTAATGGGGTCACACCCCAGCTGGAATCCTATACAGCACACTGATATATATATATATATAGAGAGAGAGAGAGAGAGAGAGAGAGAGAGCGCGCGCAGGGGGGGCCCTGAACTGCCACTCCCATGAGGTATCACAATATTTCAATGTTTCTACCCAAAACTCAAATTTTTCACCAGGAGAGGGAAATGTGGGGGTGCAGGGGGAAGAAGAGAACCTTTTCCAGCCAGCTCTAGCTGTGGTTCTGGGGAAACATTAAACAGCCTGTACACAAACAGAATTTACTCCTTCCTACTCCACTCTGTGGCTGGCCATATAAGGCAAGGGAGCAGTCTAGCCTTTAGTTTATAAAGCTTAGGGTTTCTTCAGGATAAAGTGTGCTTTGAGAGAGTAATAGTAATGCATTAGCACTAATAATCCTGTACAGAACATATTCAATGCTACTAGTCAATCCTCACCAGCACTCTGAGGCAGCTAATTATGATTACTTCCTTCTGCTTCAGGGTCCTCATCTGTAAAGTGGGGGCGGTGGCTTGCCACTACACACAATGAATCACTGGCAAACCCTGGATTCACATGCAGAATTGTACGTGTCCTTATTTTTAGCTTCTGCTTCTTCAGCTGCAGAGAATGCTAAAGCCATGCTCTTAGAACGTGGGGCTGTTGATTTAAATATAATCCGGTGTAACAAGATGGGGAAGATATGCAATATACATTGGGGTAGAAGCCATGGTTTCGTAGCAATGGAGAATGAAGCCCAATGTTTCTAGGCATGTGGGATCAAGGTACCCCAGTGGTACCCAGATCCCACATGCCTAGAAACATTGGGCTTCATTCTCCGTTGCTATGCACCATGGCTTCTACCCCAGTGCAATGAGGGTTTAAAATGCTTCCAAAGCAGAATGTTAGCAATTTGCATCCAATATACACTGCATTAAGTTCAGGGCAATGGAAAACAGGTCCAGCATTTTAAGGTAAGGTGGAGGAGTTAAAATATATTGACTACTGTCCCAGTCAAAACCCTATTTACTCTAAACCACATCAGCCCACGCTTAGACTATTTTATCTTGCTTGAGATCACTCCTAAGCACAGAGATCTTGAATTTCTTTATCTAGTTTATGGTACTGGCTCCAGCAGTGGAAAATGATAAAGATGAGAGATGGTCAAATGCACTTCTGTTATCTTGACTCTGACAGGAACAAGCCCCCAGCCACATCCTTGGACATTTTATTATTTCCTTTGATGAGAATTACCAAGTGTTCTGACATGAGGAAATAGCCTTTCAGCTAGACAAATCCAACCCCTTAAGTGGGGAAGTCAGCCTGCAGGCACCACAGAATTAAACAAGATTTGCAGGCAACTCCAACCTCTCAGTCTAAGGTCCAGATTTAGCAAGAGCTCTGATGCATGTATTTTGACCCAATTCTCATTTACACAAAGGTCCCTTTACACCACTGGCAGTGAAAAGAAGCCATAAGTGGGTGGAAGGGTAATGTCTCCCCACTTTAAGGCAGCTTTTCACTCTGCTGGAACAGGTTCAAGGGGCCGTAGAGTAAATGAGACTCTAGCCCACTTAAGCAAGGGCTTTTTTCAGTCCGGGCCTACCTTTATCTTCATTTCCTTAAGTTAGGGCCAGAGCAGCTCCCAAAGCTGGCTCGTTTCCTTTTATCCTCCATCTGTGGCTGTGAATCATGTTGGAGATGCAGGAGCTGTGACCTGCAAAGGAGAGCTCATTTTCACAACATCTCCACTTCTGACAGTTTGAGATAAGCGCTTTTGAAAATCTGGCCCCAGTGGTGGGTGCTGAGTGTTTCTGAAAATTCCAGGCACGTTGGTGGAGACTTGAGATTTTTGCCTTCCCCCAGATCACTGAGCAGAGACCATTTGTGAGTGTCAGCCAAGGATATCCCCCTTGATTGATTTCCTAAGGCTGCAGGCTGGCTTTTGGGGCTTCTGTATTTCACAAACCTTTATAATTGCAAATTAACACCATCCCTCTTGTAATGCACTGGCTGGTGTGTATATGCACCCCACCCTCTACTGGCAGGGTACTTGCATGTTAACATCTAGTAGAGACAGCCTAAAAAGTTGTCTAGCCACAATACAGCAAAACATGTACTGATCTTTAGGCACATATCTAGTCCCACTGAAATCATATCACTACAATCAATAGCTTCTTGCTACAGATTTAAAGAAACAATACTTAGATCTTCAAAAAACATGGTATATAATTGTGGGTAAAATCCCAAATATAATTAATAGATTCAGAGTTGAAGGCCAGAAAGGATCATTCAGTCTAGCACAGACCATTAAACATCACTCAACACCCTCTGTTGGTGCTTGTGTCTTCAGTTGAACTAAAGCATTTTAGTCCTCAAACTAAATTTCTGTGTGCCATTGAGAGAGAGAAAGAGAGAACAGGAGAGATCAAGGTGCCACCAGTGGCTGAGGCCCCTGCACTAGATCTACCAAGGTCATACAAAAATCACTAATATCACAGTGTTGAGGAGCTCTCCAGCTTCTACCACTACCAACATGGGCTGCATCTGAACCAGCTAGCCTGATGCACCCAGCTGCCTGACACAAACAAATGTATCCTTGAAAAATATAAGGTTTGGTTCCAATTTTGCAGCGGGATCCATGCAGGTAGCTCCTGAAACTCATACAGAACCCTATTGACTCATTGAAGTTAGTCATATGAATCCACTTGCAGGACTGGAGCTTTAATAAGGATGCCAACATAGAAAGAATTCTATACAGATGATCTGTCTGGATTTTTATTATGGTAGTGCCCAGGGGCCCTGTTGTGCTAGGTTCTGCGCATAGCATAGCAGGAGACAGTCACTGCTGTGAAGTGTGTGTAATGTAACTAGAAACAGCATATAAAAGATGGGAGGGTGTCATAGAAATTTCTGTTCGTTCCAGCTGAGGAATAAGGAGAGACAGACACAGCTAGCCAAGCAAGGAGCCCCGGGAGGGGCGATCCGTTTATTTCAATTGCAATTGGGTTCGAGCTCATAAGTCAGCAAGAACAAAGAAAACACTTACACCAAAGCATTATATGCAGTTGCTTATGATAATCTATCGCTTTATGATTGGCCAAAATTCGCCATCATTACCATACATAATTAGCAAGCTACATGTATCTGCCCCTCTTATGACCCCTTATTGTTCATCTATTTGCCCCCTCCTCCTTGCTTATTTTGCAAACTAATCAGTTAGCTATCTACAGGACGCAGGCACAGAAAGGTCCATTGTCTCCAGGTTTGGAGTTTGTCTACATTTCCTCTTGAAGGAACTTCCTGACTACCTATAGCTGACCCTGCATTTTGTCCTTCTTCTTTCTCCCATGTGTACGTGACAAATTTGCCCCCTGGCAGTTAAGTAGAATAATTTTATATCAGAGGGGAACAGAGGCATAGTGACTTGCCCTAGGGCACACAGCTGGTCAAAGGCCAAGCCAGGACTAGAACTTAGACCACCTGACACCCAGGCCATTGCCCTGGGCTACAGCATCTCTATTTTTGCAATTGTCTCTCCAGTGCTTACAAGTAATAAAATTAAAAGAAAAAGGCAAAGCAGTTGGTAGACAGCATAAGAGTTCTGTGCATCATTTACAGGGATAGCTGCTAAATACTGGTAAAGAAGGCCTCTTTATCAACATCCCAGTCTGTTCCAAAGACAACACATCTAGGAAGTGACAGCTGCTGCAGAGACCTGACGTATTGATATAGCCAGCTTTTTAAATACAGGGAAATCAAACTGCAATGCAGGCTGAAAATCCAGTGTTATCAAAGCTTAACCTGCAGAAAAAACATGGCCAGCTCCTCAGCTGGTGTAAATTAGCCAAGCTGCAGTGAAGTCAACTCAAATCTACACTAGCTGATGGTGTAGCCCGAAGTGCTCTCATCTTTCCCAAGTTACACAAGTTTCAAGTTTGATTTTATTATCCCAGCCTTTAGAAGATTAATGTCCAGGCCCCTGCCTCTCTCAGGAGACTTCCTTCCAGACAGTGAAACTGTGGCTCATTAAAAGTTACAAGGTTTATTTCATTCCTGTATTTTCCGTGAGAGGGTGTTTTTATGTAAGAGATCCCACAGGAACAATCTCGTGAAAAATCACTTCTGTTATAGCTTTGCTCCGACTCTCAGTCAAGCAGGAGCCACTGGCTTCTAATGACTAGGATTCACCTTTATGTTTTGAGCTATCACTGCTGGGAAGCTGCTACTGCAGCTGTTCACTAATAGCTACTGCGGAGGGAAACTGGGGGGGGGGGGGGGGGGGAAGAGAACTGATACTCCCTTTTCCCCTAAAGCAGAGAATATAGTGCAGTCTCTCAAATGTGGCCACTTGGGCTGTGATTGGGGACAGACCAAAGTAGCAGCCCCATCCTGGTAGGGGCGACTCTATGTATTTTGCCGCCCCAAGCACGGCAGTCAGGCAGCTTTTGGCCGCATGCCTGCGGGAGGTCCACTGGTAACGCGGATTCGGCAGCATGACTGCGGGAGGTCCACCGGTCCCACGCCTTTGGTGTACCTGCCACCGAAGCTGCAGGACTGGTGGACCTCCCGCAGGCATGCTGCCAAAGGCAGCCTGACTGCTGACCCCATGGCGACCGGCAGGCCGCCCCACACAGCTTGCCACCCCAGGCACGCGCTTGGTGCACTGGTGCCTGGAGCCGCTCCTGCTCCTGGTTGCACTGCCTTGGTGTTGGTTGCTGGGGCCACCAGCAGGGGTTGGGCCCTGCCCACCTCCAGAGACACCTGGGGCACAATGCTGGAGGAGCTGGCGAGTTCCTCACCTTCCCAGGGACAGTGGGGCTCAGGCTTTGGGCTTCAGCCCTGGGGTGGCAGAGCAGCAGGCTCTGGCCTTGGGGTTCGGGGCTCCAGCCCTGGGCTCTGGCTGTGCAGTGGCAGGCCCTAGCAACCAACACTCCATCCCTAGGCCCTAGGGTTGCCAACTTTCTAATTCCACAAAACTGAACACCCTAGTCCCACCCCACCCCCTCCCCAAGGCCGTGCTCCTTCCCCCTTCCCAAAGCCATGCCCACCACTCACTACATTCCCACTCCCTCGGTGGCTCACTCTCCCCAACCCTCACTCACTTTCACTAGGCTAGGCCTCCGGCTGGGGGTGTGGGCTCTGAGGAGGAGAGGTTTGGAATGCAGGAAGGGGCTCTAGGTGGGGGTGGGGCAGAGGGCTTCAGGGTGTGGGAGGGGGCTCTGGGCTAGAGCAGGGGATTGGGGAGCGGGGGGGCTCAGAGCCAGAGCAGGGGGTTGAAGCTCAGGGCACAGGCTTACCTCAGGTGGCTCCTGGTCAGCAGCAGGGGCTAAGGCAGGTTTCCTGCCTGTCCTGGCACTGTGGACTGCGCTGCACCCCGGAAGTGGCAAGCAGCAGGTCCGGCTCCTAGGCGGAGACACGGCAGGCGGCTCTACATGCTGCTCTTACCTGCGGGCACTGCCCCCACAGCTCACATTGTCTGTGGTTCCTGGCCAATGGGAGTGCAGAGCCTTTGCTCAGGGTGGGGACCATGTGTGGCGCCCTGGGGCCCCCATGCCTAGGAACTGGACCTGCTGACTACTTCTGGGGTGCAGTGCAGTGCTAGGACAGGTAGGGACTAGCCTGCCTTAGCTGTGCAGCACTGCTGACTAGACTTTTAATTGCCTGGTCGGTAGTGCTGACCAGAGCCACCAGGGTCCCTTTTTGGCCAGGTGTTCTGGTTGAAAACTGGGCACCTGGTCACCCAACCGGGCCCCAGCTGCAGGGCTTCAGGCTCTGGCTATGGGACTTCAAGCTCCAGCCCTCTGCTGCCTCCTCTGACCCTCCATCCAGGGCTTAATTTATCCCCAGGTTTGCCAGTTCTGAGTAAGTCTGTGAAATGTGATATTAACATACAAATATCACATTTTACAGCAGACTTTCTAGCTAACAATAAATTACAATGATTTTGACGTTCATCTGTGCATAAGTATTTGGTTTTCCTAAGGCTAAGTATTTTAGGAAAAAGAGAACAGCCACCAGCAAGAGTTGGTAGCCGCACCCTGAGGCCACCAAAAAAATTGTTCTGTTCTGAGAACCCCTGATCTAATGCAAGACATGAGAGAGGACGAGACCAAGTGCGAAGGAACATCAGGTTTGCCTAGAAATTTTGAGTAGGTGGGAAGGAACAGAACTTCAGCCAACACTCCCTGATTAGATGGAGTAAGGTAGTCAAACAGAGCTACTGGATGGCTAAAAGGGTTCATAATAGGATGCAGGACCTACCGGACTAGATTCTGGCTCCTGCTGCATCTCCTTTATGGCTTGATTTCCCCACTGAAAGCATCAAGAGGGATGTGCAGCCCCCTAGAAATTCCCCAGTGCAGGGGTAGCGTAGGATCAAGGTAGGCAGCCCTGCACTACCTTCTTGCAGAGCCCTCAGCACTGCTGTATTGCAGGAGATGAGAGGGCACATGCTGGGTCCAGAAGGGGGAGTGAACAGAGGGCAAAAGCCTCTGGTTATTCTGGACTGCAGAGTAGCTGATAAGCAGCTGTGCAAGTCTGGAATAAGAGCCAACCATTCTCAAACTTCATTGCACCACGACCTCCTTCTGACCACTAAAGTTACTACGTGACCCCGGGGGCAGGTGGGGTTGACACACCGAAGCCTGAGCCCACCACCCCAGGCAGAAGGGCAAAAGCCAAAACCGGAGCCCTACCACCCAGGGCTTTAGCCCTTGGGCTTCAGCTTTGGCCCTGGGACTCAGTAATTCTATCCCTGGTGACCCCAATGAAAATGGGGTTGCAACCCACATTGGGGTGCCAATCCCCTAAGACCACTCTGACATACTTGCGAGGCCTAGGCCCAGAAAGAGGGTGACACTAATGTGCCTAGAGTTCCCCCCCCCCCAAAAAACCCCCAAACCATTCCTGCACTGAACCTTCAGTGCTGTGCCTCTTCAGTGTCCAGCCCTGTCTGTCTAAGTCATTAGAAAAAGTTCAGAAGTGGGCAACTAAAATGATTAGGGGTTTGAAACAGGTCCCATATGAGGAGAGATTAAAGAGGCTAGGACTTTTCAGCTTGGAAAAGGAGGAGACTAAGGGGGGATATGATAGAGGTATATAAAATCATGAGCGGGGGTGGAGAAAGTGAATAAGGAAAAGTTATTTACTTGTTCCCATAATATAAGAACTAGAGGCCACCAAATGAAATTAATGGGCAGCAGGACTAAAACAAATAAAAGGAAGTTCTTCACACAGTGCACAGTCAGCCTGTGGAACTCCTTGCCTGAGGAGGTTGTGAAGGCTAGGACTATAACAGAGTTTAAAAAGAGAACTAGATAAATTCATGGAGGTTAAGTCCATTAATGGCTATTAGCAGGATGGGCAAGGAATGGTGTCCCTAGCCTCTGTCTGTCAGAGGGCGGAGATGGATGGCAAGAGAGAGAGAGATCACTTGATCATTACCTGTTAGGTTCACTCCCTCTGAGGCACCTGGCATTGGCCACTGTCGGTAGACAGGCTACTGGGCTGGATGGACCTTTGGTCTGACCCAGTACGGCCATTCTTATGTTCATTGGTTCAAACCCAGCCTGAGTCTAGTGACAGATCATCCAGACCACCTACAGGTCTTTGTGCTAAGTGAGTTTGTGGCCTTGCTCCAGTTCTGAATGGAGCAATGTCATCTTCACAAAAGCCAGCACACTAATTGGCAGCCTTAGCAGAGAGGCCAAGGACTCAGTCATGGAGACTGACCTCCCTGGTCCCCTTCCAGTAGCAGAGCTGAGGGAAAACTGGCACAATAGTGGGAGGATCTTGTGCCCTGACTGCCCATACCCTAGCCTATTCCATGGAGGATGGGGGGAGGGGGGAGAGAGAAAGGTGCTTCAATGGCTTTGTTCTCCAGGACTGTCAGTCCGATTGAGTGCAGATGCAGGCTATTCACTTAAATCAAAAGACAGGGGCCTCTTGAGTGAAATTAACTATTGTATATCCTGACTCACTGCTAGAAAGAGAAAGGACACACCCTCACCACCCTGGCTTCTTCCACTAGAACGAGAGAGATCGATCCCTACCTACAGTCTTCTCCTGGCTGCCTTTGCTGCAATAAACCCACTGTGATGGGTTCCCTCTAGGGTGCAACCTGGAACTGGGGTACCACTGAGCCCCCTGACCCACCAGCCTGGGCTCCCTTTACACTGTACTGTGACCAGCCTGCCAAGCCCTCTCCCAGGCTCCAGCACACATCCAGGTAGGGACACACCCAGCTGCAGAACATACAGAGCTGTGATCAGCTCTGCACGGCGAGGCTACAGCTAAGGAACTGCCCAGCTACTCAAGTGCACACCTCCCTCTGGAGAGTGAACCCAAAATTATACTGTCTTGTGCTGCACAGAGAACTGTACAGCGCAAGCTCATTAAATTTGCCCCCTGCCTCAATGTGGAGAAGGATATGCAACAGCTTTCTGCCCCAAGTTAGGACCCCCACACACTGGTTTTAGACGAAGCAAAAATAAGTTTAACTATAAAAAAAGATAGATTTTAAGTGATAAGGGATAGCAAACAGATCAAAGCAGATTACCTAGCAACCCACACAAGCTAAGCTTGATGTACTAAAGAGATGGGATATGAGTAGCAAATTCTCACCCTAATTGATTCAAGCAGGCTGCAGAGATTCTTAAAGGGGCCAGCTACACTTCTTACAGCTTAAAAGCCCAGGTGTCCCGTTCACAGGCTAAACATCCCTTTAGCCTGGGCATAGTACTTCTCCCAAGTTCAGTCTTTGTTCCTCAGGTGTTTCCAAGAGTCTTTGGGCAAGGAGTCTGAAGAACCATGTCGTCACTTCCCTGCCTTAAATAGCTTGTGTATGGCAGGAACCCTTGGTCTCATAGCTTGGTTCCCACGCCAGTCAGTGGGGGGGAACACACTGGTATTCCAAGATGGAATCCTGTACCACGTGACCTGGTTACATGCCCCTGTAGTGCCACAGCAGCCATTGCTCAGAGGCTATTTGTAGCATCCTCAGGAAGACCCTCTGGTGGGAGATAAACTTCTTCTAAGGCCTATTGTTTTCTCCTAATGTTCCTTTAGCCTGAATGGGACCTTCCCAGCCAGCCATCGAGACAGACAGTCTTTTGCCTAGTGGGCATTCCCCAGGTGTAAACACATTTGTAATACAGATGGAGACAATATTCCTAACTTTAGATACAAGATGATACATGCATACAAATAGGATAATCAGCATAAAATCAGCCTTTCCAAATGATACCACACGACTTATCTTGCATTAAATACATCCGATTTATGCCATAATCCTACCATAATATCATCACTTAAGAATATGGGGTGCACCCACCCAATAAGGAAAGATGCAGTTCTTAGGGTCTGTCTACATGCAGAAGTTGCAACGGTTTAGAAACCAGTTAAATTGATACAACCCCATTGCGGGCACTCTTATAATCAGTTTAAAACTGATTTGTATTGGTTTAGCATGTCATTGGTCATTACTGAAAAACAGCTGACTCATTTTTACCAAGTATAAAGTAAATCAACGGGAATATAAATATTGTATTTCCATGTCAATGCAATACTTCACCCTGTTTTTCCACTTCTGAGCCTTGTCTGAAGCCCACATCCTGCTGTCCAGGGCTGAAGCCTAATGCCGGCCCTGCACTTGCAACCCCCCCACACCCCCCAGGAGCTGCAACCCCCAGGTTGAGAAACACTGATCTAAATGAGTTGAGTACCCCCAGAAGACCTTTGAGTGTCCCAAGGGGTACACATACCCCGGTTGAGAACCACTGTTCTAGGAACACCATATAAAGATGCCGAGCTCTTATAGACTTTAGTTGGCATTGTAGGTGGTCAGGAGCCACTGAAAAACTGACCCTAGTTATCTCAAGCAGGGCACCCAAAAGCTGAAGCACTCTTTGAAAAATTTGGTTGTGTATTTTTATTTTATAGATCTGGCCCAGTTCCTCATGAAGTCAAGGGCAATGTTTTCATTGGATTGAGCCCAAATTTCTTTAATATACAGTGAGTGAAATTCCAGCCCTGGTGATATCAATGATTTCAGTACTGATTTCACCCAGTGATGCATGCTGTACTTTGGCAACTGGAGAGTCTGTGTAAGCTCCTTGTTAGGAACCATAAATGAATTGCTCTCCATCTTCCTGTCACAGAAATAGTGTTAGATACTCAACTAGGCCCTGATCTTGTAAGGGGTTCTCTGCAGGCAGAATTGTGCCCCTGCATAGCTTCACTGAAATTAACAGGACTCAGTGAGAGTGCAGGGGTCTTCTCATGTGGTTTTTTATTTTGCAGGATCTGACAGATTCTGCTCCCCATGAAGTTCTGAAGTCAAAAGCAAGACATTCATTAATTAGATGGGAGTAAAAATGAGCCTTTAAATGTACAGATTACCCCAAAGCAAAGCCCCAGATCTCAAACCACACAAACTTTGAAAGATCCCAGATTTAGATCCAAACTTCTCAGCCAACATGGGGAGATCCAATATCTTTCCTACCTACAAAGCCAGTCTTAGCCACAGTCACACCCTGAACTTTGGAGGAAGTTCAATTTCAGATCTAACAAATCATACCTTGGGTCTCAGCTCTAGTTAAAACAAATTGCAAACCAATATATACAGTAGGCACAGATTTTAGGACTGGCAATATACCAGACATTTAACAACCAGGAAAGATAAATAAGTTTTCCATGTATTATTGTGTAGCTATTTTGCTATATGACAGCTTGATTGCATATGAAATGACTAACTGCATTTTGTAGGAGAAACCTTTAGAGATCATCCTATCTGCTTGCGAAAGTTGGAAGAAAGGTAAGAGGAAGAAAGTTACATGGAAAACTTTATAATACAATTAAATCAAAATGCAGACACTGTTTAATGGTTCTTAAAAACTAAGGAAATCTGACTGAGAATGTGATAAAAAAATCTAATGAGCTACATTGTACTCCCTTTAGATGCAATTCATCCATGTGCAGAAGACAAAAGTCCTGTGCACCACTTCAATTCCATTCCGAGTCTGAAAGTCTTGTTTTCAGTCCTTCATAAGTTTTGTGTGACCCCTCTGCACAGGGATGAGTTTCACTCTTGCAAACCAGCATGCAGCCCACTATCAATGAAGCTATTTTCGAGACCTTTGAATGTGTCAGTGGAATACATTCCTGGCTGTGCCGTTTATGCCAATGCAGTAGTATTGTGCTACCGTTCAAGAACTACAAAAACGAAACTGACTAGAAAGAAATGAGATTCTTGCTAAGTTAATTCTATGGCCAAGGACTGAGTGAACTGCAAAACCTAAACAAGGAGAAAAATGGGATACATGGTCAACTGTCAATAAATCTTTATTTTAAAGATTAGTTAAATAAGTGCTGTGCTATTAGTTAAATAAGTAAAACAAGTGTCATGTCTTTGTTCTCTGTACAACATTAAGAACAAGGAAATCACAAGGCTACAGTTGGTTTTTAAATAACTGTTTAACAATATACACATGCAAGGCTACACTACACTGCTGCTTTAGCAGGGTTTGGCATCTTCCAGTGGGCCTCACCGTCTATGTTCTAGAAGACGGACAAGCTATTTAAAGGGATACAACTCAATGTCTACACACTACAGTAGGCTTTTTTCATAAAAGAATCTGACATTGATTTCATTGGATTTACTCCAGTGTAAATGAGGGGAATCAAGCTCATAATTTCTATTTTGACAGCAATCTTTTAAGTTGCCACTAGCGTTTAAAAAAGTTAGAAGATCTATCCTATATTTGGAAAAATATAAGCCCCGATTATACTTTGTTACATTCTCCAAGGTGTCGTTTTGCACCCCGTTCGTGAAGGAGAACTGTGTTGCACTGATTTCAACTAGTTCAGCAGATGACTACTTACCACCTGACCTTGTAAATCACTAAAAGCTGACAATGTTCACCCCCCCACCCCACAGCAGTGAATCTATATAGGATATGAATTTTTTCACACACACACACACACACACAGCTATGGACATGAGGCTTTTATATATTATGTTCTCAATACAGGTCATTCCTCAAGCATGGAATATACCTCCGAGCTTTCTCAATATCACAGGGAAATGAGATAGTTAGGCAAAAGGCAATAAATCCATTGAAAAGGCATAAAAAATAATTATGACAAATCACATCAGGAAAGCAATCTTCCCTAGAAGAATTGAATGAATGAATTGCAGCAGGATGAAAGCACTTCTTTCCAAACAAGCCATCAATAGATCTACTGAGACATCCTAAATTTCAGATGCAAAACTATTTAGAGATGAATAAAAGGTAATCTATAATAAAGTGCACAAATCGCTAAGCCTACACACACTAATCTGACACACAGAAACCATGAGAACTTAATTCCATGCTTTGAGAGACATGGGGTACCATTTTCAAAAGTCACTTAGGAGCCTAAGTCCCATTGGAAGTCAAGGGGAGTTAGAAGACAATTTTTTAAAGGTATTAGTGCTTAAAGATGCAGATAGGTATCTAGGAGGACTTTCAAGAGCATCCAGGTGCCTAAGGGAGTTATGTGCCTCAGAACTTTTGAAAATCTTCACAGACACTTATCTGGATCTTTAAGCACCTAAACAGAGTTAAAAATCTGGCCCTAGGTGCCTAAGGCACTTGTGCCTTTGAAAAAAAAAAATCTACCTCTAGACTCCTAAGTGACATAGATGCTTTTAAAAATGGAACTTACGACTCATGAAAATTACACTCATGATCAGATATAGGGGCCTGATCCAAGGGGAGTAGGATTGGACCTGACAGGCGAATGCAGAAGAAAGAGAATATGTTTGCTTAATTCAGCTAGCATGAAAGTCACCTCTGGGCAGAGGTCCTACATAGCTTTACGCACTACTAGAACCTCATTAGAGACCACAAAATAGGGTTTAAGGTGAAGTCAGTGGGACTAATCATGTATTTAGAGAGGCTTGTACTTAAGTACATTACTGCTAACAAAAGCCCTGATTCAGCAAGGCAAAAGAAACTCACCATGGGCTGGTTTTGATTGTTCTTTTCTGAGCATAGGGGGAAGTTACTTGCACTAATTAACTCCAAGCCAACACATGACAGTTCACCTTATTTTTAAGACAGCCTATTTTGTTTTCAAGAAAATAAAACCATTTGTTATAATTAACAGGCACTGTTTTGTCAGTTTCAGAATGTGTGTGGGGAGAGACTGAGCTGGTTTGGCTAACTGCCATGTATTGATGCATACAGGCAAAGCTATTTATTGAGTATACTGGTGAATAAGCTGCTGGTACTAGTAGGTTGCATTCATTTCTTTTTATTTCAAATGAAAAGTCTAGGGCCAGATTCTCCACTCTTACTGCAAATTCATGCCAATATGTTTATTTCAATGGAGTTACACTGAGTGAAACTGGTGTAACAAATTGGAGTATCAGGAGGGTAAACTCATTTTTTTGTCTGATTCTGCCCATTTGGATTTATTTATTTATTTATTTTGTACATGCTGCACTGAACTTGTGCATTCAATACAGCAAAGGGTTCCAACAAATTCTCTTATTTAGCTTAAACTCCTTTGGAAGTAGATTAAGCAAACCTGGAAAAAAGCATTCCAACTCTAAAATAAGAGTCTTCAAACAGGGAGCATTCCACAATAGCTTTTGCACATTAAATTCACACCTTACCTTATTCCAGAATAACTGCCCTTAGAACAGATCTTTTAGAAAGACATCTAGCCTTTACCAATGTAAGCAGAGTCAGGATGAGCTCTACCCTGACATCTGGTGGTGAATTGTAGTGAGTGTGGAAAAGAACTTCAGGGGCTGATCTTGTTTGCATAGGCACACCCACCCTGGCTAGCATGAGCCCAGGGCAGCTCAAAATGGTCACTTTGGCTGCTGTGTGATCCCCAGTTTCTCTGTTATTGGGGCAGGAGGAATAAAGTGTTGTTACCCTGATTATGTGAATCAAGGACAATTAAACTGTTTTATGACAGAGGGTCTCACCATCAACTAAGTAGCACTCGCTAGACAAGGGACACGGGTTCCAAAACCCAATGAATTGAGAGAGGTTGGGGGGACAGATGTTTGTACCTAATGGTATGGGCCCCGGAACACCAATTGTACTGTTTCCTCTCTCCACTGTTGAATAGCAGAGCTAATTTTGATTTCATTAAGAGTCTAGCCAGAGACTGCTGAGCTGAATTCACTTTGGGCCAATGGTGTACCAGCACTGGGGCTCCCCTACTACAAGCTGAAATCACTAAAAGAGCTAAAATTAGTGATCTGAGATCACTGAGTGCTGTGTTAACTGGTGGGGGAGCCTGAAGATATCTTGCTAAGTGGCTGGCAGAGCGGAGCAGTTGTCGGGATGGTTGGAGCGACCAGTGGAGCAGTTTGCGGGGACAGCTGGAGCAGTTCACGAGATGGCTAGTGGAGTAGAGCCGTTCGTGGCGAAGGCTACAGCAGAACTCCATGGAAGAGTGGACCACGTAGGGTGCCCCTTAGCACCATGTGTGCCCCCCCCCATTTCCACCCAGGCTGGGGGTGGTGGTGGTAAAACTCTGCAGATAAACTTTTGAATTCTGGGGTGGCACTGACCAGGGACAGAGACTTTTGGGTTGTTGGACTTTGGGGTGATTGGACTTAAGACCTTGAGGGGAAAAGAACACTGCCAAACTTACTTGGAGGTGGGTCTTTTGCTAATGGTTTGTGTTATGAATCCTGTTTGTGGTGTTTCCCCAACATAATGCCACATTGTTTCCCTCCTTTATTAAAAAGCTTTTGCTACACTCAGACTCTGTGCTTGCGAGAGGGGAAGTATTGCCTCCTAGAGGCGCCCAGAGGGTGGTATGTAATTGTCCCAGGTCACTGGGTGGGGGCTCGAGCTGGTTTTGCATTGCGTTATTGAAATGGAACCCCTAGATACTGAACCCGGCCCTTGTTGCTGCCAACTCAGAGGGGCAGAAGGGTTACACCAACATGACATTAATTTGCAGACAGGACATGACTATTTGTAGGGCCAGTCTATGTGACTTTACTCACCACTGGATGGCACCACCTGATGGCAGTCCTGGAGATTAGCTCTGTCAGTGCAACACCCCTTCCAGTCATTACACCCCCATCAGGTTCTCCTCCACAGCCTCCCCCCTCAGGAGTCTCAGCATCCTCTTCATAACTCAGCCAGGTCACTTTGGGGTTTCCCCATTCCAGGGGAGTGTGTCAAGATTCCTGCTCTCCAGCAGTCTTCTGCTTCACTACCTCACAGTATCACTCCCACAGTGGCTAGCAAGGGAAACCAGGCTCATGGGCCTTCTAAATGGCAGCTACAGCCCATTCCCTGCACCTTATGGCCTTTCCCTGAGCCACTTCCATACCTCCTGGCCTTCCCCACTCCTCTGGCATTGCCAGGCTCTTTACTCCCTCCTCCCAAGTAGTAACTTTGGGGGGCTATAAAGAGGAGCTGCCTAAACACACCTCCCTTCTACCAGGAAGTGACTCCAGACTCCTTCCCTACAGCCCTCTCTACTTCCTATTTCCTGTCTTTTGTAGAAGCCCACCTGTCCATAAGAGGTGAGCTGCTCTCCAATTAGCTGCCTCCAGCCTAAAGCTCCCCTCCTTTGCAGCCTAATTAACTGATTGGACCCACCTGGCCTAATTCAGCTCTTGCAGGGCCAATGTGAGGCCCACACCCTATCACAAGATCTGTGGGACTACATAGGGGTAAATATCACCCCAGAAGAATATCTTCCATAGTAGTCCAAGAGAGCTACATGTGCATGTCATCTCTTCTCTTTGTATTAATTGAAATTCTCCTCTAATGGGGCAACCAAGTAATCTGTAAAACTTTAGATGATCCGCATTGAACATTTCTCATTAAGCAGGCAGCTTTTTAACCTTCATCATAGAGGGGATGTGCTATTTACTTCCTCCAGCAAAGTCAAATGTTCTCTGTGGCTGCTGCTTAAATGATGAATAATGATTGTGTTTGTCAAAGAAAGGGATAAAAATATCTCTATACATTATATTAGTTTTAAAAAAATTCTGAACTGAATGAAGGATTTGCACACTGGGCAAATATTCTGCCAATGAAGCAGAATTGCTGCAGTCTGCACCCCTACAATCAATTATTTGATTGCAATGCACTTGACCTAATCATTTATCTTTTGCTGCTTGGCTTTGGGCAACATGGCTCCAGTGCACTGCCTGGCCAGCTGAGGTGTGTGCTAAGTAGCTCCATTGGGGCTGAAGGCAAAGGATCATCCCGACAGCTCATGGGGCCGTAGTGCAGCTGTCACAGAGCTGAAACCCCAGGCTCAGGGCTGGAGTAGCCTTCATGCAACCAAAGGCATCAAAGGTAGAACTGAGAAGAGGAAATAAGTTTTTACACAACATGCAATTAGTCCCTGGAACTCTTTGTCATAGGATATCATGGAGACCAAGAACTTAACAGGGTTCCAAAAAAGGTTGGCCGTTTACACGGATAATGAGAACATCCAGAGTTGAGTTAAAAGATTTTTAGAGCGGATGTAAACCCTCCTGCTTCAGGGACAAGCCATCCTCTAGCTAATGGTGGTTAGTGAGAAACTTTTCCCGTGGGCATGTTACTTAACACTGCATTTCCTGCTGCTTCCTCTGAACCAGCTGGTGCTGACTACTATCGGAGACAGGATATTGAACCGGATGAACCACTGGTTTCATCCAGTCTTATGTGACTATACTCTTTATACAGACAGTGGGGCTCATGGGTCCACAAAGCACCCTTAGATACCTTGATTTGTGAAGAATGTATTGTAGCTCACCCAGCTAATAATTTTATTAAAAGGATTTCCAATACAACTTCCCTACATTTCAGGGAATAAATAGCCATTTGCTATCAATAAATGATCTATATCTATACTGGAATAATATGAAACAGATACCAAAAATCTGTGTTAAACTAACTGTGAGGCATATTTTTGTCTTTGCGAATGGATGGCAGATGTATATATTTGATCATGAGAGTTGGTATAAATCTCTCTTTAATAACTTTATACCAACAATATGCCAGCAGGGTATATGTATCAACTCATTCTGTCTGTGGTGTGTGTGTGTGGGGGGGGGGGAAGGGGATAGATGCAGGGCCTGATCTTGTGCACACAAATTCTCGCATTGATTTAATGAACTTCAATGGGACTACTTGAGTAAATAATGATTATTAAGTCAGTAAGGATTTGCAGGATCAGGCTCAAACTGTAAGGTCCTGATTCAAAGCCCACTAAATGTATCGGAAAAACTCAGGTTGAATTCAACGGGCTTTGGAACTGGCCTCATATATAGATATAGCTTTGCCCTATTACAATACATGAACATTTTTACATCTACTCCCCTCCTCCTTACCATGGATGGATGATAATAAAGAAAACAATGTTGATAAAACTGACGTTTCATTTGCCAAACCTTATTCACTACAGGCATCAGGCAAGTAAAATGTGGCAAGGCTTATACTGTATCTGTAGAAGATTAGATAAATCAATCTATCTTTATAACATTTTCCCCCTGACCTCAGTAACTGCCCATGTTGATGTCCAGTGGAACTGGTCATACACATATGTATAATTGGAAAATATGAGAGAGAGAGAGAGAGTGTGTGTGTGTCACATTGATAATTGTGGGGTTCAGACTCAGCCTTCTAAACATCTAAAAGCATATTTAGCCATTGTGGAGGACCCTGTTCTCTTGGGGCTGGCAGTAGAAAGCCTTTATATTGGTTTAGTTCAGCTGTGTCTATCTGGGAACTGTCCAAGTAATCTTATTACTGCATTATGGACTGCTATCATTTTCTGCAACAGAATTAAACTAATATGTGGTGTGACAGTTATTTGAGAGAGAGACTCTCCATGGTCTATAGAGACATCATTAGACCTATTTCTCCAGAGAGCTATTAGCTACCCATTTTCATTAACACAGGGGACTTTATAATAGCATTTCTTCTTTGACCCACACCTTCTCTTTTGTTCTCTTTATGAATTTCAGTGTGTCTGTCATACCTACAGGCTTTTATGACTAGCAGACACACATGTATCTGTAGCTATCTAGTGTGGGGGTGATGATTTTGTATGAGTGTTCAGATCTAGATGTAGATCAGAGACTGAGAGTTTCCTTTGCGCCTTTGTGCTCACTTGCAGACAATACTTAGATCTGAACATCTCAGAATGCCCACCAAGGGCATTCTCAGTGAAGGGGCCTAGGTTATGGACTTCACTGGCCCTGTTGGCTGGGATGGGGGGAAGGGGAGCCCAAATGTGTTGACCTTCAATTATAATGCCCATCACCTTACTCAAGCTTTCTTGTGAGACAGGATCTCTCTCTAAAACACCATCACACATCTTGATGCTAATGGCCAAATTCAAATGAAAGTCTAAACTGGTGTAATTTGCATCTTCTCACAGCCCACCACAGAATATAAGATGCCATTTTAGACTCAGACTGCTTTGGAGACTCACCCATTTACCAATGTCACTGATATGTCACACCCTTTGATGCGTCACCTCCGCATTTCAACCACTGAGGCTAATGGAGCTGAAGGGAGCCTAAGCTGTTGCAACTCGCATTCAGAGGGGTCATGAGGCAGGAGTGCAGCAGGGAAAGCAACTAGCTGAAGGGTATCAGTTTTGAGCAGACCTCCCTTTAACCTCTTCAGTAAGTGGATGTGAGTGTAAGTCAAACTTACTATGGTGATGAGAACCTATATAGAATGGCATAAGAACGTACATAGACTAGAACGGAGTTTAGTGAAACTTGTATCTTTTTTGACTTCCTCAGTGTGCATGTTGGATCATCTTAGCTGCCTTCAGATTCACTTAGACTCACCTCTGAATTGTAATATGAATTTAGAAGTTTCTGGATGTGGCGTCAGAGCTGCTGGCTACATGGTAATATCAGTTAACCATTGTGCATGCTGACCTTTGACACATGACCTTCCCTTTGACGTTTCACCACCTTCCTGATGTTACCTTTGAAATTCACCTCATAGGCCCACTTTCAAGTCTATGGAAATCTGACTCTCCAGCTCCCACTAAAAACATCCTGTGGGTGAAATGTTTCCAGACAATCCACTACCTATTGCAGGGGTCGGCAACCTTTCAGACGCGGTGTGCCGAGCCTTCATTTATTCACTCCAATTTAAGGTTTCACGTGCCAGTAATACATTTTAAAGTTTTTAGAAGGTCTCTGTGACATTGTGCAGTCTATATGGTTTTATAAAAACATGATAATAAGTGAATATAATGTAACTGGGATAGTTTTATAAAGATTTGATAATAAGTGAATATAATGCAACTGGGATATGCTTTGTGCAAAAGGTCTCTTGTAAGGTATCATTACAAAGCTCATAATCTACTGAGTGTGATCATCCTATTTGTAGAAATGTACCACTCTTGTATCTAAAACTAGAAATATAAAACATAACTCTGAGGGCCTATTGTAATTATGTAAAGCATGGGCCATTAATGATGGTTTGGAATCTTGATGACTTCCATTAACCAGAACCATTGTCTGCAGATGGCTGTGTTTACCTGTTAGTCTTCCTGTATATGTGTGTGCTGGCAAGTGGGCAATGAAGTCTTGCAGTGACATGTGATCATGTCACCTGAACTGGAATCCATCTTTAACCTGGTGCTTTTCCAGTGAGGGGGGGTGGAAACCCAGAGGGACAAAGGGTTCCCGCCTTATGCAAAAGATATATAAAGGGGTGGAAGAGAACAGAGAGGGAGAGGAGCCATCATGAAGAATCCCCTAGCTATCACCTGAGCTGGAACAAGAGCTGTACCAGGGGAAAGAATTGTGCCCAGGCCTGGAAGGTGTCCAGTCTGAGAAAAACTTACTGAAGCATCTCTGAGGGTGAGATTATCTGTATTTAGTTTGATTAGACACAGATTTGCGCATTTTATTTTATTTTGCTTGGTGACTTACTTTGTTCTGTCTGTTACTACTTGGAACCATTTAAATCCTATTTTCTGTATTTAATAAATTCACTTTTTATTTAGTAATTTACTCAGAGTATGTATTAATACCTGGGGGAGCAAACACCTGTGCATATCTCTCTATCAGTGTTATAGAGGGTGAACAATTTATGAGTTTGCCCTGCTTAAGCTTTATGCAGGGTAAAACGGATTTATCTGGGTTTAGACCCCATTGGGAGTTGGGCATCTGAGTGCTAAAGACAAGCACACTTCTGTGAGCTGTTTTCAGGTAAACTTGCAGCTTTGGGGCAAGTGATTCAGACCCTGGGTCTGTGTTGGAGCAGATGGGAGTGTCTGGCTCAGCAAGACAGGGTGCTGGAGTCCTGAGCTGGCAGGGAAAACAGGAACAGGGGTAGTTTTAGTACATTGGGTGGCAGCTCCCGAGGGGGTTTCTGTGCTCCAACCCGTCACAGTCTCTTTCTATAAGTCTATAATATATAACTTTACATACAACAATAGTTAAGTAAATAAGGTTTTTAAAATGTTTAAGAAGCGTCATTTAAAATTAAAATGCAGAGCTCCCCGGGCAGTGTGAGAGCCACTGAAAATCAGCTCACGTGATGCCTTCGGCACATGTGCCATAGGTTGCCTACCTCTGATCTATTGCTACAGAAGCTTCAAGGGGCTCTTAGGAAAAAAACAAGCTTTGAGAAGTGCTAATGAAATGGGTTTGTCCAAACATTTACCTTTATGCTGTCCTTGACTTGAAGGTCATTGCCTGTCATTCTGTCCCCATTAACTGAATTCTGTGGCTCAGTCCCGATGGCTGCGGATTATCACCTTCCAGACGAGAGATTGCCTTAGCCTTCTACTCTCCTGGAGGGACTGTTCCCTAACACCCCCTAAAAGTGTGAAAACAAGCCAGTTCCAAAATGTGGCAAAAAACTCTTGTCATCCTGGCAATATGTGTGTAATTGATGTCCAAATTTAATTGATGCCCACGTTAAGGCCCCTTTACACTGCCAGGCGAGTGTAAAGGGGCCCTAGTCTAAATGAGAACCAGGCCCAACACATTTAAACTATCTTTGTGCCAGTGTAAGGGTCCTGCAAATGAAATAAAGACCTACCTAAGCTTTACCCAGAGAGAGAGGTGATGCCAAGTTACCTGCTTCCTATTTTTAACGAAAGTTTCCTACTCTATTACAAATAAGTCAAATAAAAGCACAGAAATTGGCATCTGAGCCATTGATTGATTGTCTCAGGGTTGAGATGAACTGATTGGATGTGACTATTAAAGCAACAGACAAAGAAAGTTAGTTGAATCGGATGCCTGGCAGTATTCCAAGAATTAATACATGTCCTTTGAAACCAGCAGGCCACACAGCCTCAATTACTGGGACTTTTGCGCAAACTGGAAAAAACCCAAAATTTCTCTTCTATTTTTGATGAGTAGCAATAATCCTCATATATAGTTTATTATTCATAACTTTGTTCAGGCCACTTTTCATATCATTATTCATTAATATTCATTAAGAAGGGGTAGATAAATATTGAATAAAGTCATTATTACCAAAAAATCTCTCTCATTATAGAAGAGCAGCCATTGGTGCAAATAAAGGTCCCACTCAGTTTTTATAAAGAATCATTAGTTTGGTTTTAGAAATATAGAAACCTGGTCATTTGAGCATCCCCTAGTTGCTATTTTGTCTTCCTCACAGTGGGTCACGTTCAGAGTCCAGCTGCAATAATGAATGGAATTCACCCCTTTGCAGAGGGTCAATATGAGGCCTGTTCACCTGATAAGTCACATTTAAGATCTAGGGTTAAGGCTTAAGTAGAATTTAAGTAGTACGTTATCTTTGTTCTGGAGTCACTATCAGAGTCAACAAAGAAGGGAAGCCCTCTTAGTTGAGTATGATGAGTGGAACTGGAGAAAGGGTCAGGTTTCACAAGACAGCCAATGTAAGCAACGCTGTGTCTACACAGACACCGTGTCGCCCCTAACTACACTGACATAACTCCATCTCCACAAGAGGCGTAGAGCTTATGTCGGTGTAGTAGGGTACTTAGATTGGTGGGAGCAAGGCTGTAGTGCGTACACTGACAGACATAAGCTGCCTTACGTTGACCGAATCGTGTAGTGTAGATCAGACCTTATGTTCAATGGGCCTGTTTCTCCTTTCACATAAGTCTACTTCCATTGGGGCCTTTCCAACTTGCAATACTGTTGTCAGATAAGAAAAATGTCCTCAGCGGCCCTAATCCCTTTTAATATGATATACCTAGCATTATCAGTTAACGCTGGGCATTTTCCCCTTTTTCTTTGTGCATTAAAGAACATATATTTGCTTTGGGGCAGATTCACAGCTTGCCTAAATTGGCA
>NW_020664404.1:7331773-7363397 GCF_002925995.2 Terrapene triunguis | reverse complement strand
AGAAAAGGCCATGGTGGTGTTTTCATGACTAGAGAAATCATAAATGAATGCATTTTTGTTTGCATAGATACATTGTTTAATTATCAAACAGCAAAACCCATTTAAAGGAAAATGAGCTCCCAGCCTTAAAACCAAAGATGAAAACTTGAAAAATTTAGCTGGTGTAAACCAGTGTCATGCCAATGAGGTCAGTGCTGATTTACACCAAGGTTCTGGCCCATAGTAATTTATGGACTGATTACATGTAATCCTTTCAAAGTCACATGCCATCTTCAATGGCTAATGTAACATTTTGTACTTACAGCAATTACTATTAAATGAATGTAATTAATTCCAAATGCATGTTGTCCAGCAATTGGCACAAGGAAAACAGTATCAATTAATTCCTTTCAAGAAGTCCTCTCCTACTTCTAAGCAACCCCCCAAGCTGATTGCTGAGACTTTGCTAGATAGTGACGCTGTCAGTATTGAAAGACCAACAGCTAGGCACTTAACTCCCACGATATGAATAAATACACTGATATTTATCGATAGCTCCCAATCGGAGTTAGGAATCTAGACACTTTTGAAACTCCTTCAAGGACCTATCTTCATCTTTAGGTGCCTAAACATCTGACCCTCAGTGCTTTGATTTCCCTTCCTGTACTCACTAGTGGTAGCAACAGAGGGTCCTGTGGCACCTTTAAGACTAACAGAAGTATTGGAGCATAAGCTTTTGTGGGTGAATGCCCACTTCATCAGACGCAAGTAATGGAAATTTCCATTACTTCTGTTAGTCTTAAAGGTGCCACAGGACCCTCTGTTGCTTTTTACAGATTCAGACTAACACGGCTACCCCTCTGATACTTGTCACTAGTGGTAGATGGCTTAAATCAGTGTTTGATTTCCTTAATGCACTGAAGGGCAAAGTATTAGCCAATAAGGAACTAGAATTCGATCTCCTCTCCGTTCACCTGAATTGACAGAAAATTAGGAGTTTGGTCGTGTCCCCGGATAGCAACTTCATCCATACTCAACATCAAAGGTTGGTACACATACTAATTAATGCTGAGAGCTCTCCTGCCCAGCTGCACACCTTTCCCTGGCAAATGACCGTTTCAGCAGCTTTTCACATCCTACATATTCATTCATTTTGTTTCAGGATTTCAGAGTAAAGTTCAGAGTGAATGACATCTGCCTCTTGCATTCTGCAGGAGTCACCTCCATTACTGAGACGCTAACCTGGCACTCTGCATCCTCCGTGTTCTGAAATGTAACAGCTTCTTGGGGTAGTGTTGTGTATTAGAAGGGGATTCTTTATGGTCCCCATTATCCCCCCCCTTTACTTCTACTTATATAGGCAATTTGCAAGCATGCCTCTCGAAAAGGCCTTGCACAATGGCAATCAGACCTCAGAGCTGGGCTGCCCATTGCCTGAGGGTCACTTATGAGAAGTGCAGAGCACCTGACACCCTTAGGGCTATTTGTTGCCTTGGGGGTACTGTTTACCCACAATGTGACTTCATCTGCTATCACACCCTTTTTGTGTGGAAGATTTCATAGAGGTCTCAGTTTCATTCCAAAGCAGGACACAAGGGTCAAAACCCTGCAAATTCTGACAAAACAACTCTCGTTTTCCCCTATTTGTAACAGCTACAAAAGAACGAAGAGAACTAATTGGATCAATGGGGGGGGGGTGGAGAAACAGATTGAGCTGGAGTCCTCATTTAAAAGGCCTCTTCCATATAGTAATTTCTATAATGCTCTGCATTCCTCACGTCAAAGCCTCTCATAATAAATACTAATAGGATCAAAGATCTCATTTTCTACATCCCTTAATTAATTTTCATTGCCATGTTCTTGCATTTTTAACCTTTTATCCATGCAGCAAATTAACTTGATTGCTAAAATGCTTGGGTATAATTTACCCTGTGTACACCTGTGCTTAGAGGCTTAGTAACTACTTTGTACCTTCATGTGGGCTATAAATCATATGAATTCCATGATTCTTCTGAGCTCATCTTCTACCATTATGTTTATCTCTTGGTGATGACTTAGATCATTTAAGAATTTAACCTTTTCAAGTAAAAATCTCAATTGGCTTGTTCTTCAGATGAAAGATGTACAAGGTAATACTACTAGCAGCACTGGAATGGGTTACCTAGGGAGGTAGTGGAATCTCCTTCCTTAGAGGTTTACGGTCAGGCTTGACAAAGCCCTGGCTGGGATGATTTAGTTGGGGATTGGTCCTGCTTTGAGCAGGGGGTTGGACTAGATGACCTCCTGAGGTCCCTTCCAACCCTAATATTCTATGAATGAATTCTGGGGGCCACAGAGCTGGGTTGTATTTGAACTGGTGATCAAAGCAGCAAAAGGAAGCTTGTTTCCCCCCCCCCAAATCTCCCAATACACCAGCCAGCCTTATGGAGTAACCTGAGAATTTTATAATGCTCTGGAGTTCTTTCCTACCTCACAATTGTGGTGTTAGGATAAATACATTAAAGACTGAAACGCTCAGATTTTTTTCCCTTCTGTATTTTATTAATAAAAATGCTTATTTAGATAGAAATACAGCACTTACACCTATGCTAGTCTTCAAATGAACTTAAAGGATTAATTAAAGTTCTTTCAGGTAAAGATCTCTCCTTGGGTTCTTCTGGAAACCAGGGATTGCAGTGCAGGAAAATGTCAGCTGTCTAGTAAATGCAATCCAATAGTTATAGATGAATGCAGCATTTATTCTGAGTTGCACATGTGCACAGGCACGCAGAAATGTTGGCTAACAGGGCTGCACTTAAACTATTGATACACTGCAGATAAAATGTAGATCAGCTTTGTTGTTTTGGCAGTGAGCCCATCAGGCTGGAGAGCTAGAATTCTATCACCAGACTGGAAACACTTACGTTCATGCTGCTCCTTACCCCCAAATGATCAGCATTAATTTAGACAAGGACTGGCCTTAGGAAGCACACACACATACCCACCCACTTTCATTGTGGCCGATTTTAAGAGCTAACATTATTTGGATATTCTAAAGCTGCCTTTTTTGCATTAAAGCCATCTTTTAGCCCTCTAGGAGGATTTAATCCTTTGCAAAGAGGGTATCCTTTGTTATTAGTCAATATCCCTGCAATAGTTATATTAGACCCAGTTTAGCATTGAGAGAGTAATTTTCACCTGTAGATCTTAAAGTGCTTAGCAAAGTTAGCATTATCCCTATTGCTTAGATGGGGACAGAGGCAAGAGAATTAAAGTGTGACATTGGGGTCTCCAGGGCTGCCCAGATGGGGGGGGGCAAGTGGAGCAATTTGCCCCAGGCCCTGCAGGGGCCCCCACGAGTATGTCGGAGGCTTCCCCTGCCCTGCCTCAGTCTTCCCCCAACCCCCGGTGTCTCAGCTGGTAAGGGGGCGGGGCTGCGAGCTGTGGCCGAGCGGCGGGAACTCAGGCCCTGCTGGAGACACCAGGCCACTGCAGCGCTGGATGTGGCGTGCTGAGGCTCCGGAAGAGGGGGTACCGTAAGTGGCATGGTAAGGGGCCGGGCACCCCCCGACCCCATCCCCCCCACAGCCCTGACCCCCAGCTCCGAGCCCAGCCCCTCTGACCCCATCCCCCCACAGCCCTGACCCCCAGCTCTGAGCCCAGCCCCTCTGAGCCTGACACCCCCCGATCCCATCTCCCCACAGCCCTGAGCCCAGCCCCTGTGAGCTGGGCACCCCCCAACCCAGAGCCCAGCTCCCCACCCAGCCCTGGGCAACAGCAGCACCACCCCCAGGCAGCGACAGCCCATTGGCACCAACCATCACCCAGCAACAGCCCATTATGTAATTGCAAATGTATACATACCATTAAAGCCTTTAATGCTTTTAAATAATGTATTTAGTGTATTTTCAAATTAATTTGAATGTATTTCACTAGTTATTTTTACATTCCAAATACATGTTACTAGAGTATTGCAACTTTTTATGGAAGGGGCCCCTGAAATTGCTTTGCCCCAGGCCCCCTGAATCCTCTGGGCGGCCCTGGGGGGTCTCTCCCAAGATCACACAGAGCTTGATCCTGCCGCTATTGAAGTCAGTGGCAAAAATTCCACAGCCTGCAACAGTGCAGGATCAGGACCACAGTGAGTCAATGGCAGAGCTGGGAAAAGAACCAATGTCTACTACACCATGCTGCCTCCCCAGCTGAATTAACAAGAAGCCCATAGTAGTATAGATTGGTGTAGCTTCTCTAGTGCTGTCTTGTTGGAGGGCAAAAATGCATCTTCCCTGCTGTCCTAGCATATCTAAACTGAATACATTGGCACTGGAAAGGATGCCACCAATACTCCACTGCAGCTGGGATGAATGAACCACTTGGAGTGAAGTAAGGGGCCCACTGAAGCCTTTACAAACCACAACACCAACCTAGACCTTCTACACTATTTAAGGATTTATTAGCATGGGGTCACCTTTTACATACCTCTGCTTTTCAAGTAGCTGACCCCAACAAAAGGAGGGACTGGTCCGTGGAAATCTCCCCTTTAAAAGGCCTTTGTATGATTTCCAGCTTAATTCTGCAGAACCCGAAGCATCCAAACTGAACTTGCCCTGAAAGGAGCAATTGGCCTCAACTAAACACCTGGGTTTGAAAATCCCTGAATAGAGGGGGCAAGATTCAGGGGCCGGTAAACATTTAGATGAAAAATGTTCTTAGAAGGAAAACTGGGATTGACTTTTTTTGCGCAAAAAATTGTGTCTGACTTACTTGAAAATGTTATGTTTCATCAGAAATCTGAACCCCCGCCCCAAATTAAAATATTATATATAAAAAATATACACCGAATTTTGGCAGTTTCCAGCTGAAAATTTTTCTGTTTTAATTTTTTTAAACATGTTGAAATTTTCCACTACGAACATTCCCTTCTCCTATTTTGTCCCTGTACTGCTGTAGGACATTCTGAATCCAAATCCTGGTATAGATGTTTTTGTAGCCAACCATATCACTATAATGGGCCAAATCAAGACTCCAGACTCAAAATATTTTAACCAAAAAGTAAATTTTTGGTTAAAGTATTTCATTTCCAAGAAAAAAAAATTTTTTTTTAAGGGGAAAAATACTTTTGTATTTGTCCTTTTCCCCCCTGCTCAAATAAAAAGACAAAAGGAGAGAAGTAGTGAGAGGAAATGGGGATAAAAATATTTATCACTTTTAAAAACCCTTCCCCCCCTTATTTCCATTGCAAATGGGGGGGGGGAGAAGAGGGAAAAGGGGAAAGTATTTTCTCCAGTTTCTCTTAAAAAAGGAGGAGAGAAGGGGACTTTTCCCCACTGAAACCAAGTGGTTTGTTTTTTTAAAAAAAGCTTTTGATTCCAATTTTTGGACATAAAATGTTAAAAAAAAATGAATGTTTTTGAATGAAAAAAAATTTCCCTACATTTTTCAAGAAACACTTCCCTTTTTTGACCAGCTCTCAAAGACAGAAACAAGGACTGCCCTGTCTAAAAACTATTGTTTTAGTCAGTCTGCAGAGTCAGGTAAATGTACCTTCAGTTCACATTTATAAAGTTATTCCCCTAAGCACAAAGGCTAGAGATCTAATTTTTTTTTTATTAAAGGAAAGCTTAGTTTCTGCAGCACAAGTTCCCTCCCATCAAGAAAAAGTACTCATTAACTTTGTTCAATTGGACTTAATCCAAATGTCAGCATTCCACTTACTAGACTGGGCTCTTGGTCCTTACTTAGGCAAATCTCTCATTGCCCCAGGGGGAATTTTGACTTGAAGACTTGAGGATAGGATCTCTGATCCTTTCCCATGCTAGCACAACTTTAGCACACCACAGTTTTGCTTCTCTTTGTATATATTACTCTAACTCAAGTTCACTTTGGAAATTAAAAAGCTGCAAAGTCAACCTGGATGTCTGCCTCTGCCAATACCTTATGCAATAGCTCAAAGCAGAATGCTCTGTCTTCTGCCACTTGGAAGACTTTCAGTTACTTATATGAACTCAGCAGACTGGGAAATGAAGATCTGCTGCAGGTAAGAGCTTAGCCTGAGCAAGCAAACTAATCTATAAAGTGGCGAAACACATCAGCAAAGTGAGTCTACATTGAAACCATTTTTATCTGGCTGCATGCCAGCCTGCCATAATATCAATAAAATCCTGTCTCCTAATCCTGTCATCAATATTATAAAACGCCACTAGCAAAGAGCTGTAACAGAATTGTATAGCCCTGCAGCTGCAATAGAGTCACTTACCCACTAATTGCACCAATCATCCACAGCCTTTTGTATATGAATATTTTTGATGTCCCAGACATCAGCTGCTTCCGATGCTATTTTTATATTAGAGGCCCCAACTGAGATCAAAGCCCCATTGTGCTGGGTGCTGTACAATAGCTGAAAACCTGATTCTCGTTTACACAAAGGGTGTGACTGCAGCTTGTGTAGACCTACCCAAGCTAGCTTCCATGCAGCTAATGCATGTGCTGATAGCATGGACTAGCGCCCTGGGTAATTACACAAGGTTCCATGCTGATGCCCATACTGTTGAAACTTCACTGCTCCAGCACCTGAGCTAGTGAGATAACCACACTAGCGTTAATGTCTACAAAAGCTTCAATCACACCTGTGATTGAGGTGTAGATATACCTTAAGTCCTCTTTACACTGCCAGAGTGGTGTAAGAGGGCCTTAGTGTAAATGAGAATCAGGCCTTCTCACCATTTCCTACTGGTGAGGTTAGGTGGCTCTCTGCTCAGCAAGATTTTGTGAATCCCAATCATAAGTGACTAACTCTCCCCATGCATTGTAGAGAGCCTGGGCACCTAACTCAGGGCAGTGGATCCCAGCAGGCACCAGAGCCCTAAACATTAGTCTTTGCAACTCTGAATCCAAGTCCCCTTTGTGGATCTTAGTGATCCACAGATGTAGGATTACACTGGTCTACAATTTTTGAGAAGTCGCCTGCTTTAGAGATAAAATGTGCTATTTATTATGTATTTTGATGTGCTGAATTCAAATATGACAATTAAAACAACTGATTGGCTACTGCTTCTAAGATATTTAAGTTTTTACATTTTATGTCTATGTATATTGTGTAGATAGAGTTTTAATCAAATTGTAAACCTAGGTCTTTTCATGTGTTTATGGTTGCTTTACATGATATTTCACCTGTCCTGTTTATGTAACACTTTAAAAATCAGCAAAAGGGTTATATAAATAAAATTTATTATGAAACAAAAGGCAAAAAACTTATGTACATAGTTTAGTCCTATTCAGTGTCTACTCGGCGCTTCTTGGCTTGTCTCTTGTATTCATTAAGTGGAGCAGCTCTTGTCACTGTCCAGCAATAGTCTGCAAGCATTGATGGGCTCCATTTGCCCTGATAGCGTTTCTCCATTGTTGCAATGTCCTGGTGAAATCGCTCGCCGTGCTTGTCGCTCACTGCTCCGCAGTTCGGTGGAAAAAAAAAAAATCTAGATGAGAGTGCAAAAAAACCTCTTTAGTGACATGTTGCAACCAAGGCTTTTGTATGCCTTGAGGAGGTTTTCCCACCAACAACCTGTAGTTGTCTGCTTTGTTGTTTCCGAGAAAATTTATTGCCACTAGCTGGAAGGCTTTCCAGGCCGTCTTTTCCTTGCCACGCAGTGCATGGTCAAATGCATCATCTCGAAGAAGTTCACGAATCTGAGGACCAACAAAGACACCTTCCTTTATCTTAGCTTCACTTAACCTTGGAACTTTTCCACGGAGGTACTTGAAAGCTGCTTGTGTTTTGTCAATGGCTTTGACAAAGTTCTTCATCAGACCCAGCTTGATGTGTAAGGGTGGTAACAAAATCTTCCTTGATTCAACGAGTGGTGGATGCTGAACACTTTTCCTCCCAGGCTCCAATGACTGTCGGAGTGGCCAATCTTTCTTGATGTAGTGGGAATCTCTTGCACGACTATCTCATTCGCAGAGAAAACAGCAGTACTTTGTATATCCAGTCTGCAGACCAAGCAAGAGAGCAACAACCTTCAAAATCGCCACAAAGCTGCCACTGATGTTGGTCATAGTTTATGCACCTCAAAAGTTGTTTCATGTTGTCATAGGTTTCCTTCATATGGACTGCATGACCAACTGGAATTGATGGCAAAAAAATGCAGTAAAACAGCTTTAAGACTCGTCTTCGATGAATCAATGAACAGTCTCCACTCATCTGGATCGTGAACGATGTTGAGGGCTGCCATCACACCATCGATGTTGTTGCAGGCTACAAGATCACCTTCCATGAAGAAGGAGACAAGATCCTTTTGACGGTCACGGAACATGGAAACCCTAACATCACCTACCAGGAGATTCCACTGCTGTAGTCTGGAGCCCAACAGCTCTGCCTTACTCTTGGGTAGTTCCAAATCCCTGACAAGGTCATTCAGTTCACCTTGTGTTATGAGGTGTGGTTCAGAGGAGGATGGGAAAAAATGTGGGTCCTGTGACATTGATGGTTCAGGACCAGACGTTTCATCCTCTTCCTCGTCTGACTCAAGTGAGTGATTCTGGTGCATCAGGAACCGGCAGTCCTTCTCCGTGGGGTATTGGGCGTATAGCTGATGGAATGTTTGGATAATGCACAGTCCACTTTCTTCTTTGACACACCTTTCCCAATTGGAGGCACCACGCAGAAGTAACAATTGCTGGTATGATCTGTTGGCTCTCTCCAAATCATTGGCACTGCAAAAGGCAGATTTCCTTTTCCTGTTCAACCACTGGCGAAGATTTGTTGCACAAGTGTTGCAGCATATGTGTGGGGCCCACCTCTTGTCCCGATCTCCAATTTTGCAGCCAAAATAAAGGTGATAGGCTTTCTTAACCATAGTGGTTATACTGTGCTTTTGTGATGCAAAAGTCACTTCACCACAAACATAGCAGAAGTTATCTGCACTGTTCACACAAGTACGAGGCATCTCTGCTCACTTTGGCTAAACAGAAATGTGTCCCTTTGCAAAATCAAACACTGACAAATAAGAGAGCATGACAGTGTATGATTTCTAGAGCTGATATAGGGCAATTTGTTCAGCAGAGTGATGTAAGCTTCGTTATGATTGCATCATCCATGACTTCTAGGAATAACATGATGCAATTCATATCATGTATGATGCAATACCAGCTTCAGATTGCATCATTCATTGTTTTGCCTAAAAAGCAAGTACTGTCCAAAGCCAGTCATAGATTTATTCATAGATCCAGTCAAAGATGTATTTTAGTCATTTCTGGTTTAAAATGAGATCCCTTCCCTTTATAACTCACTTATCCTCCGCCATTCCCAAGTCAAGGGTCGTATATACTGACCCAATAGCATATCTTGAAAACTAGAGCCAATCAATTTTAAGCATCATTTTCATTCTCAGTGACCCAGAATTAGTAAAGTTTGACTACATTTATTTCAGAAGCATTTTGGCTGTAGAGCAGTGTTATAAATGCTTGGTAATACCACCAAGCACTGGAGGTTAAATACAGTCTAGAAATCAAAGACCACCACCAAAATCAAACTCAAACTCAAGATTTATCAGAGCTGTGTACTTTCAACATTACTTTACAGTTCAGAATGCCAGGGAATGAGAAAGTAGGACATGTCCAAACTGTCTTCATTCCATGCAACCTGCCTCAGAAAAAAGTCCTCTGTATCTTTTGTCCAGAACCTCAAACCAAGATCTATTGACAATGCAGCCAAGAGGACACGAGCACCATCATTGCCAGGTGGTGTTGGAGATGGATTGGCCATGTGCTTTGGATGGAAACAGATTCCATCACCAGAACGGCAATAAGCAAAAGTGAGGCTGCCTGAAACCAACATGGCAAAGAGCTGTGGAAGCAGAGCTGAAAAACCTAGGGAACCATTGAAAGACTTGCCAGAAACAGACAGGAGTGGAGAAGCTTAGTTGCTGCCCTAAACGCAGGAGGCATAATGGGAACTCATTACTCGGGCAAAACTCACACTGAGGTCAATTGGAACTTTGCTTGAGTTAAGGACTCAGCCCTGACTAATAGTAAGGCACTATGAGACAAATTCATCTTTGATGAAGCCCGATTGACTTTGATGAGATTATACAAGGAATTAAACATGAGCTTGATCCTACTCCTATGGAAGCCGATGGGAATTTAGCCACTAACTTTAATGGCAGCAGGATTAGGTTCTGTATACAAGACATAGCAATAATGGAGAAGAGAATGATAAACAGCATGGTGCTTTTCATTACATTAAAAATTTTCTAGTTCTCTAAGCACTCTATGGCATACAACATACAGGCCATGCAAGATGAAATTTGCCAGTGGTCATGCATCATAAAGCACTGCTGGAAATTGACATACTGAAGTCCTAGATCGAGCAGGATGGTGTGAAGATTATTAAATCTTCTTTGTCTCTCTCACTGTAGGCGTATGTCTGCCATTTGACTGAGCCTTTCAGCACTTCTGCAAGTTAGCCAAGTCTAAACATATGCCCCATGAACCATTCCAACTTTTTGGAGAGACTGCCCGTCCAAAGGAAGGTGGGCAGCAGGAGTTCCACCTTGAAAGCTCCTTGCAGAAAAAGCATCTAGTAAGTTGAGCTGGTGCCTACTGCTGTATATAGAATTCTGTACGCCACTGTCAGTGGGCTGTGGGCCAGGAATTAGTAGCAGGAAAGTGATGCCAGGAGCAGCTATGCTGGTTTCAGTGCCATGCTAGCTGTTCAAACAGGTTTAGAATTCTTTATTCTCTTGGCTGCCTAAATGTTCCTCCCACAAAAGAACAGAACTCATTCCCTAGGTCACCCCTAAGGAGCTATCTTGGGCCAGTCTCCTCTGAGGGCTTGTTTGTGACTTGACTATGCTGAGGAGGAGTAAGAATGACCCCTACATTATCTACCTGGACCTGGGGTCTCAGCATGGTGGACTGGGCAGGGTATTTTGTATCCTGCCACTGGCTGTTGCTGGGAGCGGATATATCAGAGGAAGGGGGCTCCTCTCACAAAATACCTAGCCCAGGATGCCAACATCACTTTGTAAGAGGATCCTCTCGTGGACCCTCAGCCCACTGCCCTCAGTCCCCACCCTGCTTTGTTCTCCAAATGTTCCGGTCCATAGGGAAAAGCTTGGCTGCTCACTGGTGCTCCATGGACTGCAGGTTAAGACTGCTAATGCCAGCAGAGCCCTTCTGTCCATTGGGAGGGAATGAGGATGTGTTCCATTGGATGATCAGATGACATTCTGAAGCACGAGATTTGATTATCCTTAACTTAATTACATATTTTATTAATGCTCATAAAATTACCCAGAGCCTTTTTTCCTAATTCCAGCTTCTGTACTTAACTCTAATCTCTCAAGGCAATGTATTTCCCATGCTGGCGATATACCTTAACTCTCCTTTTAAGTATGTAGATGCCTGGTTGTCTGCGCTCTTAACTACATGGGGTTTTCCATCCTTAAAGTTCTTTACTGTAAATACTGTAAGTGATTGAGCTTCACGGTACCCCAAGGGCTTGTTAGGTTCTTCTTTCGTATGGCTAGTGCAGAGCAGCAACTACAATTTCACCTGAAGTTGATGTAGCCAGAATTTATTGCAGTAATGCCTCCTTCATATTTATAAGTTGGGCAGTACGTTTGATGGTCTGTCCTGGGGAACCACACTCACACCGGGGAGTCCTTGATTTGTGCATTAGATATCTGCATCTACCATGGTTGGTTTGAATTCGGTTCAGAGTTGACCAAGATGACTGGAAAGTTAAACCCAGGAACCTTCTGCCTGGAATCTGGCACAAGGTGCTTATTTTTAAAGTCTTGTTTAGCCCAATCTGCTTTCCAAGCTTCCTTCTGATCATAACCTGATTGCATGAGGCTAAACAAATGTCCCCAGAAAGGCTTGTGGGATTTAAGATGTTGCAGGGGGCAGGGAGGGCGTTGTCTTCCTATTCACCAAGACCTTGACATCTGTTTTACTGGATTCGCTTGTTAGGCAAGTAGTAATATCCCCATTTTACAGACCCAAGCACAGTTAAATCAACTTAAGAAATATCTGCTTCTAAGTTCAAGGCAATTTTTCCCCCCCAGACTGAAAATACCCTTCAATACTGGCAACAAAAGGACTCTAGAGGAAGTTGCTTAACCACCTTGACCAATGCCAAAACTGAAATAGCCAAAAAGACAACAGAAGCTCAGACAAATTATAATAGGATAGTGTGGCTACAAGCCATCTGAAATGCATCTTCCTGTTCACATTAGCATCCAAGAACAGTAGTTACAATACCCATATAAGGGGCTGGATTCTCTTCTCACTCACTATTTACACCAGTGCCACTACACAGATGTTAATGGAAATTCACCAGTATAAATAAGGAACAAGTAGAGAAACAGGCCCTTCAGTGTAATCAAAGGGCTGGTCTACACTAACCCCCCAATTCGAACTAAGATACGCAACTTCAGCTACGTGAACAACGTAGCTGAAGTCGACGTACCTTAGTTTGAACTTACCGTGGTCCAGACGCGGCAGGCAGGCTCCCCAGTCGACTCCGTGTACTCCTCTCGCCGAGCAGGAGTACTGGAGTCGACGGCAAGCACTTCTGGGTTCGATTTATCGTGTCCAGACAAGACGTGATAAAATCGAACCCAGAAAGTTCGATTGCTTGCCGCCGAACCAGCGGGTAAGTATAGACGTACCCTAAGAACCATTCATTAATTTGGTATAAAATCTGAGTTAAGAGCTGCCAAATGATTGATTTTGTGTGTTAGTTAACTGAAGTCCACAAGAGCAGAGATTCAGCACTAAGGCCATGGTTAGAGTTAGGATAGTAGCCTGGGTTCTATTCTAAACTCAGGGAAGAAAAGTGGTTTAGTCGGTACAGCAGGGGTTTATGACAATCTGTGAGATTTGGCCCAAATTGAGTGAATGATGGATGTCATTTTGCCTTTAACATGGAGTATTCATATTTTAGGTCAGACTTCTGGCATTCAGTTAGGCAGTCATACCATTGTGCTGAGCAAAATATGCACGGGGGGCCTGATTCTGTTCATATTTACACTAGTTAATTCAGTACAGTTGCTCCTGATTTGCCAGGTAGGTGAGAAAAAAAAAATCAGATCCTAAAAGAGATTAACAAAGGATTACATACATGAATTTCTCTTACTGAATCTGACCTGTTCTCTTGGATCTATATTATTCACAACTTACAAATAGTCACAACTTCAGTAAAACTCTATAAGAAAGACTCCTGTAGAAAACTTTCAGCATTATGCTGACCTCACTGTTCCATCTTCTCCTACCTTACTTTGGCTGTTTGTGATGGTTTAGAAATTCCCCTACTATTTGGGGGGTTAGCAGCTCAGAAATTTCAGGTGGCCTTTGAGTGATAGAAAAGCACCTCTTTTTGCTATGATCCAGATCGTCACTAGATAATCCTTCAATAGGAACAGCAGAGATGACAGAAGCCAGTATGCTTCATGCAGTGAGATTCCATGCTGAATTGTGTCTAAATCTCAAGAAAAGTGAAGAATTCTTCAGGGGAAGGAAAAAAAGTCCTCAGCTGGGTAAAGTGGGGTTTCTCTAGAGACTTCAACAAATGATGCCACCAACTGAGAATCTGGTCCTTGGAGGCAACAGAGCTACATTGAAAGTAAGGAGTGCCCAACACAACCCCTTATCTGATTGCAGATCTTTCCTACCCAAGGAAGTAGAGCAGCAGCCTGCAGGGTACATCCCAGTTTAAATGGTTTCCTGCTAACCCAGCTCAAGAGGAAGTCACAGCTTCCATGCACTTACAGGGAACAGCTGTTCTGCTTCACCTCCTCACCTTCCAGTGGATTGAATATCCTGCTGTTGCTTTGCTCTCAGCCAAGTTTCCAATACCTGAGCAGCCTGGTGGCCGGACTCAAGGAGGAAGTTGAATGTGTTTTCAATATTTCATTAGTGTCCTCAGCTGAACAGAACTAGGGCACAGAATTAAAGGGCTCTCTATCTGCTTCTCAGTTGTACCCAATGGTTCAGTCCATCTGCATTTCCTTCTGTCCAATTTGTCCATCCCAGATCCCGTCTCTCCCCCACAACACTGTCCCACCAGGTTTTATTTCTACTGCCCATGCATGCATATCACCACACCTATAGCTCCTGCAGCTCATGGCCAAGAGGGAGGAAGCAGCACTGGTTGGCGGTCTCTCTTCCTCACCACCTGCCGCACACAGTGTGGAGCAAGGAATCCAGCAGAGGGAGCAATGAGAAAGGGAGAGTGAGGGGGCAATCTTGGTTTCCTGTTCAGCAGCGCATAGTATGGTGAGGAGGAGTTGCAGGGAACCTGCAGCTCTGTTGCTGAGTGGGGGCGACTGACAGTGACAGACATCAGATGCTCTCTCCAGATGAGTGACTCAGCAGGTGTGCCTTGGGAAGTGCACCTGCTTACAGAGCTCTCATTTTGGAGCAGTCTCTCTGGTCCTATTCTGAAGTTTGGAAGGCATTAGTCTTTGGACCTTGGAGAGTAGTGAGTCAGCAACATAAGCTGATGCTGCATTAGCTCAGCTCCAGAGCATAACAATTGGCCTTCACTTCTTTTCCTTCCAGTACCTAATTACACCACAGGAGAGGCAAGTAAACCTGCTGTTCCTGAGTCATCATCCGGATACCCTCAGGCCAGCCTCCTGTCAGCTGCTGCTCTGAGAGATGGCTCATGCAGAGTTGCTTTTATTCATTTCCAGCATATGGATAACTGACACCATCTGCCCAACCCTCCCCTCCTCCCACCACACACACTCCAAGGTGAGTGATCCTAAAGTATAACTATCTAGGAACCCAGAACAGAGAGAGATCTTACTATGTAAAGAGAGAATGCTTTATATCAAAGGATCCTCCAAAACTTCACAATTTTAATTCAGCCTCCCAACAGCCATATGAGGTAAACTGAGGCACAGAGGGGTTAAAGTCCAGGTGGCAAAGGGGCCTTACATGAATGTTCAGTGGGAGAGAGGATGACAAAAACAACTCCCCCTATCTTGGGCCCCCCCACACAAGGCCTAACCACAAGTTTATTGGCATTTTTGCAAGAAGAGTGAATTTCCATTCAACCTATTCCTGGTGTCCCCTGTCAAAGTAACATTATGCACACTCAAGTTGTTGAGCTCTTTGGAAAATCTAATCTTTAGTTAGGTCCCTAACTAGGAGTGAAGATCTTTTGAAAATCTGGTACCATGGAGAGCACTTAAAAAAAAAAAAAAAAAAAGGCTGGCTCTTTGGGCTTGATGCAACTCCCATCTAAGTCAGTGTTACGTATTCCATTAACTTCAGTGGGAGTTGGATGCAGCCCATACTGAAGAGGCTTTTTACAAACTCCAGCTCTGAACATGTGGTTGGTCTTTGTTCAAGGTATTTCCTTCTTGCTCGTGTTTAACATATATTTCTTGCTAATTACAAGATTTAGTCTCCAACAGCTTCATGACTTATTCACTCTGAAATTATAGAGAATCAAGTTCATATTCTGTACCTCTAAAAATCTGTGTAAGAGTAAAAGGAGATACTATTTTGGGGGGTAACATCATTAAACATTATCTCAACCACTCCTCAAATTCATCTGTAAGGAATCTGAATTCCAGCTGAAAATTGTTGCAAATATAAGGAGTAAATGAACAAGAAAAATACACAAGGGCCTGCTTTGGGGTAGAGATCAACCAAATTTTTTTTTATAGTAGGCAATTACAGAAGCATGGAGCAAAGCAAAAAAATGCTGCGGAGTGGACACATTTCAGTTGGGTAACGGGTCTGAGTTGGGTAAAGTTTTATAGGTCTAATTAGATAATCTAGTTTTCTGGCACTGCAGCATGTGGGAGATTTACATTAGTATTTTATGAGGAACATAGGAATGGATATAAAAATCTTTCCACCAGCTTTACAAGGAAATAGCCTTACGATACATGTGCCTCCAAACTGCCAGTTTATACAGTTTTCATACTGGCAACTTATGTGCCTTTTGGTTACTTTAGCCACTTCTTTGATTTGTATGCTTTGAATATGCTTTTCCTCAGGGAACTTTCAAAAGCAAATTTCTCCATGCTTTTGCTCTCCATATTACTATTAACAGTTTGCTACTTTAGAGCCTATAAGCTCCAACCAAATCAGAGGCCCGTTATGCTAGGATCTGGACACAGATACTCACCCATTGGACTCAGATCTCCCACTTCAGGTTTGCAAAGAGGGATCCAGAACTGATCTTTTTCTTCTGATTGTTGTACATGGCTAGTTTCAGATAGCTAGAACTGCTGGGGGCCCATTTGCCATAAAGGAAAAAGGCAAATTAATGCTAATTCAGTTAACTGTTTTGTGATAGGGACCCTGGTCCACTAGCAACTTGAGAGAGACTCAGAACAGTTTTGGCCACAACCACTTCCATAAGCCATCTTTTGCTTAGGGCTAAATCGTCAAGTGGTGTAAACTGGTATTGCTCCTTTGAAACAAGTGGAGCTACACCCATTTACGTCATCTGGGGATCTGTCCCAAATATTGCATTTGTCAAGATTCTGGAACAACTGCTTTAATCTGTGACTGCAAATGGAAGTCATGTGATCACTAAGAATATTTAAAAAAATTTATGAAAGTCTCAAGTTTTTGCCATTTGAAGGAAAATATATGAAGTTGAAAAATGCTATTAATACCTCGGCAAGAACAATTCAATGGCAGTAAAAATGCTGCACTCTTACATGGTGACTAATGGGAATATGTTTTATCTGATTTTGATGGACGTGCACTCATTCTAAGAATATGCATTTCAGCTTCATGTGGACTTTGAAAACTTGACGTTGCTGTCAATCAGTTTTATCCGAGCAGAGATTATTATCTCCATATCTATTACTGACCTTTTAGATTTGGCATATTACTGGGGCACCACCACTAACCTCTTAATATGTAGTCACTGAGGAAAAAGCAATGGGATTACCGGTGCTAAATTTCCAAGATTCATAAGAGTCCAAAGGCACCAAGATAGACTCCGATAACTTAAAAAGCATTCAACCCCAGGGCAGCATAGACTCAGGCTTAATCCTTGCTCTGGATTGAGGATCACAAATATTTAATCTAGTTGGAAACTGACAGGGCATGGCCTTCTGCTTCTGTCTTCATTCAAATTGTTTTGCCTCTGGTTTGTGAGCACCCATGTGGTTTACTTATTTATCTCAACCACCACCCTTTACAGCCCTGTGCAGTCACTCTGTTTACACCAACTATCAACTTCAGCCCCCTTTGCCAGAGACAAGTGAAGGGAAAAGATCCCTCCATGCAGAGACCTCCTTTTACCCTGGCCTTGATAGTCTCTCTCATTCCCCACTTGCACTTCCTTCCTGTGTGCCTGTCTGGTCTTCCACTTAATGGGGTAACTAGCTCCTTAGCGCTTCCCAACTCAGACTGATCTAATTAGCTCCAGCTTCCCTCAGTCACGCCCCTCTCCAGGGAAACTAATTGGACTTATAGTGACCAGAGTGCTGGTTCTCAGCACTCTGCCACAGACCCCTTTAATTGAGTGTCTTTTAAAGAGGCCTCAGGTATTGTTTTCAGTCTATACAGGAACCTTTCCCATTCCCACTTGTCTCCTTTTCAGTCTCCCTTTTTGATATCTACTTAGAAACAATATTTTGTTTTGTTGCAAATAAAGAACTAGGTTCTATTCCAAACTCTGCCACTGACAGTCTCTTCAGCTGACTGAGCGGTCTGTAAAATGGGGGAAAATGGCATCTACCCACATTCTTATTTTTATAAGGGCCTAAAATATAAAGTGAACTGCAATGTTTATAAATCAGTATTAAGAATAATTTATATTCTTTTAGTGCCCAGGAGCCCTGTTCATGGACCAGAACACCCTTGTGCTAGATTCTGTACACAAGGAACAAGACAGTCCCTGCCCCAAAGCACTTACAATCTAAGTAGGACCAGCACTGTACCACAGGACACTGGAGTGGGTTTTGTAAAGAATGGCATTTCAGTAACCATACATCTTAGCTGGTGTAATTAAGATAGCACCAGTGACTTCAGTGGAGCTGTACCAAATTGCATATTCTTCCCATAGTTTTTAAGATACTCCTAATTCACAGCTGTCTAAACAGAACGTAAATGCACTGAAGTTTTTGGTATTGCACTACCAGCATAAGCCAAGAGTAGATTACTACACCCCAGAGCAAGGAGGAAGCAGCAGAGGCATTGGGCCTCAGAGTGGAGTCTGAGAGTCACATGGCCTCCTGTGGCTACCACCACGTTGGTGAAGAACACACACTGCCCTGTGCTTTGTCCTTAGGCAGAGCCCTATCTCACTCCACTTGTTCACAGCCTGCAAAAATTTCTCCAGTTGGATTTCTCTGAAACTTAGGCTCTTCCATCCTTTTCTACCACCTCACTCTGTATACATTTGGTTATTTTCACCCTATAATATTAAGCTATGTGCAATCTAGTAGACAGGGCCGGCTCCAGGCACCAGCCCACCAAGCTTGTGCTTGGGGCGGCACCTGGAGGAGGGCGGCGCGGCACTCCGGCCGCCGGGGAGAGCGGGGCCACGGCTGGGCTCGCCGCCCTCCCCCCGGCGCTCTGGCCGCCCTCCCCCCCCGCAGGGGGGGGGTGGCCGGAGGCTTTTTTGCCTGGGGCGGCAAAAAAGCCAGAGCTGGCCCTGCTAGTAGATTCTTTGCTCAGTAGATTTATACTGTATCAAATTTTCTAGCTCTCAACCAAAATTATATTTAGCAACATTTCCAAGGATTCTCTTTTGGGTGTTGGTTCAAAAGATTTATTTGTCCTTCTTGTAAATGTCATCCTGGGTCCTGAGATTTGTTGGGTGAGAGTCACCTTAACACACTTATCACTTGTGCCAAAGACACCCCTGGATAACAGCTGTCCAACGAGTATCATTGCTTTGGTGATAGATTATCTTTTCAGGAAGCAGAGTATTACAGCCTGATCCAGCTCCCATTGAAACCAGTGGCAGAATTCCCTTTGACTTCAATGGGAGCAAGATTGGGCCCTTTATTAATGTAACTTGTGCAGCAGCATTGTGTTTTTCACCCCCTTAATGTCCTAACAGCTTTAGTTATTAATCTTTTGCCATTCTAGAGGTGAAAGGGAACCCACCTATTTAAAAGTGTCCTCAGATTTAGCTGACAGGGCTTATTTTCTCCCCTATTGCCTTTTATCTCATGATTTATTGCTCACCTAATTTTTCCTTCTAAGTGCTTTAGTTTCCCTGAATTGGACACCATATAAATCTGGTATGAAGGAGGCCTGCACTGGTCCCTAGTTTCCACTATTTAAGTCAGGAGAAGGTTTCATATTTCAGAAATTTGAGAGGACCTTTCAAAAAGTGCCTACCTTCCTCTCTCCTCCCCTGGTACTTATCAGCCAACATGCTGCACCCCACTTCACACAGTAACTCCACAGGGCCATATTCTGTTACCCTTCTTCCCAAAAATGGCCCCAGTGACTGAGGATGCAGTTAAACCAGTACAACTCCCTTATACCAGTAGAGCTTTATTCCTTTTCCTGTACTGGAACAGCTACACCATTATACAGCTATCACTGCAGCCACACTCAGTGAGGGGGAGTTGTATTGCTAACTACAGCGGTACAACTTGTGTGCACACACACGCCTTGAATCTGGCCCAAAGGTCTCAAATCTGCAAGGTGCTGAATACCCTCAACTTCCAGCACTTCCCAGGAGACACCATCAGCCCCTCAGAGCATTGGACCCAAGGGCAGGATAATCCTAACTGCAGGTTACCCTCCCCTAAACAGGATTTTGCTAAATATGCTTTCCATCTCCTTGAAGCATGTTCTACTAACCTTCAGAGCTCAGCCTTCTGGCTCTTTCAGAAATGTCTTTTAAAAACAAATGGACATTTTGGTCTGACTGGATTTATTATTTATACTCCTTCGGTTGCTTCTTTGATGGAGATTTAACAAAAAAAAAAAAAAACCACCCCACAGACTATGCCAATTTCTCCATTATCCCCTCAATCTGTCAAAGGATTAGATGTTAAGCTAATGACCTATTTCTTTGCAGGGTACATGAAATGAATTTTGTTTTATGGTTCCACAGTCTGAACATTTCTACAGGGGTTATAGAAGGCAAAGGGTGTGCTATTTTAGTAGTTTCCCTTTCTCGGTCTTATTGGTAGAGCAGGGTTTTTTGCTGCAATCTACCATTTCATTTTTGTCTCTTGAAGGTTGCCAGTTTACACAAGCCTCGGTGCAGGGGGCTGGACTAGAGGACCTCTCAAGGTCCTTCCCAGCCCTACCTTTCTATGATTCTATGAGCTGGAGTCCATGATCTACCATCAGAATTGTGCTTGTGCTTCCCTTGTGTGCTCAGTTAGGATTTGCTGTAAATTAACCAAATATTAAGGGCCCAGTACCACATGCAGTTGTGCACATACTTCTCTTTAGTCAATTGAGTAGATCCATTGCTATAAAACTTGTGCACCTGTTGAAGTTATGGACTGTATTAGTCACTTCCCAGAGACTCAAGGACCATGCCTAATTTACATGCACATGTTGGCCAAGAGTCTCAAAAGTCACTAGAGATTTGGGTTCTTCAACTTGAGATGCCTTAACAGGCCTGGTTTTTCAGAAAGTGCTGAACACTTGCCCTCTGAAAATTAGTCCCCCATGGTCCCCACCCAAAATCACTAGTCACTTTGGAAAAAATCTAGGCTACAGTTTATTTAGTCATAAAAAATAAAATGGGTACAACCATATTTGTTTATGCTTATTCACAATGATTGCAAGGAGAGTTGCACATTTGTCCATGAGGTGTTCATCTTTAGTCACCTGCATTTTTTTTTTTAAATCTACCCTTTAGGCTAAGTGCCTCAGCCATTTTTTGAAAATGGGAGTTGGGTTCCTAAGTCATTTGGGCACTCTTGAAATTTTTATCCCAGCTCCTCAGATGGTGTAAATCTACATAGTTCTGTGGACTTCAATACAGTCACACTGATTTTCCTTGGTTGAGAATCTGACCCTATACTTTTATAGCTGTAAATTCCTTGGGCCACATCAGCCCATTCATTCTGAAGCAAAATTCTTCACTATGTTTTTCCAAGGAGTTCATCTTAGAAACAGATTATCCCCAGATTAGGCAGCACATCTCTGCTGTAAAGCTAAGTAGGACCAGTTCAAGGTCCACTTCAGACAATTTTAAAAAATTTCAACTGGTTCGTCAAAGGTCAACATCTTGCCAATAGTTGAGCAGATATAGTGCTGGAACTGTATTTATTATATGCTTGACAGACATCTGAGACAGCCAGTTGTTGCATTTGAATAGGCTAAGTAAGTAAATACATCATGACAAAGGGCATATGCTGAAATTTAAGTGCAATTGGGATTGCCCTGCCCAACCATCTGAGATGGCCAAGGGGAAAAGTCAATACTAATTCTGCATTCTTGAGATACTGTCAGGAATCACTTTATATAAGCGATTCTCCTCAGTCAACACTGAAACCCAAAATGCTAACAAATGGCTGGAAGTACTGTTGGCGGATGCCTCCCCAAACCACCTACAAACAGGTAATGGAGTAAACTTCTGCAATTTAAGACTGAGTGATGGAAAGTAATCCATCTGTTACTTAGATTGCAGGCCCTTTGGGGCAGGGACCGTCTGATCATCTGTGTTTTGTACCACACTGAGCACAATGGAGGCCCCCCCCCCACATGCTTGGCTGGTCCTTGGGCATGACTGTAATAGGCCTAACCAAGCACTGTTTCTCCTAGAATGCATAGTGCAGGCATCACAGAGGGGCTACATAGGAGGCCTCTGGTAGAGAAACAGTGGGGTTGGGAAAAGAGGTCTGGCAACGATGTAACCAGAGGAACCGCCTGCTGGAAGCCCAGTCAAGCAGCCTGTCTGGAACAAGCCCCTCAGTGAAGGTGGAGGGGAAAAGGGTAATGAGGGAAAAGAACTGCCGTTCTGAAGGACCAGAGCGAGCCTGGATCCACACCTGGCTATGGCTCATCTTCTGGGTCCAGGGAGGCGAGGCCACCGTGGAAACAGTTGGCAGAAGAGGGGAGGCCCAGACCCTGCCAGGATGGAGGCTGGGCAAGGACCTGGAGAGAAGGGCTGGGGGTAAAAGGGTGTATTTGAGACAGTCCAAGTGAGTCCTGTTGTACAAACATAGGAATGTTAACATCTAGCACAATGGGGTTCTGGTCCATGACTGGGGCTCCTAAGTGCTACAATAAATAATAGAGAAGGGGACTGGGAATCAACACTTCAACATTTTTGATGAGGTTATTGACTTGGTGTGCAGCCTTGTCAAGTCATTTAACCCTGCTTCCACAACCCCTATGGACTTTTTACATCACAGGGTGGGGTGGCAAATTAATATTTATAAAGCACTTCCTGATAAGATAGGTATTATTGAACATAATTTTCCAACATTTGCCACTCACACTAACTGGGTCCAGATTTTCAAAAGTGCCCACCATGTCAGATGAGGAGCTCTTTTGAATATTTGGCCCCTTGGAATAGACACATGCATGACAGGCTTCCATCCAGAATTGAAAGCCGATATTCTGAAGGACTTTAAGTACCATACTGAATTTCAGACATTGTAAATTTTTTTCAAGAGCAACTTTGCACAAATATTATACACATAACATTTCCAAGGGCAGTGACATTCTTCCTTATTTTCTACTTGAGTGTAATTTCAGAGGCCAATATTGCTTGTGCACTTTTCTTTTATGAAGATATTCTACATTTTTGCTCATAAACAGGCTTTAATGAATTTTGGGTGCCAATTTCCCCACCTAATTGAACAATCCTACATTAGCTCAGGTTCATTCCAGAGATGTTGGGTTTGGCTTGCCTCCATTTGTGGACTTTAGAGAAGTTTTGATCATGATGCTCATCCAAACCCTGGACTTGTTTATGACTTTAGAGCAAGGAGCTAGATATAAGCTGCACCACCCAGGTGCTGTACCCCAAGGATGCACTGTGTTGCAGAGACATCCTTCTGAGTCAAGTTTCTCCCCACTGCTCACTTTCAGGGGGGCAGAAATTTACCACTGGTACCACCAACACTAGCTCAAGTACCCAGCCAATGGGCTAAGAGGAATGGAGAGCCAAGGTTCCACCCACTCAACTGCCCCAGGGAGAGAGTGTAGACAGGCAAGTAGCCCTGTTTACTTTTAAGTGTCCAGGACTCCAGACCCAAGGTCCAGGTAGCTTATAGAAGTGCGTTATTCTTTTGTGCAGTCTAAAAAATAAAAAAAATCACAATCTAGCTTTTTATAGCTAGCCCTTAGTTCTCTCAATGGCTACAACTGAAAACAAATGGAAGCTCAGAACCAGATCTGAATCCATATCCAAACACTGCCTCTCTAGTTTTTACTTGGAGCTCCAAGTGCTATGATCAACAACATCAAAAAATACCTCATACAATAGGACTGAATTGTATTCTCTCACCTACAGTGCCTGTGTCTGATTCTATTTTGTTTTCCTTGGTGAAACCTTTCCGGATGACCGCAGCATAAATACCCATGCAGACATCTATTTTGATATTTTCTAGACAGATTTCTGTTAATCAGTAAAGGTGAAGTTATACACAGCTAGTTTCCTTCTGTTGTGTCATTACTCATCCCTTTTCCCACCTTACTGCTCTGAAGCACCTTTTGGAATGGCTATTAAAATATATTAAAAAGTCAGCCTGCCCTTGACTCCTTTTCCCAGTAGGATTATATTTTGCCGACATATGCCACTCACACAGTCCTTAGCAAGGGGAGAGGATGCTTTCTGACAGTGGGGATTTGTTCTGTCATCAAATGATCATCTAGATGTCAACATTCAAACCCACCTGAGACCCCACTGCAAGCTTTTCCTGAGTCCTATAGGACAGGCAGATCAGATTTGAAGTTTCTGATGAACAGGACTGTACATTGCACTGCAGATTCAAAGCATGCCCACAAAAGGTAATGGGAGCAGGAAATGGTTATTATTTAGACTATTAAATTCTGGTACTGAGCTCTTCATTTGTATCTTGCCATGATTTGAGGATTATATTCTTTTGATACACTTCAGAATTAGAAGTATTATAATTATAGTGTAAATGCAGTATAAAACACTAATTGATGTACCTGTATTATGAAATGTATCCCACTATGTAGCTGTTTCAGATTTCAAAAATGCCAGGGTAAAGCAATGGGGCACACAAAGCTTTGTGGTTGGGACTACAAGAGCTAGATTCCATTCCCATGGACATCAGTGGAAAGACTTCCACTGATTAGTCAGAGTTGGATTGGACCCAAATCATTTAGGGCCTAACTGGGCAGCAAGAGCCTGATTCTGCTAGGTGCTGAGCCCTACTGAGAAGGTTCAAGAAGTGTTAAGTATCCTTTTGGGCTGGGTCTCTTACTTCAGTGCACCAAAACAATTAACTGCATCATTTTTGTCCCCATAAACTGTATATGACCTCTTGGTTTGTCCAAGAAGACAGAAGCATAGTTATCCAGATGACCTAACAGTGTTCTGATAAATGACTTTACTCAAGAGATGGCAGAGTGTTTCTTGGTTGCCTGAGGGTAATTTAGTAGATACAGGTTCCTTATTTAATAACAAATCACAAAACAGACTTGAGATCCAAGTCCTAGGCTTTAAAATATCTGATTGAAAGGTTTTCATTAGTCTAGGTAACATTAACCTTAAAAAACCCCTTATAAAACCTCCTTTAGGGCAAGGGAAGGGGATTTATTTTTGGTTGCAGAGAAATAATAAAAGCAGTCTGAGAAAAATCAATCTTACACATCAAGGTCTGAGTGAATTAAAGAAATCCTTCCTCCAGGTCATGTCAAATAAAGACATCAACTCAGAGTCAGCTGCTGCAGGTTCTGAATTAAACATATACCAGATGCAGGGCAGAGAACATTACTGTCATTGTTCAAAGTGAGTATATGCTACAGGAGCTAACCCCTGCACTTGTTTCCACAGGAAACCACCACAGTGAGATCGCATCATTCGGTTATTGGGTTTGGAGGATTTGCTGGGGAGGTTTATTTTGTGTAAGGAAATCAGTTACAGGTTAATAAACTAAACAGAGGACTGATCCCACAAGCCCTCAGTGTGTGAAACTCCCATTGAAACCAGTGATTTTCAAATCGAGGTACCTAAAGTCAGGCTGCTATACCCATACTTAGGAAGTTAAATAAAAGCAGCTTGATATTCAGAGGTGCAGAGCACCTGTGACATCAACCGAGTCCCATCAAACAACTCTGGCAATTTAGGTCTGTTATTTAGGTGTCTAACTATTGATCAGGGCATTTTATGTACCCAAGTTTAGGGTCAGATCCTCAAATGGGGTACATTGGCATTGAAGTAAATGCTACTCAACCAATTTATACCAGCTGAGGATTTGATCCTTAAAAAACTGGTCCTTCTCCTATGGAATTGTGGTATAGTAAAACATGGGCTGTTCTTGTAATGGAAAAGCTTTTATACAAAGTACATACACAAGAGAAGCACCAAAAAGAGGATATGTATTTAAAAATGTGCTCACCCTTTCTAGTGTACTCAGAGGATAGCTCCCCAGCTGGCAAACCAGAATTTAGCCAGATTCTTTGAATATTAAGCTGATCTTGAACAAAAAAGGTCCTAAATGACACTGCCATCTTCACACATCCAGTGAGAAAGTTAGGAATAGAGCCCTGACTCAACAGGATATTTAAGCAAGTGCCTAACTTTAAGTACACGCTGTTTGCAGTGTTGTTGTAGCCATGTTGGTCCCAGGATCTGACAGAGTCAAGGAGGGTGAGCCAATATCCTTTAATGGTCCAACTTATGTTGGTGGAAGAGACAAGCTTTTGAGCTACAGAGCTCTTCAACTCTGTAGCTTGAAAGCTTAAGCAGCTTAAGCAGCATTGGACCATTAAAGGATATTACCTTGCCCATATGGTCTCATTAAGCATATGAGCAGTCCATTGCTTAAGCATCTTGCTGAACTGAGGCTCTAGTCCCTTGCTCTATTGTCTGATGGCTATTAAACCTCAATGGCTATTAGCCAGGATGGGCAGGGATGGTGTCCCTAGCCTCTGTTTGCCAGAAGCTGGGAATGGGCGACAGGGGATGGATCACTTGATTACCTGTTCTGTTCATTCTCTCTGGGGCACCTGGCATTGGCCACAATCAAGACAGGCTACTGGGCTAGATGGACCTTTGGTCTGACCCAGTATGGCCCCTCTTATGTTAATGCTAATAGCTGTGGGTAGTTATACAATAAATGCATAGGTCTTTGAGAGTTAGCAAAGCATAGAAAAAAGCACCCTGAAATATTTGGGGCTCATAAGGCCAGACAGAGTTGCTATTTGAAATGGGTGATGAAATTTACTTTGAACTATAAGATCCCCTTTTCTGCCTGGACAGATAAGGGGCCCTGTTTAATTCCTGAGCTACAAACACCTGAAAATAAAATTCATTTTGTGAGATCTGACACTGCATAGAGGCAAACTCATCCATCTACAGCATCCATGCAATCAGGAGAACAAAGTGACGGATGATTCAGGAATGAAACAAAAATCACTATCTGCTTGCCCTGCTTGAGCTCAAGCTTCAGCCTCTTCTCTAGCAACCAATCCTACTTGACAAAAGCTTTTCATCAATTGCTTAGACAACAGGATCTACAGGAACTGTAAGAGAGATGTTGAAATTCTAAGAGGGCTGACCTTTCCAGACACACTGGTATGAAATTCAGTCTGGGTGCAGATAATCAGGAAGCCCTGATTTTAAAAAGCTCACTAACTTGCCTTGCACAGGAATTCATTGGTGTGTTAGCTGTGTGTTCTTTCACTGTTGTCATAGTAACTGAAGGGTTAATTTTGTTTGCACATGGGCTAAACTCTGGAATCAAGTTATTCTGGTCATAACAATCACACACCACTGAACAAAAACACTGATCCAGGAACCTATCCTTGCAACAAAGCCCAATGCCAACTCTTCCGCATATCTATTCAAGTGACATCATAGGATCTATTCACATCAGCTATGCCATCAGGGGTTTGTTCACCTGCATATCTACCAATGTGATATATGCCATCATGTGCCAGCAATGCCCCTCTGCCATGTACATTGGCCAAACTGGACAGTCTATGCAAAAGAATAAATGGACACAAATCTGACATCAGGAATCATAACATTCAAAAACCAGTAGGAGAACACTTTAACTTGTCTGGTCACTCAGTAACAGACCTGAGGGTGGCAATTTTGCAACAGAAAAGCTTCAAAACCAGACTCCAACGAAAAACTGCTGAACTTCAATTGATATGCAAACTAGATACAATCAGCTTAGGCTTGAATAGAGACTGGGAATGACTGAGCCATTACAAACATTGAATCTATCTCCCCATGTAAGTATTCTCACACTTCTTATCAAACTGTCTGTACTGGGCTATCTTGATTATCACTTCAAAAGATTTTTCCTCTTACTTAATTGGCTTCTCAGAGTTGGTAAGACAACTCCCACCTTTTCATGGGTGGGTGGGTGTGTGTGTGTGAAATTATATATATATATATATATATATCTCCCCTCAATACATGTTCCATTCTGTGCATCCGAAGAAGTGGGCTGTAGCCCACGAAAGCTTATGCTCAAATAAATTTGTTAGTCTCTAAGGCTAGGTCTACACTACAGCGGGGTTCCGACCTAAGATACGCAACTTCAGCTACGTGAATACCGTAGCTGAAGTTGCGTATTTTAGGTCGGCTTACCTGGCGGTGAGGACGGGGGAAAGTCGACCGCTGCCGCGCTGCCGCCGACTCCGCTGCTGCCTCTTGCCGAGGTGGATTTCCGGAGTCGACGGCAGAGCGATCAGGGATCGATTTTACCGCGGCCTCACGAGACGCGGTAAGTCGATCCCCGATAGACCGATTGCTACCCGCCGGATCGGCGGGTAGTGAAGACATAGCCTAAGGTGCCACAAGTACTCCTATTCTTTTTGCAGATACAGACTAACACGGCTGCTACTCTGAAAGTTGTGTAAAGGAATTAGGTGCCAAACTCCCACAGTTCCAGTGAGTATGGCACCTAACCCCCTTAGACTGCTTTGAAAATCCCCACCTTTATCATTGTAAATTTAAGCAATTATCAAGTTGCACCTAGAGTAATGGCTAGGGACTCCATTTTCATGGATCTTGTAATTAAAGAAGGAAATTTAAAGAAAAATGAAAAAATATTCAGTGGTAAGTTAGAGAGGAAGGATGGTCCTGTGGTTTGGGCACTATATTAGGAGACCCATGTTAAATTTCCTGCTCCTCTATAGACCTCCTGTGTGAGCTTGGCCTCCCTGTGCCTTAGTTCCCCATCTGTACTGGGGGAGAATAGAATTTCCCACTCTCAAAGGGTATTTTAAGGATAAATGCATTAAAGATTGTGAGGCACTCAGGGTATATCTACATTGCAGCTGGGAGCAAGTCTTCCAACCCAGGTAGACAGACGTGCACTAATGGGGTTCAAGCTAGCACGCTAAGAACAGTGTGGACATTGCAGTTTGGTTTGCAAGACCACCTGACCCCCTAGATGTGAAGTCCTGAGCCATGCTGCTATTTTTAGCAAGTTAACTTGAGGCCTGTTAGTGCAAGTCTGTCTACCTGGGCTGGGATGCTCTCTCCCAGCTGCAGTGTAGATATAGCCTCAAATACAACAGGGATGGGAGCCATATAAGTGCCTTTAACAGACAGAATGGCCACCAAAATACTTAGGCCTTTTCACCTCACTGATACTTGTAAATCAGGAATAACTGCACTGGAGTCAGAGTTACCAAAGTAAAATGTGTGTAAATAAGAGGAGAAATCAGGTCCCACCAATAGAAGAATTACATTAACCATCAGCTCCTTAGATGGTGTAAATCAGTGCATTGCTATTGATTTTACACCAGCTGAGGATCTGTCCCACAAAGTTGAAGTCCAGAAAAAAAAGTGCAACTTCTATGGGCAATGAAAGGACTGACCAATGCCATTTTTCTTGGGCTCCCGACTTCCTATTTGGATGAGAAGATGTTGAAAGCGATTCAGCTAAAACTGTCTCGTGATTAGGAGTTAAACACTCCCTTCATAGCTTTGCATCTTCAGCTGTGCTCCTATGAAATGAATCTGTAGACCTATTGCTTCTGTGTGCTACCTGTCAGTTTAGGAATCATTTATTTTTAATTAACTGTGCCAATCTTGTGTAGGATCCATCTTAGTCTGTCTTTGATAACCTTCCTTTCTCTCCTCTGGTTACTGTTAATATCTCACCAGGACATTAAACAGAAAGCTTTGGCATTTACTTTAGCAATATATTATTCTAAGGCAATCAGAACAGGTAAAAATAAAATGTTTTCTGATACATGAAAACAATTTGATCTGACCTTCAAAATGTCTCAGCTAACATGAACATCAGGAGCTAAGAGTATAAAATATCTTCCAGTATCTAGGAAACAACAAGGGTCTGTTTCTGTTCAATAGAAGACAAAATTATGCTTGCATGAGACTTATTTGGGTGCTGTTTCAGCTGTCAGTGATGACAGCCCGTGTTTTCTGATAGGATTGGGGTTAAGCTCTCTTGTAAAGTAAAACAAGAAGATCATGTCACATAAAAAAATAGGCACGTCTAAAAGGTTTTGCTTTGGATCTGAACGTCTTCCAAGTTTAGGGGCCCAATCCCAGAAGCCTTCTCCACAATGTGGAGCTCCCATTGGAGTGTTATGCAGTTACACTGGTGTAAGTGGGAAAAGACTCAGGCCCTTAGACTTTTGGATGTACAAACTGGCCTGACAACCCCAGATCCAAAGCCTCCTAAAGCTTTGGAAGACCTCAGAGCTAGATCTGAATTTCAGAGCTGGTCCCCTTTTTTGGTTTGTAAGGAAGCAAAGAAAAAACCAAATTTGAAATATACTCTTCCCCCTTACATATTAGATAAAGAACATTTGGACCCAGTTTCAAATCCAAACTTTGTAGCATTAGGCTTCTCTTTGGATGCTTATTTATATCTTCTGATATTCACGCATTACTGCTTAAAGTAAAGCCCTGTCTACATTGGGGATTTTAGCTCCCACTGTATCTATATCAATGTAACTGCACCAATCACAAACCCTAGTGGAGTTGCCCTGCACTGGTGTAAACTATGAATTGCATTCCAGCTTATCCAGATTTGCACCAAATCTACCTTAGGGTTTTGCACTGCTGTAGCTGCCTCGTAAGCTCATTGTCAATAAGTCTAAGGACCAGATCCTCAAAGCTATTTAGGCACCAACTCCCATTGATTTCAATGGGAGCCTCCTGCTTCTCAGTCTGGGTGAGATCAGGGGGTAGTAGGGCTAGTTGTGGATCTCTGTTTGAAATAGGGAGACTAGGAGAGGGCAGAAATTCTGATCTTGTGAAGGTGATAGGGACTGAAGAGATTAAGGAAAAAAGAAAAGCCTCATTTGTTCTACAAATAAATGGCAAGAGGCTTTTAGTATAAATTTTGCATAAAGACTAAAGGCATCTGGAGTTGAAATCAGGTCTGTTTTCTCAGTGTGTCCTTTAAAGGCATTAATTTAGGAACTTTAATAGATTTGGCTGACTACCATACTTTGGCTAGAACATCTCTTAATAGCTTAGTGCTTGACCAATGTTTTAATAAAGACAGAAGACTGGGTTGCAATAGATCCACCGTAAGGGCTTGTCTTCACTACCAGGGAGACTGACGCTGCTGCAATAGATGCAGCAGGTGTCGATTTAACAGGTCTAGTGAAGACCCACTAAATCGACAGCAGAGCACTCTCCAGTTGACCCTGGTACTCCACCTCTGTAAGTCAACTGTAGAGCAGCTCCTGTCGACTCAGCGCAGTGAAGACACCGGGATAAGTCGACCTAAGTTACACTACTCCAGCTACGTAGCTTAGGTTGACTTACCCTGGTAGTCGAGACAAGCCCTAAGTGTTTCTTACTGACCTGTGACAGAACTAGATGATTATGCAACAAAATGGCAGATGAAATTCAATGTTGATAAATGCAAAGTAATGCACATTGGAAAACAATCCTAACCATACATACAAAATAGCATCTAAAAATAGCGGTTACTGCTCAAGAAAGATCTTGGAGTCTTTGATCATTGTTAGAAAATATCCACCTGATGTGCAGTGGCAGTTAGAAAAGCCAACAGAAAGTTTAGAACCATTAGGAAAGGGGTAGATATAAAACAAAAATATCATAATGCCACTATATAAATCCATGGTATGTCTACACCTTGAATACTGCACCCACCCACCCCCTCAAAAAAGATACATTAGAACTGGAAAAGGTGCAGAGAAGGGCAACAAAAAATGATTAAGTGTATGGAACAGCTTCCATATGAGGAAATAAAAAGACTGGTACTGTTCATCTTGGAAAAAGATGAATGTGATATGATGGAGGTCTATAAAATCATGAATGGTGCAGAGAAATTGAATAAGAAATGGTTGTTTACCCCTTCATGTAACACAAGAACTAGAGGTGACCCAATGAAATTAAAGGCAGCAGCTTTAAAAACCAAAACAGAATGAAGAACTTGTTCATACAACATATAGTCAAACTGTGGAACTTGTTGCCAGGGATGTGGAAGGCCGAAAGTATAATTGGGTTAAAAAAAAAATTAGTTGAGTTCATGGAGGATAGGTGTGGCGACGACACAGGAAAGGAAATAGAACACCAGGTTTCTGGTAG
>NW_020664404.1:7329217-7331763 GCF_002925995.2 Terrapene triunguis | reverse complement strand
TGATACAAAGTCACAAATCACTCTGGAAAACCTTGACCCTAATTACTAGGTTAGGGCCAGATCCTCCACCTGGTGTATGTTGGTGGAGTTCAGTTAGAGGCGAGATGTATATTTTTATATTAAAAAGATCCAGAAAATGGACAAGAATATCAAGGACAGTATGTTAGAATGACTTTAAATTACTTTTTAATATACATGTCCTTGATATTGCTTATTTGGTGTAGAAGTTTAAATCCTAGTTCTCAAATAGTTCCAGGACACAAAAGTTCATTTATGAATCTAAACATTCTCAAAATTTAGCATTGTTCTACGCCTCATCTCTAATCAAACTTGCTTTCAGGGTTGATTGTCCTGTTAAGATACAGTGTGTTTAAAGGCAGAACAAACAGGAAAGGAAAAAGAATATACATCATGGATGTGACATTCACACTGATTTATAAGCAGACAACTGGATGTCTATTTTGAGTTGTATTTCACCCAGACTACATTAGAAAAACTAAAATCCAGAGCATGCAAATCTGTTCATATCAGCACTCACTATCAGGGCTATAGTTACGAGTGTCAATTCTACCATCATAATCCCTCTTTCTGATGGATTTATACCTTGGCTGAAACAAACAAGTTCACTCAGAAGTGAATCTTGGCAGGCATGCAAGATCAGGCCAATATTAAAATGAAAGGCTTTGGCCCACTGTCAGTTGGACAAGGGGACAGTGTGGATGAGGGAGGACTGAGCTTTATTTGCATTTTCATAACACCCAAACCAAATGGCTTTAAAGTTAGATTTTCCAGCTGAATGCAGAGGTAACAGAGCTAACTGGTCTTGGAATATATTCCATGCCAAATTAAAATGGCCAAGATTTGGAAGTTTTACAGCAGTAGGATATAACTAAAGTGAACTTCAAGGGTAAAATGACATTTAATCAGCCCTGGTGCTCAGACAAGCTGCCAAATGGGCTAGGAGCAGGTTACTGATCCATCACTGCACTCCTCCATCAGTGGGCCACAAACAGGCTAAGGACCAGTAGCTCCACAGGGGCACACTGCTCTACAACACCTCCCTGCATCTCAGCAGTAGGTGTGGAGGAGCAGCAGCCGCTGGACAGAGTAGGCAGGACAGGGAATAGGCCCGTGTGCCGGACACTGGAGGCTAGTAGCAGAATGTTCCAGTGGGGAAGGAAGGAAGGAAATAGTTGTGATGGCTCTTTAGACTCTTTCTGGGGGTGGGGGGGGGGGGGGGGGAGAAAGGGGCAGGACAGCCGTGTGCCTGCCCCTTGCACAGGTCTGTCCATGAAGCACAACCATGGTTAGATTTTCAAAGGCACAAAGGGCAGGAAGATGCCCAAGTCAATGGGAGTTGAGTGTATAACTGCCCTTTGTGGTTTGAAAAAAATCTCCTTTATATTTAAGCTTTCATCTCCCCACTTCACTGCAGTGAGGAGTGCTGAAAATTGTCAAGCTGGCCCCGCCTGCTACAGGGAAACCCACAAGGCAAACATGAAAGGAAAGGAAAGGAAAGGAAAGGAAAGGAAAGGAAAGTGGGAGGAGAATGTACATCCCACAGGGCCCAGTTTTCCTCTCCGGCCACTGTAAACTCCACTGAACTCAATGGAGTCAAATCCATGTAAAGCAGCTGAGTCAGATGAGAATCGAGGCCCATGTATACTACTCAAACGCCTGCAGACTAAACAAGGACATGATCCTGTTCCCACTGAAGGGAGTCAATTTTGTCAGGGCCCTAACTTCTTGGGGACAAATAGAAAACCTAGGCGGTCGTGAAGGCCCTGCTTCCAACCTGAATGTGTGCACATTTAGTTCAGGCTCTTAGGGTTACTTTAATTTACTTATTTTTGGTCTCTACTACTTGCACATTTGTCCTTTATAAAAAATAATGGGTTATAGGAGAGGTGTCATGTTAATGGAAGCAAATAATTTCGCAGGCTTCATAAAGTGCCATAAATTGAACCCTTAAGGCTATATTTTCAAAGTGCTACCGTGTGGTTACAGTTAAAAAATGACTAAAAAAATAGTCCCTGCTTACTCAATAGGTCTGCTCCCTAATGGTGAAATGGACACCAATGCAGAGGACCAGCACCATGCAACATAGGGCTTATCTGGGAATTACTTGGTGCATAAGTATTACGCTGGACAGGGACGAATTTCACCCTTAAACAGTAGTCACTGGAGTCAGTGGATACTGACCCCTATCATTACACGAGACCTTTGTGACCCTGGTCCAGATCACGTGACTAAGAACTTGACATAAAAGGTCAAGAAATTGAACTTTGTCAAGTTCTTATTGTACTATAGGCTTAATCCTTCCAGGTGCTGAGTACCTCCAACACATTGCTGAACAGCCTTTTGACTCCCATTGATTTCTTCATGCGTTGTGGATTATCAGCAGTGTTTGTCATCATCATGGGCCCTAATTACCTTTGAACCGTATCTACTCAGTACACCAAATACAAGTGTTTTACTCCTCTAAACACCGCAGAGCCAATACACTGGTGGAAGCAGTTTCAGCACCTGTTAGGATTACACCCTAC
>NW_020664404.1:7304404-7314217 GCF_002925995.2 Terrapene triunguis | reverse complement strand
AGCACATAAAAGTGATCTTGATGAAGAACAAGTTGACATCCCTTCATATTCTGATGCGTTCAGGGCCTTGGAAATCTCTTCGCAGTGGTTTGAAGTACAAGAAGAAAGTGACAGTGCACCATGCTGCAACTTAAGCACCATCCCTACTGTCATTTTGAGATGTCCCATTTCATGATTTTTTTGATTTTATGAACTCCTTAACCCCCGATTAGTTAGTAAAAGAGGGTTTCTACTGTAGTTCATGAAGCATTGCTATTGGATTGGCATAGACAATGAACTTTGCTGTCATCTGCTAGGATGGTGTAGGGGTATGTGGCAGTCTATTCCCCCCCCCCCCGCCCATCACACAAACAGAGTGTTGAGGGCAGAAGAGCACTGCCTATGAATCCTCTGAGGCTTTCTAGATGACCAGGTCAGGGTCTAAGGTCCAGAACAAGGACAATGGCCCCCAGGATCAGGGCAGTGTGGTCTAGCAGCCAGAGTTCAATGGGGGGCTCCCACCAAGGGGTGTGGCACCCCAGTAGGGGGGCCCAGGCCCCCCCAACTCCACCAGGCCTCAACCCAGGGCCTAACAGTGGCAGAGCAATTTGCCACCAACTCAGCAGGGGGTCCTACCAAAACACACTGAAGTTTCCCAGATGGGAGGTACCACTCTGTCACCCTCCCTGGGTCACTTCCTTCCAGTATCTGCATTGGGGTCTCCCATGAGGCTTTGGATTCTCCATGGTCTGTTGTGCCGGTCGCCCTCTTTGGCTCCTCCAGTCACAGGAGTTCAAGCAGGCCCAGGGAGGCTCTGGTTCCCAGCACAGTCAGGAGCTGGTCCTCCATGGACATTTCCCAGGGAGGTCCTTCCCCTGCAGCCTCCAGCCCAGAATGAGCTGGGCTTCCTCCCTTTATACTGCTAGAGCATTTGGAGCATGCCCAGTCTTGTCTGGGAGGCGGAACTTCCCCTGTCAATAATATGGGCTTAACCCTGTCTGGGCTAGTGCAGGGTAAGCAGACCTCATCACAGGGCACAAGAGGGAAGCTTGCATTGCATGCGCTAAGATCCCACACCATTCATCCATTCCCTGCAATAGCAGGGAGGTCAAGGGCCTGACTCAAACTCGGTCTTGCATGTCTTCTGTCTCTACAAGAAAAACCATGGTGCACAGTTGCAGTTTGACCTCATGATCCTACTGCTGCTCACAGAAAGGTGAACAGCCACTTAGACTGAGCAGAAGCCTTTCCCATCAGATTGCACAAGCAATTTACACGCAGACTAAACAATTCTTTTCTACAGCGTTCAGGGTGTCCCTGACCCAGCCTTCATACTCAGAGAATCAAGGTTATTTCATTGTGAGCCCCACTACACCTAGCACAAACTCACTCTGAACTCTTTATAATCACAAAACATCAATTCCATTTTCTATATAAATGTGACTACCAAGATGTTCCTCTCAGCTGTGAAGCCTGCAAAATACAGATGCAAATTAAAACGTCTTGTGAGTTTTCTGTCCACTAGTGGAGAGCGAGGAGATGGACACTGACTCTAAAGTGTGGATCAAATTATTCATGTTAGTGGAAGCGTATTTGCACTCTTCTGTATACTGCTTTATTCCATTTCTTTGAGTATAAGCTCTTTACTCTGAATAGGAAACCCTAGAGGCTGGTAGTGCCCCTCATAATGTATCCATATGTTAGTACTGTGTACATCACATGTACTGTGGGTCTGAGCCAACTTCCAATCAAGTCAATGGAAAGTCTACCTCTAATTTCAAAAGGAGTTGCACCAGACTCAAGATGACGCAACCTATTTCTATTGCCTCCACCATTTATGTGACTTATACTCTAACATGGCAATTCATGCAACATCCCGACAGTAATGTAGCATGTCTCTTGGCAATCATGCACACGTGAGCCTTAAAAAAAAATGAATGGCGTTATTAAATTGTACATATAAAAGAATAGTTAATTCTTATTACCAGATTAAAGTTTACATGAGCAGAGGAAGATACTAAAGTCTTGCGCATCAGATGATTTAACATGGTAAAAAGATTAAAATACACGTGGTAAGAAAGAAAAGAGTTCAATGAAATTGCTACAAAGAAAGACTCTACTCATTTAGGACCTGATCCTGCTTAAGCATGACGGTAACTTTGCTCCCAAGTGTAGTTAGATGGATTTTGAGTTGTGGTTTCAATACTGCTGTAATTTGAAGAGTGCCCCAACTCCTGATTCAATCAGACCTCCCATCCTAATTCCTTGATCCCATCCACAGTGGCAATCATTGAACATAACTGTCTGTAGTGCAATAAGATCATTCTAAACTCCTTAAATATTGAAAATATGGTGTTGATTCGGGTAACTAGTTAACACTCAAAGTGGGTTTGAAGATGTAAAGTCAGTAAAGCAGGTCAAAAAGTACCAGTTTTTTTTTTTTTAGGAAATTTCAGGAATAAAATGGTCTTTTCTTCAGAATTTCACATAAAATTTTGAATTTTTTTAATGAAAAACCAAAACTGAATATGGAAAGCTTTTGGTTGGCAAAGACCACTGTCAGTAAAAATGTTTAGGTTTTAGTTTAAAAAAAACCAATTTTGGGGTTCCAAAAAAACCCAGCACTTGTCCTAGTAAATGGAAATGTTTCCTGACTTTCTTGGGGGGTTGATTTCTTCAAAGACCCCCAGAAAATAGTCAGAAATGAAACTTTGGAATGAAAATGTTCATTTTAGTCAAAAAGCCGTTTGTTGAAAAATTTCTCAACTGGCTTTAACTTTGCTTGGGAACGCAATTCATATAGTTGCATGGCATCTGGCCAGCTCTTATTCATGTCTGTCCAGCTGAGGGGCATGGTATTTATTCTACATGGCAGCAATGGGCCCGATCTTGTTCCCCCTAAAGTGAGTTGAAGCTCTCTTGAGAATCAGGCCCTTGGTCTCCCTGCAGAGAAGGAGTGGTCGGAAGCAGCAGGGCCAGATCAATATTCTTACCCTGGAGTATGCTATTTAATTACCCGGGAAGAGGCTTGCTATAAATGAGATTTCCAGCTCAGGCCATCAAAAAGCTTTTCCTATAAATATCCCTGCTGTAGGTCATCAGATGAGGGAGTGCCCTTCTCCCCCCAATTTAGTCTATGGGGAGCCTGGTCAGGCAAACACATTTGAACAGGGGTGAGCTAAAGATTTCCCCACTCTGAAAGCTGCCTTGAAATGCCCTTTGGTGAACAAAAAGGCCCCTTTAGCTCACGCTTTAAGAAAATAAGCCTTCATTCCTGTCCTTGGGGCACCAAACCTCTGGTGATCTGTAAGAAGAGCAGCGATCCATTTCCCCTCACATTAACGGGTTTCCTCCATTATTGGGTGGCTCAGAACAAAGGAGTCTTTCAAAGAGCCACTTTGGCTAATTGGAATCCTGAGCTAAAAGCATCAGGGTGCAAACCCACAGCAGCCTAATGCAGGAGCAAAGGTTAATGCACAATTATAAGAGATGCATTTAATCTTATAGAAAGGGGGAGGGGTTTTTTGTCCCTTTAAGGAGGGAAAAAAAATTACCTCAGGCCTGAAGGCCAGTGAATTGAAAAGGAAACACCCTCCTGCTTCCGAGCCTCTTGTTTTATGTTCCTCAGCATATGCCTTTGCCCTTTCTGTAGCGTCCTTGGTGGAGTTACCGATAGATTTACCGTTGCAGAGAGAGCTGACTCAGCCTTCTGCAGACATCACCTCACACAGTTCTGCTCTATATCCCATTCAGAACACGTGCTGCTCAGAACCAAACAGCTCCAAAGAGATGTAGCTTGGGCCACCCGGTGGTTCGGGGTGGGGGAGGAAAAACCAAAGCATGATTAGCTCCTGAGTCCCAGACTATGCAGAGGCCATTGAATTATTTTGATTGATGATAGCTGAACCACATCCAGCTCTATCTCCCCACTGAGATGCACAATAAAGAAAACTCCCAGCCAGTGACAATTTCAGTGCAGGAGGGGGGACAGGAGATAATACATCAGCTCAGCAGCAGCAGGAGGAAAGGGCAGAGCATCTGAAGTGCAGACTAGCTCTTTAATAAAGGACAGTGCAGGAGAGTTTCTGCAGTGATGGCCAACATAAAAGAGAGAAGGCTTGGAAGGGAAGGACAGCTGCTCGTGGTGGGGAGGGTGGGAACACAGTGCAGACTGGCTGTAAGTCAGAAGCCCAGTCCCGTGATCTGCAGGCACCTTAGTGACGGACAGGCTGCAGCAAGGAAGAAGTTGCACTGGTGCTGTGCAGAGAGGATACTGCACTCTTTAGGGAGGCTGCTGATGGCCTGAGCCAAAGCTCACAGAAGGCAGCGGAGAGATTCTTGTTGACTTCAGTGAGTTTTGGCTCTGGCTCCTGGTTTGCTCAGTGATGTTACTTCCATGAGCGTTGGATTAGGCTCCAAGATTCCTGTAGGAATCACTTACTAAAGTGTAACTTATGCCCCCACTTTTAAATATCACCTCTGAATTTGACCCAAGTGAGTCTAAGATGGTGCAGCTTGGTTGACCAAGGAATCAGAAGAGAAGAGCTCACAATAAATCAATGAGCGGAGGGTATACGAAGGGGTAAGTCAAAGCAGTCCCCACCTGACTTTAGCCTGCACCTTTTAAGGGCTTCCATACACATCAATAAGTGAGTGTAAGTATTTCTATGGGTCTCTAACTTACACATCGCCTTGCAATTTGACCCTCCTGTCTCCAATTCTATAATGATCCTTTGATTTCTATAACAAAAATTCAGATACCATCATATGGCTTAGATCCTCCACTGGTGTAGTTCTATTGGGACAACTCTGATAGACACCGATGGAGTATCTGCTCCAAGTGATGTATCTGACTTCAAGGGAATTGTGCCAATTTATGCCAGCTGAGGAACTGGCCCCAGATATTTGGGCATTTCTAAAGTTCTCATCACGCTGGTATCCAGGCATCAATCTACCTGCAGTGATCATCTCAAAATATTAACTGCTGTGCTCAAATCCTCCAGTCAAAGCCAATGTTGTGAGCAACTGGCACTTGGATTAGTGCATAAAATTATCCAGACAATACAAACATTAGTAGGATTTTTTTTCCTATTCCTTCTCTGTTCACAAGAGGCCAGAGGGATTTATTAATGGCTAAAAGCACTGACCTTTCACTTGTGTGTGTCTGTTAAAATCAGAGTGGTCTTACTTGAGTCCCCTGTGAGTAGAAATGGATATCACACAAAGCAACTACCATGGTGATGCTCTGAGCAGTAGATGTCCATGAGTCAGTAGGAAAGAAAAGCTGGCTTCCGAGAGCCTTTCATGTTAATTATTGAACAAAAGATGCAGGCTCAGCAGTGGAGTCCAATCAGCAATTCAAAATCCGCATGTTTCAAGATGATAGCCGTAAAATTTGAAGCAATACAAAATTAATACGTGGTTCGACGCTGCCTAGAAAAGGGGACTCAAAAGGCACTATGAAAACTTGGCGAGTCTATTCTCAGAAAAACAATCATGCCAATGCATTGAATTTATTCTTGAGCCTGTTTGATCATTTCCCTTTATTATAGAGCCTTGATCTTGGCAACAAAATGGAATCAACAACATCCCACACGCAGTAGGCAGAGGAATTCATTTAAGTTAGTGCCAACTTAACACTGCTCCCACCGCCTGGTTTTATGGTTTGGCCATCATGTTTTTGGACAGCTAAAGCTTACTTCATCAATTAGGGATTGTAACAGGGTTGGGACTCACCACCACAGTGCCTCCTATTGGTCGTCTTGGGAATTAGCTCTGTCCCATGGAGCGCCCCCTCCTGGTGGTGTCCCATCCATCATCTCACCCTTGGTTGGCATCTGAGCCCGCATCGCTCAGCAGCTCGCGGCATCCTCTTCAGGACCACTGCCCTACAGCAGTGCCCCTTAGTCCATCCACACCCCCTTCCGGGGGGGGCGGGTTAAACAGGAGTCTTTGCACCAGCCTGCCACAACCCCCAAGTCTAGCCCCTCTTCCGTCAGGGGGCAGGTTGCAGCCTGACTTGGCCACTGCTCCACGGCCCAGTGCAGCACAAGGGGGAAAGGGGGGGGACCCAGGCCCGCCCTCTACTCTGGGTCCCGACCCAGGGACCCTCCAATGGCAGCCTCTTGGCCCTCCTTCTCTCCCCTTGCCTTCAGCCTTCCCTAGGTCACTTCCCCTCTGACCCCATTGCACCCTCTAGACCCTTCTACTCAGGGCCAGCAGGTATCAGGCCAAAGCTCCACTCTGCTTCCCTGAGCATACCCAGCACTGCGCTGTCCTGGGTGCTGATCTCCTGCTCAGGAGACAGACCTTCCTCCCCAAAGGTCTGGGACACACTGAGTGCTCCTGTCCTGAGCAGCTCTTTTATAGGGCTGAGCCTGGCCCTGATTGGCTGCCTCCAATCTGTGCCCTGATTGGCTCCTAATAAGCCCTTCTCTAATTGGCTCCCTGTCTGCACAGGTGCACTGGCCTGCTGCAGCCCACACTCTCAGGGAGTGGGGCAGTTTGCCCCACTACAGGGAGGGATCAGTCCGCTGTGGCTGGAGCTCTCCCTTCTCCTGGGCTGCTGCTGGCTGGAGCTCCTATCCCTTTCCTGGGCTGCTGCTGGCTGGAGTCTCTCTCCCCCCCTTCCTGGGCTGCTGCTGGTCGGAGTCTCCCTCCCTTCCTGGGCTGCTGCTGGCTGGAGTCTCCCTCCCTCCCTGGACTACTACTGCTGCTGCTGAGTGAGTGGGGGGGGGGCCCCTGCCGGGCCGCCCCCCCCCCCCCCGCTTCTGGAGGGAGAAGCACGGGCCCCAACACTATCTAGGGGTCCCTCCTGCCTGCCTGGCCGGCTGACTGCCGCTTGCTGCTCGCTGCTGTGTTGGAGCTGCTACCACCGTCGAGAAGTGAGAAGAGACCGGGTTCCTGTTGAGGGATATTGTGGAGGGGGTTTGTTTAAGATCTGAGTATTGAGTGACTTTGACCATCTCTGCTCCTGGGGTGGTGGTGACTCCAGTTGCTGTTGAAGGGAGTGAGGGGGTGGGGCGCGGAGCCCTCCCCCTCGTCCATCTGCTCCCCCTCTGCCACCGCCCCCTCTGCCGCCGCCCCCTCCACCGCCCCATGTACCGCCTGGACCTGCTCTTTGCCCCTCGACGGGGCTGTTTGCTCCCCCCGCTCCGTTTACCATCCGGGACTGTTTGTCTGCAGCAGTGAGCGGCACGGACTGAGTTACACAAGCGCCTGTGGGCGCACCTACCTTCCCACCTTGGACTTATCCTGCCCCCCAGCTGCATTTGGCTGGTGGGGTCCCCTCCCTGTGGTCCCCCTGTGTTAGTTGGCCCCCCCTGCCCTGCCCGTTACCTGCTTTGAGCCTCTCTGTTAGTTTGCCTGCCCCACCCTAGCCCTTCAGCATTTGTTACTTGCCCTGCCCCAAACTTTAGCTTTGGTTAGGTTGCCTGCCCCGCCCTTGCCCTTGTAGTTTCCCTCCCTGGACTTTGCCTGCCCCCTTGGTTTTTCCCTTTGCTTCCCCTTGCCCCCCCCCCCCCAGTTTGGTGTGTTTTGCCTGTGCGCCCATGCTCCCCCCGTAGGCGCTTGTGCTCCTTTTCAGTTGCCCCCTTCGCACTGTTCACAGCCTTCCCACTGATGTTGTAGTCCCTCCCCCCCAGTGCAGCCGGAGGAGCCGGTATCCCTCTTGAGCACCTCTGCCCCCTTTTTCGCCCCTGTGTGCCCCATCGTCGGCGCCCTTCTCCCCAGCCTGCAGCCTAGCAGGGAGGAGCGGTTGCTTTTTCCTTGTTTTCCTGCCATCCACCCCAGGTGCGCCCTCCTTCCCTTAACGCAGCCTAACAGGGAGGAGTGGTTAGCCCCTTCCCCATATTCCCCATCTCCCCCCGCCCCTCCTGCTGGACCCTCCTCCCCTGCATTTTGCCTAGCAGGGAGGAGCGGCTGCCTGTTACCTCCCCCCCATATTAGGCCATCATGGCAGAGGACCCTGTTCCTCCCTCTGCTCCTGCCCCTGCTTCAACCCCGCCCCTGCCCCCACCCCTGCCCCTGCTGACCCCAAGGTTTCCCCGTTACCCCCACCTGCCACAGTGGCTGACCCCTTGGTTGCCCCTGGCCTAGACTCCGCCGCTGCCACGGCTGCCCCTTCCACCAGCACGAAGGGCCAGGGAAAAAAGAAGGGCAAGGGCCCCGCCCGTACAGCCAAACCTCCTGCGGGCGGGGCTGCCCTCCCTGCCGCGGCCCAGACACCTGCCGCGGCCCCTCCCTCTCCTGCCGTCCCTTCCACCAGCTCTGGGAGTGCTCCATCTCCGGCCCCCAAAGCGTACGCCCAGGTGGCCGCCGCCCCTTCGTGTGCCGCCGCACCATCCGCCCCGACCGCCGCCTCCGGACCCATCCCTGGTGGCAGAGGCCCCTTCCCCTCGCTGACCAGGAGGCATGGCGTCCGCGGCCATCTGGTGCCTGCCTCTCCCCACATCGAGACCTACGTGCGGGCGTTGGCGAGGGTGGTGGGGCCCATGGCCATTGTGGCGGCCTCCAAAATGTACGGGAAGGCTGTGTTCTTCCTGGCGTTGGAGGCTGCCGCGCAGGATGCGGTGGAAAGGGGCCTGGCGGTGGGGGGCGTGTTTGTCCCCTTGGAACCCCTGGAGGACTTGGGAGTCCAGGTGGTCTTGACCTCCGTCCCGCCCTACCTCCCCAACGCTGCCCTATTGCCTGCCCTCTCCACCCTGGGGAAGCCCATCTCCATTCTCAGCCCTCTCTCGCTGGGCTGTAAGGACCCCGCCCTCCGTCACATCCTGTCCTTCCGCCGGTAGGTCCAGCTCCAGCTACCGCCGGCGGCGCGTGATGGAGTGGCGCTCGAGGGGTCCTTCCTGGTGCCCTACCAGGGGGCCCACTACCGGGTCCATTATTCGACGGGGGAGGCCCGGTGCTTCCTCTGCCGGGCGACGGGGCACGTCGGAGGGACTGTCCCCTGGCCCGGCCCGGAGGGGCATCCGGGACCCCCGAGGCCCGGGAGGGTGCCGGCCCTGTCATCGCCGGCGACCTTGGTGGCTCGGCTACCGCTGTTGCCGCCGCCCCTCCTCCTCCTGCCGTGACTCCTGCTTGGGCCGCGGGGACGGCCGAGCGGGCGGGCCTCGCCTCCATCGAGTCTAGTTTGGCGGGGCCCGTGGAGGAGAGGGCGGGGAGGCATCTGCCGGCCGCAGGAGAGGGCCCGCCCCAGGGGGAGGTTTCCCTTCCCCCCGCTGTCCCGCCCTTGCCGCCAGGAGCCCCGAAACCATCGTCCTTGCCCTCTGGCCCTGCCCCTGCTGACCGGCCCTCCACCTCCACTTCCACCTCGGAGGGCTGGGTGACCGTCCGGGGGAAGCGCGGCGCCCGCAGGTCGCGGGCTCGCTCCCTCCCCTCCGATGAGGAGGGAGAGCAGGCCGCCCGAAAGATGCTGCGGGGGGCTGAGGTTGTTAGCTCTTCTACCGTGCCCCCGGACAGTGCCCAGCAGGAGGTGCCGGCCATGGATGCTGTGGCAGTGGACGGAGAAACTCCTGCCCCCCTTGTTGAGCCCCCGCCTGAGGAGGCTCTGGTGGCGGTTCTCCCGGCCCTTATTCCGCCTGTGCCCCCCGCCGCCGCCGCCGGGGCGGTTGTTGTCTCCGTGACTGGCGGGGAGGTTGCTGGGGCCGAGGGGACCGCGTTTGCCTCCATCTTCGATGAGATCGAGGCCCTGGGTCTGACCCCGGTCACCCAGGGGGAGGACGACCCTCCGCCAGCGGGCCTCGATCTGGGTGGCGGCTTGGTTCCGCCCCCCCCCTCCTGTTTCCTGTCCCTCGCCCCACTCTGCCGCCCCTGATTTGGTCCTTGGGGAACCCT
>NW_020664404.1:7293090-7304394 GCF_002925995.2 Terrapene triunguis | reverse complement strand
CCCGGGGCGCGTTCGTTCGATCCCGCATCCGTCTCCTTCGGGAGATGGATCGCGGCTCCCGCTTCTTCTACGCCCTGGAGAAAAAGAGGGGGGCCAAGAAGCATGTCACCTGCCTCCTGGCGGAGGACGGCTCCCCCCTCACGGATCCGGAGGAGATGCGTGGAAGGGCCAGGGCCTTCTACGCCGCTCTTTTCTCCCCGGATCCGACCGAAGCCGAGGCCCGCAGGGTGCTCTGGACTGGGCTCCCGACGGTCAGCGCGGGCGACCGAGACCGGCTGGAGCTGTCTCTCTCTCTGGCCGAGTTCTCGGAAGCCCTCCGGCTCATGCCCACCAACAAATCTCTGGGCATGGACGGGCTGACCGTGGAGTTCTACCGCGTGTTCTGGGACGTCCTCGGCCCAGACCTCGTCACCGTCTGGGCCGAGTCCTTGCAAAGCGGGGTCCTCCCTCTCTCGTGCAGGCGAGCCGTGCTCGCCCTGTTGCTGAAGAAGGGGGACCTCCGCGATTTACGGAACTGGCGTCCCATCTCGTTCCTCAGCACGGACTATAAGGTCGTAGCGAAGGCCATCTCGCTGCGGCTGGGGTCCGTGCTGGCGGACGTGGTCCATCCCGACCAGACCTACACCGTCCTGGGCCGGAGCATCTTTAATAACCTGTACTTGGTCCGGGACCTGTTAGAGCTGGGGCGTAGGGATGGTCTGTCGTTCGCCCTCCTGTCCCTGGACCGGGAGAAGGCGTTCGACAGGATGGACCACGGGTAACTCCTGAGCACCCTGCGGGCGTTCGGCTTCGGGCCCCAGTTTGTGGGTTTTCTCCAGGTGCTGTACGCTGGGGCGAAGTGTCTGGTCAGGCTCAACTGGACCCTGACCGAGCCGGTCAGCTTCGGGCGGGGAGTACGGCAGGGGTGCCCCCTCTCGGGCCAGCTGTACGCTCTGGCGATCGAGCCCTTCCTCTGCCTCCTCCGTCGGAGGTTGGCGGGGTTGGCGCTTCGGGAGCCAGAGCTGCGGCTGGTCCTGTCGGCGTACGCCGACGACGTGCTCCTCGTGGTCCAGGACCCAGGCGACCTGGTGCGGGTGGAGGCCTGCCAGGCCGTTTACTCGGCGGCCTCCTCCACCCGGGTCAACTGGGTCAAGAGCTCTGGCCTGGTGGTCGGGGACTGGTGGCAGGCGAGCTCCCTCCCACCCGCGCTTCAAGCCATTCGGTGGAGCGCGGGTCCGCTGCTCTATCTCGGCGTTTACCTTTCCGCCACGCATCCTTCCCCGCCGGAGAACTGGCAGGATTTAGAGGTCAAGGTGGGTGAGCGGCTGCGGAGATGGACAAGACTGCTCCGGTGTCTCTTCCTGTGAGGGAGGGCGCTGGTGCTGAACCAGCTCGTCCTGTCCATGCTCTGGCACTGTCTCAACACCCTGAGCCCGGCCCCGGGGTTCCTGGCCAGGCTCCAGAGGACAGCCCTGGAGTTTTTCTGGCCGGGACTGCACTGGGTCTCTGCAGGGGTTCTGAGTCTTCCCCTGGAGGAGGGAGGACAGGGCCTGGTCTGCCTTCATAGCCAGGTCCATATCTTCCGCCTCCAGGCCCTGCAGAGGCTCCTTTATGGTGCAGGTAGTCCGGCGTGGAGCACGTTAGCGCACGCCTTCCTCCGCCGCCTCCGAGGGCTCTGATACGACCGGCAGCTCCTTTTTCTTCACCTGAGAGGTCTTCCGCGAGACCTCTCGGAGCTGCCGGTCTTCTACCAGGACCTCCTCCTGACCTGGAAGCTTTTTTCAGCGACCAGGTCCATTGTGGCCACTGAGGGCGCGGACCTCCTCGCGGAGCCCCTGCTGCACAACCCCGCTGTCCGGGTGCAGGTGGCGGAGTCGCCCTCGGTGAGCCGGCGGTTGGTCCTGGCAGAAACCACCAGGGTCGGAGACCTCCTGGACTACACCAGGGGGGACTGGGTGGATCCCTGTGCGCTTGGCCGGCGCATGGGGCTCTCCACCCTTGCGACCCCTCTGCGTGTACTCCAGGAGGTGGGCGCTGCCTTGTCACCCCCTTCTCTCAGCTTCCTGGGGCGGGCCTTGTGAGAGGGCGCTCCCCGCCCACCCCTCACCCCGGGCCCTCCGGACCTTTTTATCGGGCCCCTGTTCCGCGAGCCCCCCCCCGGCTCCCCCGCTCCCATAATCCGAGCCGGCTGCACGCTCTGCAGCCGGTCCGGTTTCGAACCACGCACAGGGACCACCTGTACACGCTCGTGCTCCACACGTTGCATCTCCTCACCCTCGCGTCCCGCCCCGACACCAAATGGCGGGACTATCTAATGCCTGTGGAGGGTGAGGAGCCCCGGTGGGCCAGCCTTTATTCTACCTTAGTCCCAAGGCCCGCCGGGGACATTGGTTGGCGGCTCCTTCACGGAGCCGTGAGCACGGGCGTGTACCTGGCGCGGTTCACACCTATTACCGAGGCCTGCCCATTCTGCGGCGTGAGGGAGACCCTGGCGCACGCCTACCTCGAGTGCGCCAGGTTGCAGCCCCTGTTCCGGCTCCTCCAGAACCTCTTGTTGAGGTTCTGGCTGCACTTTTCCCCACACCTGTTCATTTATGCACACCCTATCCGTGGCCCCACTAAGTCGCGAGACCTCCTCGTCAACCTCTTCCTGGCTTTAGCCAAACTCACCATCTATAATACCAGGGAGAGGATGTTGGACGAGGGGGTGCTCTGCGACTGTGGGGCCTATTTCCGTACCTCCCTAGTTTCACGTCTCCGGGCAGAGTTCCACTGGGCAGCGTCCGCTGGCTCCTTTACCACCTTTGAGGAGCAGTGGGCGCTGTCCGGGGTTCTCTGCTCGGTGTCCCCATCCGGTACCCTGATTTTGAACCTTTAACTGTCACCTCACTCCCTGTTTTTTTCATTAGTTGTCCCACGGATTTAGTTGGTTCCTGGGTCCAGTGGTCCCTCCCGCTAGGCTGGGGGAGGGGCCTTTAGAAGTGGGCGGGTGAGCCCCCCCACCTCCCAGTTGACCAATAAGGCCACTACAGGGATGGTAACATCTGCTTGAAAAAAGCAACAAACCACTTGATCAAGGAAAGTTTGCTTTGACCTGAAATGAGCCTTTGCATCTGATCAGCGAGAATCCACTGAAAAGTGAGGAAGAATATGTTAAGCATTGTGGGAACATATAAAAGCAGCTAGGAATCATCAGGCCCTTATCTGATCCACAACTTTCTATGGTACTTTTCTATCCCCCATTACTATGTGATGAGAGGTCTTCACAATCTTCAGTGTATTCTTTCTTACAACATCCCTATGACATAGGGAAGAGCTATTGGCCCCATCTTACACATGGGGTACTAAAGCATAGAGAGTGGCTTGCCCAAGGCCTCTCAGGAAGGCTGTAGCAGAACAGGAAAATCAACCCCTATCTCAGGCTAGCACTCTAGCCACTTGGATCTTCCATCATCGCACAGGAGCTTGCAAAGAGAGTAAGCAAGCAGAGGAAGGTAAGTAGGTTGTGAGCTGCCTTGGGTAGTTTCCCCCGTCTCCTTTGACCCTTCACAAGAAGCATCATTGTCAGTGTGGTGGGACACCAGTTGGAATTGACCCCACAAAGCAAAGGTCCAGTCTTGCAAACCCTTACTCCTGTGAGTAGTTCCACTGAAGTGAATGGGGCTACCCGCATCAAGATTTCTGACAGGAACAAGGCTTGCAGGATTGGCTCGTCAGGGGCCTGTCATTACCGCATGACTCCAGTTTTACCATGGTGTAACTGATTTCATTGATTTCAATGGAGCTGCACCAAGGTAAAACTGGAGTCAAGTGGTAGTGGCAGAGCAAAGCCTAAAGGACCTAATCCTTGTTTACACTAAGGCCACATTACATTGCTCTGGCGTAAAAATGGGCACAAATTGCATTTAAGTCTCATTTACACTGCCAGAGTGGGGCAAAGGGGCCTGAGGGTACATGAAAATCCCACTAGATATCATCTATTGGATCCAACAAGGGGTCTAAGTCTCGGTTACACTAAGGCTGCTTTACATCACTTCTGACAGTGTAAAGAGGAGCAGTGTATAATAGCCTTAGAATAGGTCCACACTGCACTCGGAGGTGTGATTGCAGCTCAGGTTGACGTAACCCTGCTAGCTTTCATCTAACTAGCTTGGGTAACAATAGCAGTGGAGTCGTAGCAGCACTGACGCCAGTATGGGTTAGCAATGCAAGTATGTACCCAGGATCCTAGGCAGTCTTATACAGTGACATCTGTGCCACCCTCCTACTTTTAGCCATGATTAAAGCTGGCGAGGGTATGCCTACGGGAGCTGCAATCATGCCTTCGATTGCAGTGTAGACGTACTCTTAGGGCTGGTCTACACCAAAAACTTCTATGTGCATAGTTACTGTCAACCCAGCTACTGCCTCTCCGGGAGGTGGATTAACTACTGCGATGGGAGAACCCCTCTCATCGCTGTAGTGAGTGTCTACATGGAAGCGCTACAGTGCTGTGGCATTTTAAGTGTAGACATATCTGTAGTGCAAACGAGAATTAGGACCAAGGACACAATATGAGACCTATTGGGTGACATTAGGAGGCATGTTTCAGACATACCTGGCACTCAGCACCTCCTTATCCCTGTACCAGGCCCCAAGACCCAGGTAGTCTGTGAGAAGGTGTAAAGGGGATTTTTACTCCTCCTTACCCTCCTTTCTAGGCTGTAGAACCAGTCACAATCTAGCCCTTTGAGACCTGTGAACTGCACTCAGTTCATCTCGGTGGAGGCTAATTCTTAAGCCTCACATCATCACCAGGAAAGGGCCAGATTTTAAAACAATGAAGGGGTGTCGCTGTCCACCGAACTAGTGGCTGCATCTACTTTACTTGTGTGTGCAGATTGGGCAATTCCACCTGCTAATAAACAAAGGTCAGAAACAGTGCTGGTCCCAAAGTCACCCTGCCTAACGTTTTCCCATCAGCATGATGTTGAATGCAATGGGAGCTTGAGTTTTGTTACTGCGCAAGAGGCATATCCTGACATCTGTCTTTCTGCAAACCTCTCACTGACATCAGTGGGAGATTGGCGTGTGGCTTGAGAGTAATATGTGATGCCAACTTTGTAACCGTAATTAAAACTGTATTATAATCCTCTTAACGGAATGAGTTTGACACCTTGGACTCACTCCAGATTTACCCCAATTATAATCGAGTAGAATATGCTTCTGTTTTCTTTCTGTTACTCTAGAACCCAGGTTCTTAACTTGAGGATCAAGGGTGTCTCAAACAAGTGGGGAGTGTTGGCGACCACTCCCTTTATGGGGGGGTCCTCAAAACATTTTCAGCTGTAACGCAATTTTAGAGTATGGAGAACCACTGATCTAATCATTAGAACAATGGGTTATGTGGTGTTAAGTGATCACTCAGTGCTTAAAGTGCTCGCAAGAGAGCTCCAACTGGCTGTGCATAGCAAGAGCTTCCCAGTGCCCTGCCTAGACTCTCTGACTGGGAAGTTCAGCCCTTAAAGGCATCATCTCGCATGCCACAGATTGGAAGTCAGGACTTCTTTGTTCCATTCCCATTTCTTCCAGTGACTTGCTATGTGATCTGTTTCAAGTCACTTAACCTCTGTGGGTCAAACGCACAAATGACATCAATCAGCACAATTCTACTTAAAGCCACCTATTTGATAGTAGAGCTGCTCAAAAAAATTCACTCCAAATTTTTTTTCCTAATGGAAAATGGCTTTACAATTAAACAGATTTTTTTTGTGCTAAAAATTCTACTTACACTAATAAATTTCAGGGATTTCGTTGCCAATCATAGGGTCAAAAATCGTTTCCCAGCCTTCTCTGTTGATTGGGTTTTTTTCCAGATGGTTGAAAGTATATGCCCAGAATACTAGCAAGTGGAAAGGAGTTTTTTGGCAGCTGGCTGGCTTTTCAAGTAGATTTCTGTGTTCCTGTGTTCTTTAATGCTGCTGGGAGTATTTTGTTGTTTGTAACAGAAGTGTCAGGTTGCCTGGAGCTCTTGTATAGGCATCTCTTTTACTATTAAAATATAAATAAATACTTCCAGTGGCTGAGGATCTGGCCCTAATATCCTTGGATAGTAGGTGTGATATGAGTGTAAAGTGTTAATCTTACACTGTTTTTCCCCCCTGTATAAAATGAATATTCTCCAGCTAAAAGCCTTGAGGTCAAATCAACCTTGAAGTTCTTGGAGAGCACCTTGTTTGTCATTAATGAAACATTGGTTTTAGCAATAGATTTGTCATCAGGGATGCTCTGAACCTTATTGCTATTCTCTATCGATTTCACTGCAGGCGGAGGGGCAGGAGAAGCAGCTGTACTGTTCTGCTCAGCATAGCTGGCCACAACGGTTTTGTTAGGACATATGGGAGACTCTGTCAGTAAGGTGTCTCTATGAACCAATCAGGTGGGACCTTGGGTAACATGCCCAGTCGTCAATAAAACTTTTTTATCAGCACAGCTGCAATCCAGGGTGGCTTTTGCAGGACTGAACAGATTAGACATTCGTAATAGTGTATATTGTGGGGCTGGGATATCCTAGGCTGTTTTGCCGTGTTGTGTTAGTATACGAGCAGCATAAAAAAGTACAGCAGTTACTGGGGGCTACCCATCTGCTCCAGTAAAGGGCAATCGTGTCCTCTCTGTAAAATGATGTTCAGAATAACATATCAAAGAACGCTGTGTGCAGCAATCTCCCTGAAGCAGGATTTAATGTTATGAAAGAACTCCTGGAAAACCCATCTGTCTCTCTATGAAATATTTTGGACAGCCACTGTATGCTCTTATTTTGTGTCTCTCTCACTGCCATCTTCCCCCCACCCTCCCTCTTTCTACCTGGGATTGTTTACAATGTCATAAATGAGTCATTTGCCTACTGTAGACGAGGTTCACATGGTTAGAACTGGGTTAGTAACAATGGAGCCAAATCCTCAACTGGTGTAAATCAGCATAGCTCCACTGAAGTCAAAGAAACTATGTTGATTTGGATGAGCCTAGAATCTGGCCCCTGTTGCTTAAATACTTTTATTGATAGAACGGTTCTAGCTAAAGATGGGCCCAAATGGGAACACCAGATCCAGGACACACAGAATGATGGAGAAGTGTGCATCTGCATCTATACTTGGAGAACCTCTCTTTAATGAAACACTAGGTCCAAGAATCTTCCCATTCTTGAATTACAGGGAGATTCAGCTTCAGGTTCCAAATCAGGACACTAAAGCTCAGCTCTGTCTCAGTAGTAGGCTGGAACTGGACTTGCTGAATCCAAACCCCCCTGAACACTGTGGAAACTCAGGTTTGGATCTGAATTGGAAGTCTATGGCTAAGCCTATCTCCACTTGGGACCTACAGCCTCTGTGATCAGCATGAACACATATTGTAATAGGCTCATTACAGCCAAACCATGCTAATGAACAATAGACCACCCGGACAAAATCCATGCTATACTTCAACTGATTTCAGCGCTGTTACAATAAGGATGAGTTTGGCCTTGTATCTCTGAAATTTCATGGACTGGCCTTTGATCTAATTGTCCTGTTTTGAACCCAGTATGTTCCCATTGCAGTAACTGTAATCTGTTTTTTTCTGCTTCCTCCCAGGCACTCCTTGATGTTTCTTGTCCAGCTGCCCTTCCTGCAGGAGAAACATTGGGACTATGCCATGACAGATGAACTCCACCACTTGACCTACGTTGCTCAGCAGCAGAAGCAGCGCTCCCATGACAGAAACTTTCAACCTCTTTTGCTTCTCAGCTTTGTTTTACCTTGTCTGCAGGAATTCCTTCCTGAGATCGCAAGGCCAAGCAACTAAGCTCCTTTCCAAACCTGACCTGCTGCACTACGCTTCAGAGCATCAGCCATTATCCTCCAACAAAATTGATGCATTAATGCTTATTTCATTGAGAAATCATAACAGTAGTTACTAGATTTGACTGGCTCATTACACTGAGCCGGTATTTCCAATATACCTGCAATTTTAGCAATAAAAAAAAGTCTGTAAATTGAAGTGCTGGCTTGATAATCCTGAAGAGTGAAGCCTTCTTTTGACTCACCGAACAGGTGCCGCATAGGTCGCAGAAATGTAAGCTTGCCCCATTCTCTGCCTGGACCTAGACAGACCATTACTAGTGTTGAGCAGGTAATTCAACCTGTGACTATTCTGTCATTGGATCTCTCTGCTGAGACTGCAGTTAGGCTGGGCAATAACTGCTGGAGTTTTCTGTGACGTGGACACCTGTCTTCTGCTAATTGGACTGAGATCGCCAAACTTCTCTCACCAAGGAGCCACCATCCATCTGTCCAGGCAGCACCGTTTGGTTGCTACAGACCCAAGAGTTTCAAAAATGATTCGTGAGTTCAGGTGCCTACATTTTTGGTTGTCTCAAGGTCGGCTGTGAAGGAGGCTGCTCAGCACTATCTGAAAACCGGGCCTCTTTAAGGTATCTCAAACTGGGCACCCACAAATGGGTACACCCCCAAATCACTAGTCACTTTGGCCCTGGCCTAGAATTGGAAGGCTCTATATTCTATTACTTCTTCTATGAGCGAGTCAGTCCCCCCAGCACGGCTCTCGGTCTAAAAAAAGTAAGATGCACTGAACTTTAGAGGGAGAACAGGGTGACTCTGTCATCTAGTTATAACATATGGTGGGTGCCAAGCCAAATGTAGGTTAGTATAACATGTGAGTCATCCCGTTCTGGAGAGCGAGGGAGAAAAAGAATAGGTGGGGAGTGGAGAAGTGGTTACAAAATGCTGCATTTATTGACTGCAAGTCGAGCTTTGCCAGCAGCCTTCTACGCTGGAGTTAGTCGAGTGCACTCTGCCTATTCCAATAGAGAGTAGTGGCTCAGCCTTTAACACTCAGATAATATGACAGCGAAGCATTGTAAATAGTGCATTATGACTGCTTAAAGGGAGAATGAAAAGGCTATAAGGATCTGCTCCTGCGCCTAATAAAGTCAATGGGAAATTTGCCATTGGCTTCAGTGGGAGTAAAATTGGGCCCTGGAGCTTTCTTATTCTTGTTAAATATTTTTGGTGAATGATTTTTAATAGTCAGGAAGTAAAAATACAAATCACATGGTCAAGAACCAAGCATAATGTCATGGATCCTCAAAAGGTATTTAGGTGACTAATTCGCCTGGAAATCATTGGGAGTTAGGTGCCTAAAACTACCTTTGAAGATCTAGGGCAACGTGCTTTTTCAGTGCAACTCAAAGCAATTTACTGTAATTGTAAGCTCTTTAGGGTAGGAGTCTTTTATTACCTGTATTATTTATATGCACAGTGCCTACTGCAATGGGTCCCCAACTCCCGATTTGCAATGTAATTTGTTATCCCAGCACCACTGGCATAGCCCACAAAGAGAGCCAACAGTGCTGAATTGCGTGCTGACTTCTTCATTGTAAAAGGATGTTACTCAATCAGGCATCAAATCCTGCCGCTGCCTCAGTTTCCCCTTCTTGCTGTTCTCAAAATCTACACCCAGGCTCTGGTCAATCAAACAAATCACCCACCCTTCTTGGGGCCTGGTTTGTTAAAACATCCCCTTTCAAATATCAACTGAAATTAAACAAGCCTTTTCCTCACACTGCTGTTTCCTAGCCGGGTTCAACCATGCATGTCCTGAACTCAGGTGCTGCTGCTTCCTTGAGATCCTGCCCCTTCAAGCTTCAGCTCCTGCCATACCCTTCACTGCAGGTAGCTCCAGCCAGACCTCATTCTCTCTGACCTTGCATCCCTAGGGAAGCAGCTGAGCTGAGCCAAAATCCCTTAAAGGGCCAGCCCACCCTATAACATTCATCTGCACCCAAGCTCACCTTCACCTGTAACCTAAAGTATCATTTGAACCCAAATGTCTAGTTGATCGCGCACTAGACTAGAAATCAAGAGACCATGGTTCTATTCCCTGCTCTCCCACTATTATAGCACAACAACTAGGGAAGCAGCACATGCCCCCCTCCTATTTATGTCCACTCTCAACGTGTTTTTAGAACGAAATCATTCTTACTAGCTTTTGGTCTATGGTTGCAGCACTGTAGCTGCTATTTATTTTAGAGCTTGTCTACATCTGAAATGCCGCACAGCTGTAGTGCTTCAGTGTAGACATTACGGAGGACTTGTCCGGTCGGCGTAGTTAATCCACTTCTCCGAGAGACAGTAGCTAGGTCAAAGGAAGAATTCTTCCATCAATCTAGTGCTGTCTACACTGGGGGTGTGGCCATCTTAAGTACACCGCTCAGGGTGTGGATTTTTCACACCTCTGAGTAACATAGTTAAGTCAACTTAATTTTCTAGTGTAGACCAGGCCTTGGGTACTTACATGGCCCCCATCCACATAGTATATGAGCCCCTTACAGTCTTTAAAGTACTTATATGTACAACACCCATATGTGGTTGGGAAATGTCATTATCCTCATTTTACAGATGGGGAACTCAGACAAAGAGGGTATGTCTACACTGCACACTAAGCCCGGGCTCTCGGTGTGGGTGAGAACCCAAGTCCTGCTGTGACTTGGGTCCAAGCCCTGCCCTTTTGCAGTGTGGATGTACCTCAAGCTGCAGACCCAAGTCAAAAGGTCTGCATGATTCAGTATGGATGCATTAGCATGGCTGGGAGATGTGGATCCAGCAATTGCAAACCCAGGTTTACAATGCAGAGTGGACAGTCATTTGTGGGCTTAGAAATACCGAGCCCGCAAGTCCACCCCACACCAACCAGCTTCAGGTATTTGGTGCCCAAACCATATCACTTTCACAGGTTCATACATTTTATGGCCAGAAGGGGCTATTAGGAACATCTAGTCTGATCAGCTGCATAACACAGATAGTTTCACCTTCTACTAAATGAAACACTGATTACAATCACTTATCTTCTGACACAGGGTTGCCCAGAGGATTCAGTGGGCCTGGGGCAAAGCAATTTCGGGGGCCCCTTCCATAAAAAAAAGTTGCAATACTCTAGTAACATGTATTTGGAAATGTAAAAAATAACCAGTGAAATACATTCAAAAATTAATTTGTAATAATTTGAAAATACACTAAATAAATTATTTAAAAACATTAAATGCTTTAATGGTATGTATACATTTGCAATTACATAATGGGCTGTTGCTGGGTGATGGTGATGGTTGGTGCCAATGGGCTGTTGCTGCCTGGGGGTGGTGCTGCTTTTGCCCAGGGCTAGGTGGGGAGCTGGGCTCTGGGCTGGGGGGTGCCCGGCTCACAGGGGCTGGGCTCAAGGCTGTGGGGGGAATGGGGTCGGGAGGTGTCCGGCTCAGAGGGGCTGGGCTCGGAGCTGGGGGTCAGGGCTGTG
>NW_020664404.1:7258296-7292990 GCF_002925995.2 Terrapene triunguis | reverse complement strand
TTCCGGCTCAGGGGGGCTGGGCTCGGAGCTGGGGGTCAGGGCTGTGGAGGGATGGGGTCTGGGGGTGCCCGGCCCCGGTCCCTTACCATGTGCTTACGGTACCCCCTCTCCCGGAGCCTCAGCGCACCACCTCCAGCGCTGCAGCGGCATGGTGTCTCCAGTGGGGCCTGAGTTCCCGCCGCTCGGCCGCAGCTCGCAGCCCCACCCCCTTACTAGCTGAGACGCCGCGGGATGGGGGAAGATGGAGGAGGGGGGAGCCTCCGACATACTCGTGGGGGCCCCTGTGGGGCCCGGGGCCTGGGGCAAATTGCCCCACTTCCCCCCCTCTGGGCGGCTCTGTTCTGACAACAGAAGACATTTTATTTAATTTCCCTTATGTCTCCTGTGTCCATATCAGTACAACTCCACGTGTGATTTTACTAGTATAATCTAGTTGTTCTTGTTCATTACCTGTATTATGGTAGTGCCGGAGGGCAACAGTCAAGGATCAGGACCCCATTGTGCTAGGCACTGTACACGTACTTATTAAAAAACAGCCCCTGTCCCGGAGTCCATCATCACATGAAGTAGTGAATCACATGCAAAACTAAATGGGAATGAAAGGTTGTTTGTTTGATTGTTTGTTTGTTTAAAAAAAGGGGGGGGGCAAAATTCTCTGCTGGTGTAAATGGACACAACTAACTAGGAAGCAGTGTTGCCTAGTTGATAGCACACTAGACTAGAAATCAAGAGACGGGGGTTCTATTCCCAGCTCTACCATTGGCCTGCTTAGGCAAGTCACTTCACTCTGTGGCTCAGTTTCCCCATCTGTAAAATGGATATAATGTTACTGACCTCTGTAAAACACTGATTCCATGGAGTTACTCCTTTTCACACTACATGTAAAAACATCTGGGTTTGAGCTTTGGTTCAAATGCATCCCAAGGCACTATGCACTACTGCATTCCACCGACATCCCTAAAATAAGGCTTAATTGGGTCTTACATGTTACATAGGGCTCTGCGCGTGTCTCATTATTATCATGATTATTGTGCACACATTAGAATGGGCAGTTGTTTTCCTGATGCTTTGTGATGTGTGAACTGGATTTGTAATGTCCTTTAGTTTGTGTACTCTCAGGATTAAGTGGATGTTAAACTACTGTGTACCCTTTTGAGAGTGGAGAGAGGAGTGAGGCTAACCTGTTTAGTATTGCTCTTCCCTTTTCATTTTCAGTCCTCTGCTTTCAAACTGTAGATCCTGGCTGATTAGAACAGCAATTAGATCACAGCCCAAGATTTCATTCTTTGATTCTGTGTGTGCTTAACACTGGTGTAGAGCCCTACAATAGGGCAGCTTGAGCTTACTTCCTCCAAAGGCTAATGTATTCAGTGTGCCATTGTCAATACAACTGGGACCTCAGGGCTGGAAGTCTCCGCTTTCAGCAGCTCAGTTTTGGTATTAATGGTTTTTCAGTTAATTGTGTTATTCCATTAAACTGATTTAGTGGCATGTGTGAGCAAAACAGCCAGCTATTCCTTCATTAATATGTTTGGGTTTTGTTTGTTTTTTAGCAAGGCTAGCATTTTCAACAGAACAGTGCAAAGTTATGTCAAACTTTCAGCATTGCGAGAATTAATGAGAGAAAATTAGCATACTGGGTAGTGCCTGCAAAACACAATGGCAATGCTGAAGAGGAAGAATCAGGTGGGGGGAGATGGGTGAAAAAGAAAGAAAAACTGTGGAAGTAATGCACCAAGGATATCATATTATAGGGGCATGAGCAGTAGCACCCAAAAATAGCACCCACAGCCAGACACATCACGAACTGAGGCTAAGGGCTTGTTTACGCGCGGGGTCAAGCTAAGATATGCAACTTCAGCTATGTGAATAGCGTAGCTGAAGTCAACGTACTTAGATCTACTTACCGCGGTGTCTTCACTGCAGTAAGTCGACTGCTGACGCTCTCCCGTCGAATTCTGGGAAGTACCAGAATCGATGGGAGAGCGCTCAGCGGTCGATTTATCGTGTCTAGACTAGACACGATAAATCGACCCCTGCTGGATCAATCGCTTCCTGCCGATCCGGCGGGTAGTGTAGACAAGCCCTATGTCTACACTAGAAATGCAGCTGCACCGCAGTAAGATCTCTAGTGTAACTATTCTATGCCGACGGGAGAGAGCTCTCCCACCGACATAGCGCTGTCCACACTGGTGCTTATATCGGTGTAACTTAAGTCACACCCCTAAGGCCTGGTCTACACTACGAGTTTAGGTCGACTTTAGCCGCGTTAAATTGAATTAAGCCTTGACACGTTCACACGACGAAGCCCTTTCTTTCGACTTAAAGGGCCCTTTAAACCGGTTTCTTTACACCACCTCCGACGAGGGGATTAGCGATAAAATCGGCCTTAGGGGGTCGGAAATGGGGTAGTGTGGACGGAATTCGACGTTATTGGCCTCCGGGAGCTATCCCACAGTGCTTCATTGTGACCGCTCTGGACAGCACTCTCAACTCAGATGCACTGGCCAGGTAGACAGGAAAAGCCCCGCGGACGTTTGAATTTCATTTCCTGTTTGCTCAGCGTGGAGCGCACAGGTGACCACGCAGAGCTCATCAGCACAGGTAACCGTGATGGAGTCCCAGGATCGCAAAAGAGCTCCAGCATGGACAGAACGGGAGGTTCAGGATCTGCTCGCCATATGGGGAGATGAATCAGTGCTGGCTGAACTCCGAAGCAGTAAACGAAATGGCAAAATATTAGAAAAGGTCTCCAAGGCCATGAAGGACAGAGGCTATAACAGGGACACACAGCAGTGCCGCGTGAAAATTAAGGAGCTAAGGCAAGCCTACCACAAAGCCAGAGAGGCAAACGGAAGGCCCGGGGCTGAGCCGCAAACATGCCGCTTCTACGCGGAGCTGCATGCCATTCTAGGGGGTGCAGCCACCACTACCCCAACCGTGTGCTATGAGTCCCTCACTGGAGAAAGACACAGGGAAGCGGGTTCTGGGGACGAGGAAGATGAGCATGAAGATAATGTAAATAGCTCACAGCAGCAAGGAAGCGGAGAAACCAGTTTCCCCAACAGCCAGGATATGTTTATCACCCTGGACCTGGAACCAGTAACCCCCGAACTCACCCAAGACCCTGAGGGCACACAGGGGACCTCTGGTGAGTGTACCTTTGTAAATATTACACATGGTTTAAAAGCAAGCGTGTTTAATGATTAATGATTAATTTGCCCTGGCAATCACGGCCAGTACAGCTACTGGAAAAGTCTGTTAACGTGTATGGGGATGGAGCGGAAATCCTCCAGGGACATCTCCAGAAAGCTCTCCTTCATGTACTCCCAAAGCCTTTGCAAAAGGTTTCTGGGGAGGGCTGCCTTATCCCGTCCGCCATGGTAGGACACTTTACCACGCCAGGCCAGTAGCACGTAGTCTGGAATCATTGCATAACAAAGCATGGCAGCGTATGGTCCCAGTGTTTGCTGGCATGCAGACAACATCCATTCCTTATCTCTCTTTGTTATCCTCAGGAGAGTGATATCATTCACGGTCACCTGGTTGAAATGGGGCAATTTTATTAAGGGGACATTCAGAGGTGCCCCTTCCTGGTCTGCTGAACAGAAATATTCCCCGCTGTTAGCCACGCGGTGGGGGGAGGGGTGAAGTGATCATCCCAGAGAATTGGGTGTGGGGGGGAGGGGAATTAGTTGGGTTTGTGCTGCATGTTAACCCTGAAACCGCAGCCCCTCCTTTTACATTGCAAACCCATTTTAAATGGCCAACCCAACGGGTCCTTGGTATGGTTAATGATAGCAGTACTCTTTGAAACCATCCCCACATGTTAAGAAGGTTAAAAAAGCCAAAAGACTGCGTCTTACCATGGCTGCCTGCAAGCTGAAATCTGTGACCTGGCACTGCGTGAGTGATCTCTCACACCAAACAGGCAGGCCCTCAATATAAGAGGAAAAATGCGACCTTGTAACGAAAGCACATCTGCTGTGTAATGTGAACAGCAAAATGTAATGTGAAAGAGTGTACCCATTGTTCTCTAAAATGTATCTTTTTTAACCACCTCTCCCTTCTCATCCACCAGCTGCAAATGTTTCTCCTTCGCAGAGGCTAGTGAATATTCGAAAACGTAAGCGAAGGACACGTGATGAAATGTTTACAGAACTACAGACTGCCTCCCACGCTGACAGAGCACAGCAGAATGCGTGGAGGCAGCCAATGACTGATTATCGAAAAGCCCAATATGAGCGAGAGGAGAGGTGGCGGGCTGAATCGCGGGCTGAGGAGGAGAGGTGGCGGGCTGAATCACGGGAGGAACAGAGGAAGTTGCGGGCTGAAGATGAGAGGTGGCGTCAGCTTGCACACAGAAAGCAAGAGTCCATGCTCCGTCTGCTGGAGCATCAAACTGATATGCTACAGCGTATGGTTGAGCTGCAGGAAAGGCAGCAGGAGCACAGACCGCCGCTACAGCCCCTGTGTAACCAACAGCCCTCCTCCCCAATGCTACAGCGTATGGTTGAGCTGCAGGAAAGCCAGCAGGAGCAGAGACCGCCGCTACAGCCCCTGTGTAACCAACAGCCATCCTCCCCAAGTCCCATTGCCTCCTCACCCAGACGCCCAAGAACATGGTGGGGGGGCCTTTGGCCACCCACTCACTCCACCCTAGATGATTTCCATAGCAATAAGTTTTAAAGTTTTCAATTGGAGTGTGTCCTTTTCCTTCCCTCCTCCCCCACCCATCCCGGGCTACCTTTCCAATTATCCCCCTAGTTGTGTGATGAATTAATAAAGAATGCATGAATGTGAAGTAACAATGACTTTATTGCCTCTGCAACTGGTGCTTGAAGGGGGGAGGGTAGGGGAGGGTGGGGTGGTTGGTTTACAGGGAAGTAGAGTTAACTGGGTGGGGGGGAGGGGCGGAGGGTTCATCAAGGAGAAACAAACAGAAGTTTCACTCCGTAGCCTGGCCAGTCACAAAACTGGTTTTCAAAGCTTCTCTGATGCGCACAGCGCCATGCTGTGCTGCTCTAACCGCCCTGGTGTCTGGCTGTGCATAATCAGCGGCCAGGCGATTTGCCTCTACCTCCCACCCCGCCATAAATGTCTCCCCCTTACTCTCACAGATATTGTGGAGCGCACAGCAAGCAGCAATAACAATGGGGATATTCTTTTCGCTAAGGTCTGAGCGAGTCAGTAAGCTGCGCCAGCGCGCTTTTAAACGCCCAAATGCACATTCCACCACCATTCGGCACTTGCTCAGCCTGTAGTTGAACAGGTCCTGACTCCTGTCCAGGCTGCCTGTGTACGGCTTCATGAGCCATGGCATTAAGGGGTAGGCTGGGTCCCCAAGGATCACGATAGGCATTTCAACATCCCCAACGGTTATTTTCTGGTCCGGGAAGAAAGTCCCTTCCTCCAGCTTTCTAAACAGAGCAGACTGCCTGAAGACGCGAGCATCATGTACCCTTCCCGGCCAGCCCACGTTGATGTCGGTGAAACGTCCCTTGTGATCCACCAGGGCTTGCAGCAGCATTGAAAAGTACCCCTGCCGGTTTATGTACTCGGTGGCTTGGTGCTCCGGTGCCAAGATAGGGATATGGGTTCCGTCTATCGCCCCACCACAGTTTGGGAATCCCATTGCAGCAAAGCCATCCACTATGGCCTGCACATTTCCCAGAGTCACTACCCTTGATATCACCAGGTCTCTCATTGCCCTGGCAACTTGGATCACAGCAGCCCCCACAGTAGATTTGCCCACTCCAAATTGATTCCCGACTGACCGGTAGCTGTCTGGCGTTGCATGCTTCCACAGGGCTATCGCCACTCGCTTCTCCTCTGTGAGGGCTGCTCTCATCCTGGTATTCTGGCGCTTCAGGGCAGGGGAAAGCAAGTCACAAAGTTCCATGAAAGTGCCCTTACGCATGCGAAAGTTTCGCAGCCACTGGGAATCGTCCCACACCTGCAGCACGATGCGGTCCCACCAGTCTGTGCTTGTTTCCCGGGCCCAGAATCGGCGTTCCACAGCATGAACCTGCCCCATTAACACCATAATTTCCACATTGCTGGGGCCTGTGCCTTGTGAGAGGTCTAGGTCCATGTCCATTTCCTCATCACTCTCGTCGCCGCGCTGCAATCGCCTCCTCCTCCTCCTCGCCTGGTCCTGGTTTTGCTTTGGCATGTCCTGGCTCTGCATATACTCCAGGACAATGCGCGTGGTGTTCATAGTGCTCATAATTGCCGCGGTGATCTGAGCGGGCTCCATGATCCCAGTGCTAGCTATGGCGTCTGGTCTGAAAAAAGGCGCGAAAGTAGTATCTGACAGACCAAGGGAAGGAGGGAGGGAGGGAGGGAGGGGCGAGTGACGACATGGCGTACAGGTACAGGGAATTAAAATCAAGAAAGGTGGCTTTGCATCAGGGAGAAACACAAACAACTGTCACACAGAATGCCCCCCCCCCCAAAGATTGAACTCAAAAGCCTGGGTTTAGCAGGAGGGAGGGGGGAAGCAAATGAATACAGAATAAATCTATTTTTTACATCTTAAGACGACGGTGCAGCATGACTGATAGCCCTTGGCATTTTCTGGGTGCTTGGCAGCAAATACTGGGCGCTTGGCAGTTAGCCTTCAGGTCTATTGCACCATCTGATACCCACTGCAGTATGACAACGATGGATACCAGTCGTAATATACTATCTACTGCCCAAAAGGCAAGGGGTTGCTGCTGTGTAGCAATGTAGCCCCATCCTACGCATACTACGTCTGATAACCCTCATCATCAAGGCAAGGGGGCTGGTGCAATGCAGCCCCACGGCTGCCAGCCCCATGTCTGCCAGCACCCAGATCGCCCTCGGCCTCTTCTGGGTGCTTAGCAGAAAACTGGGTGCTTTGCAGAAAATAGTATACTACGACTGATAACCATCATTGTCTGCCCAGGTGCCCATGATTGACAGCCACTGCTGTCCAACGAGGACGGTTACCAGTCGTAATAAACCATCTACTGCCAAAAGGCAAGGGGGCTAGTGCAATGCAGCCCCACAGCTGCCGGCACCCAGATCACCAATGAAGGCTACTAGTCATGCTGCACCATCTACCACCAAAAGGCAGTTAGCTGCTGCTGCTGTGTAGCAATGCAGTCCCACGTCTGCCAGCACCTAGATAACATATGGTGACGGTGAGCTGAGCTGAGCGGGCTCCATGCTTGCCGTGGTATGTTGTCTGCACAGGTAACCCAGGTAAAAAGGCGCGAATCTATTGTCTGCCTTTGCTGTGACGGAGGGGGAGGGGCCTGACGACATGTACCCAGAACCCCCCGCGGCACTGTTTTGCATCATCCGGGCATTGGGATCTCAACCCAGAATTCCAATGGGCGGCGGAGACTGCGGGAACTGTGGGATAGCTACCCATAGTGCAATGCGCCGGAAGCCGACGCTAGCCTCGGTACTGTGGACGCGGTCCGCCGAACTAATGCACTTAGAGCATTTTATGTGGGGACACACACAATCGGCTGTATACAACCGATTTCTATAAAACCGGCTTCTATTAATTCGACCTAATTTCGTAGTGTAGACATACCCTAAGCGACATAAGTTATACCAATATAAGTGGTAGTGCAGACAGATTTCAAAAATGGAGCGGATTAGCACAGAGGTCCCTTCCCCAAAAGAGAACATGTTTTCCAAGGGGAATAGAGGCAGAAATTCTGAGGATCCACCCTCCACTAAAACTATTTACATAGCAGAGAGAAAGAAGAAAGCAGAGCAGCTGTAACTCACACGTGGGAGCAAGGCTTGGTGCCATGCCATGTCCCCCTTTCTCCTTCCCCTGCCACTCACCATTGTGCAGCTATTAGCTCTGGTTGTCTCAGTTCTGCAGTGGAGAGAGACATCTACAGTGTATGCTTGTTTAATCGTCTGGCAGTTGCTAGCTCTGTTGGAAAGCACGTGGGCACATGAATTACGCAGTGGTACATTTTAGTCTGCAGATCCATTTGAAGCATCATTGATTTAAAGCTCCTCTACATTTGTTTTCTGTATCGCTTGTTGCTAGGGGCTCTCCCTTGCACAGAAGAGGATAGAAATGCCAGGTTGTTATGTAAATACAGCTTGAGCCATAAGAAAAAAACCAACCTTGCCTGAGTTTGGCAGGCTTTCATTGCACAGAGGAGCTCAAGAGAGGTGCAATGTGAGAAAAGGAAAGACAGAGGGTGCTTGTGTACCTGTAAGACAGAAATCTGGATCCTTCCCATGCCATGAGACTGTGCTTAGGGCTTGAACAAGGCTCTGTCTATCTAGGTCTCTCCTTGCATATCCTCTATGTGAATTCCCATAACTATGCCTTCTCTGAATAGTGGGATTCTTCCAGTCCTCTTTTGTATATGCCTCCAGCTGACAGAAAGACAGATGAAGAGCCTTCTCGAGGAGTAAATTTGTGCTATAAGTGTGTTTAAATATGTAAGGGTTGGACAATGCTTTTTCTGTTCATGCCCCGGGCTTCTGTAGGGGGAGCTGTGGAGCTAGGTTGCCCTAGAGAATACAAGAGACACAGTGCCTCAGGCCCAGCTAGTCTCTCTGGGGCAGACTGCCCCCTCAGCGTGCCAGCCGAGCTCCATAAGCAGATGTGGAGGAAGGCCCAGCAGCGGCCCTGCTTCCTCTTCCTCGCCGCCCCCTTTTCAGCCTCTTGCTCCCTGCGTATGGTGCAAGCAATCCCAGAATGCAGGCAGAGCAGGTCCTGCGACAGTGGGGTGGCTTCTTGCATGCCCCTTTGCAGACACGCCAAGGGCCTCTCACGATCTGACCTTTAATGGTTAGGGTATAAAAGTGTCCAGTCCTGCTCCCCTTGATGTCAATGGGAGCATAGCCATTAATGGGGGCAGGTCCGAGGACTGTATTAGTTAATGTTTGCATTGCACTTTGAAGTTGTACAGTGCTGTAGGTGCTAACTATTAATTATTAATAATTACACAACGTTTGGTCTTTGGGGTCATCTCAGGAGAGGATCACGAAATGGTAATGGGCAGAGACCTAACTTCAGCCATCAATAGAAATGCAAGAGACACTAGGGAGCATGAGTCAGCCACAGGAAGCAAAGTGCTTGATTATTATTCATTGCTTTCCTGGGCTACTTGAGCCATTAATTATCTGCCTCGTACATTACTCGCCTTGCATATTAATACCAGCTCACCGATTCGGTCTGGCCTTCCTGTTAATTTCGAAGAGTCAGCGGGTCATATTAAATACATGCTTCATGCCACATGGGGTTATGTATGGAGGAAAGAAGAAGCGGGATCCTGTGTTTTGCAATGCAGCAGAATATAAATAAAACCTTTTTCAGGGTGTATGTATGTAGGGGTGAGTGGGGTGACCAGTGTTCAGTACCTGCTTTTTAATTCATGCAAAGAAACTATGAAGGTATTTTATGAAGGGTGAAAGTGGAGGGATCTCATCCCTAAAGGACAACGCCAGATTTTCAAAAGTATTTAGGCACCTAAATATGCAGATAGATTTCAATGGAATTAAGCCACTAAATGCTTTTGAAGATCCCACTAGGCACCTATCTCCATCTTTAGGCACATAAATACCTTTAACACCTGGCCCCAACTGCACAGGACGTTTCTGAAAATGGGACTTAGGAACCTAAGTCACTTAAGCACTTTTGAAAGTTTCACCCTCCCTCTCAGTAAAGTCAATGGGAGTTGGGCTTCTAACCTGCTTAGGTGCTGTTGAAAATCCTGTGAGGTACCTATCTGCATATTTAAATGCCTAAATACCTTTTTAAATGTGCCCCTAACAGCTTAGGGCTGATGGGAAAATACAAGAAACCAGGAATATTTTTGAAAAATGCTCAGATATTTGGTTACCTTCCTTTGTTCATTGTTTTTTTCATTTTCATTCCGATCTGGCTTTTCAGGCGCTGGTTTGCATCACAACCCGAAATGCAATATACCATGATAAAGATACGTCTAGTCCAGGTGTGCCCCAGCTGTGAGATTCAAATCTGTATCTGAAGCTCCCAAAGTCTGGGGGTGTGTGAGGTGTTCATGTCTGGAGTTTCGCTTTGCAGCATTAGTGTAGTCAGCAATATGCCATCATTGCTAAGACCACGCCAGCATTTTTGGAGACCCTGTGCATTTGTACGAGGTGACAAGCTCTGTTAATTGATCTATTAGCTTGAGAGTCATGGAGAACAACATAGACTGTGTCCAGAAGCTGGAATAAAGAATCCTTTTCACACTCATTGTAACCCAAGTCCTGTCGCCCACCGCCCAAAAAAGAAAAAGAAACAAATGAGAAATTGTGGGCTAGATTTTTTACTATGACTGAGAACTGCTCAGCATAGCAGGGGGACAAGGAGTGTCAGGGAACCCATGACAGCTTCCTACTTCTCTCTTTGTCTTGGCGTAGGTTAGAGCAGCCCGAGGGCAGCTCTAACCTACACCAGCTGCCAGCAGTCCCAGAGGGACCATCCGCCACCTGACAATAGCCACAGCGCAATGCCCATCTCATCTTCAGCACACCCCTGCTTAAATGTTGCATAGACCTTATGCTGGTCCCACACACAGGAATGTATTTCACCTCCTGAAGCCATTAATTTCTATTAATTTCTAGCCACTTAGGAAAACTAATCCAAAAGTTTAAGGGTCTGATCCTTCTGCCACATGAGCAGTCCTTACATCAGTCACCTAGGCCTTCTTGCATGACTAAGGACTACTTCCATGAGTACGAGTTTGCAGGATGAGACCCCCATGTTCAAAAATCCTGATATGCAATAAAATGTAGGGAAATGCCTTTTGCCTACAATAGTATCATAAAGCTCCACACCAATTTTCTTTTTTTTTAAATACAAGCCCCACACTTATGGATGTGTGACTGCAAATTTAGCAGATTGAAATATTCCCTTTAAAAAGTGCATTACCACCCAAGGGCAATTGTCTGCAATATAACTGGTAAACGTTCATGGGAAGTTGCCAGCCATGAAATTTGTGGAGGAAAATATACAGATAAATGCACATCCAAGGAATGCAATGCAAGCCAAGTAAGAAGTATTTGTGCATTCTAGCTGGAGGTATTTCATGTTGTGGGCGTGGAGATCTTTCTACCTAGGTATTGCTACTGTAGAAATATTATGCTATATCTATATATATTCTGCAGTTATCAGACCAGAAAGAATTGTAATATTGTAAAGGTATGCATAGATTCGTAGACTCTAGGACTGGAAGGGACCTCGAGAGGTCATCGAGTCCAGTCCCCTGCCCTCATGGCAGGACCAAATACTGTCTAGACCATCCCTGATAGACATTTATCTAACCTACTCTTAAATATCTCCAGAGATGGAGATTCCACAACCTCCCTAGGCAGTTTATTCCAATGTTTAGCCACCCTGACAGTTAGGAACTTTTTCCTAATGTCCAACCTAAACCTCCCTTGCTGCAGTTTGAGCCCATTGCTTCTTGTTCTATCCTTAGAGGCTAAGATGAACAAGTTTTCTCCCTCCTCCTTATGACACCCTTTTAGATACCTGAAAACTGCTATCATGTCCCCTCTCAGTCTTCTCTTTTCCAAACTAAACAAACCCAATTCTTTCAGCCTTCCTTCATAGGTCATGTTCTCTAGACCTTTAATCATTCTCGTTGCTCTTCTCTGGACCCTCTCCAATTTCTCCACATCTTTCTTGAAATGCAGTGCCCAGAACTGGACACAATACTCCAGCTGAGGCCTAACCAGCACAGAGTATAGCGGAAGAATGACTTCTCGTGTCTTGCTCACAATACACCTGTTAATGCATCCCAGAATCACGTTTGCTTTTTTTGCAACAGCATCATACTGTTGACTCATATTTAGCTTGTGGTCCACTATAACCCCTAGATCCCTTTCTGCCATACTCCTTCCTAGACAGTCTCTTCCCATTCTGTATGTGTGAAACTGATTGTTCCTTCCTAAGTGGAGCACTTTGCATTTGTCTTTGTTAAACTTCATCCTGTTTACCTCAGACCATTTCTCCAATTTGTCCAGATCATTTTGAATTTTGACCCTATCCTCCAAAGCAGTTGCAATCCCTCCCAGTTTGGTATCATCTGCAAACTTAATAAGCGTACTTTCTATGCCAATATCTAAGTCGTTGATGAAGATATTGAACAGAGCCGGTCCCAAAACAGCAAACGAATAACTCTAAAGAACCGTAGCGTTACTGTTCTCCTGCAAATTATGCCCATAATCTAACAATTACATCATGGGGCATCATTGGGCATTGAACCAGGATCTCCAGCCCTAAAAGTACAATCACTTCAGCTAAACGACAAGCTCCTCCCTCTGAATCTTGTAGAAATAGGGTGAGCAGACAACAAATGTGAAAAATCGGGATGGGGGTGGGGGGTAATAGAAGCCTATATAAGAAAAACATAAAAAAATTGGAACTGTCCCTATAAAATCGGGACATCTGGTCACCCTATGTAGAAATCTCATATGCTTTGTGGACTAGCCTGAGATGTGGTTGTATAATATACACCAAAGTTAATGATAGTAGCACTAGGATTCAGACTACATACTGAGGAGTATGAGAGTGCTAAAAGCTCTCAGGGAGGGACTTGCCCAAGAAGGAACTTCAGAATTTGTACATAGGAATTACCACACTAGTTCAGACCAGTGGGTCCATCTAGCCCAGAGATTTGTCTCCAACTATGGCCAGCACCAACTACTTCCAAGGAAGGTGCAAGAAACCCTGCAGAAGGCAGTTTTGGGATAACCTTCCCCTAGGGAAAGTTTCTTCCTGACCCACATAAATCAGAGGTTGATTTAATCCCTGAAGCATGAGTATTTATATCCCTGCCCCAAACTCATGTTTTGTTTTTAATATTTACTATTATAACTCTGAATATTCTTGTTATTTGGACTTGTGTGTCAAAATATTGGTTTGTTACCTAGCATGATTGGAACAATGACATAGCTGGGCAGATAGATTGGTAAATGGGAGGTAACATGAAAAAAAATGATGGCTTGGCTTTTCCAACCCCCTGTAAGCTTCTATAGAGTGGGTTTTTCCCATAGAGAATAAAATGGATCAAAGTAACTGAATTCCTCTTCAGATACTAATTATTCTTTTTTTTCCTTTCTATTTTTGCCTTGTGCCTTTAAGAACATGCTTTTTTGTATTAGACATAAATGATATCCATTAATGATAATAATGCTTCTATCCCATTATCACTTAGAAACATCCATTATCACCCAGAACAGCCTCTCTACCTGCTCCCTTTTCTCACAGCCTTTCCATTTCTCTACAGAAGATTATAAATATACTTTAAGGCCTCTTTACACTGGCAGCATGGAATAAAGAAACCATAGTGAAACTGAGAATGTATTTAAAAATAATAGAAGCATATATTGTGGGATCTTTTGCCTTTATTTTAAATGTTTTTATGCCCGTCTTTCTTCCCTAGAAGAAAAATATTTGTATTAAAAAATACATGTTTGTGAAATGCCCTTTATCTTGACACTGTTAAGAGCTCATTTGTTGTAACTACAGCAGTTTACCGACACTAGTGCACATATAGCTGAGCATAAAATACATGTGTGTGCTTTAGATCAATGCACTGTGTGCCTACACCACCTGCACTCCCTGCCTTTAGATTAAGGGTTTATCACTTTGTATGGATTTTAAAGGGCAGAACTGCACGCAGTATGGACACCCGCACAAAAAAAGCCTAGAAAGCTGTAAATTCCATCTGGATGGCGCATTGTTTAAATATTTTAAAAGCAGTTTTTATTTGTTTAATTCATAAAGGAGCATCTGCACTTTGATGAAGATGCTGCAGTCATCAGTCCTGCTGACTCTCTGCAGCCTGACTTAAGAGCATTTTAGGGCTATTGCTACAAAGGCAAAAATGGGACATGAAATTCACAGTTAGGCTCTGATGCAGTTCCACCGGGATTCGCAACAGTGAAAGCTGTAATGTAGACAGGGGTCAGGGGGTCTTTGCTGCTGTTTAGCCCCTGCATTTACCCCTGCTCTGAGCCATGGTAAAAATCCTCTGCATGGTCTACATGACAGCCCCACACCCATGAACTGCACCCATAGTGAATCACAGCTCTCATTCTTGCCAGAGTAGACAAGGGCCGATATTTTCAAAAGTGACTAGTAATTGTGAGTGCCCAACATCAGACACTGGGCCTGATTTTCAGAGGGCAAGTGGCTCAGTGCTTTGAGAAAAATCAAGCCCCTTTAAGACGTCGCACGTTGGGTACCCAAAATCTCTAGCCACTGGCCAAAGCCTGTGGGCAGGGTTATAATTAAGGATAAGATTATGTCACGGAGGTCACGGAAGTCACGGATTCCATGATTTTCAAGACCTCCCTGACATTTTCTGCTTCAGCTGAGGAGCGGCAGGACCCCAAGAACTTTCAGCCACCTCGGCTGCGGCAGGGGACCTGCAGCTCCAAGCCGCTGGGGCGGGGCATGTGGAGCTGTCAGCCACAATGGCACCAGGTGCTGGACCCCGCCCCCACCAATGGCACCAGGTGCTGGGCTCTCATCCCCTTCCCCCGACACTCAGGCTTCAGTCCTCCCCCCGTCTGCCTTCCCCCCCATCATTTTTAGTAAAAGTCACAGACAGGTCACGGGCTTCCATTAATTTTTGTTTATTGCCCACTACCTGTCCATGACTTTTATTAAAAATAACCGTGACAAACTCTTAAACTTACTTATAATGTATGTTGTCTTGCTGGTCCATTGTTATATGCCAGCCTTTCCACAAGAGACACATTTCTGTTTCAAGTAACCAGTTGAGGTTCTGGCTTTAGCTGGAACAATCCCTGGACTTTTCCTGGGAGGAAGCACCATTACCTGTATTGAATGGAAATAAACGGAAACAACTCTGCAAGGGAAGATTGCTGTGAAAACAGAACAATCTCAAGACAGTCTAATGAGGCTGAAATGAACAGAAATAAGACTTTGCTTTGATGGAATAAATGGCGATGGAATAAATGGCTGGAGCATGGACAGAAGAGATGCAGGTTGGGCTACAGGTCTGAGCTTTGGACAAGGATCCAGGAATGCTGATGCTCTCTCTGGCCCAGTCAAGTCATTTATCCTCTATAGACTTCAGTAGGCTTTTGCTCAAGAGCCTCCATTTCTCTATTAGTAAAATGCAGAGGATAATACTGACCCATTTCACAGGTAGGATTTTCAAAATCTCCTAAGTGTCTTAGGAGCACAGATCCTATTCAAATATTTTATAGTAAGCAATAAGATCTTAAACCAAATTTAAAATGCTGCCTTTCAAAAAAAAGAAGGCCACCAGGTTTTGTAATCCTTATGTGAGGAAAACAAGAGTCTGAAAAAGAGCCCATTGTTTCTCTGTAGGAAAAACAAAATGCCTCTTGATGTCCAAATCCCTAAAACTGAATGGTGATATATGTAGGACCTGAGCCTGCAAGAACTTATTACCAAGCCTAGAGCTTACTACTGAGTGAAATACATCCTCTACAGAGACTGGTGTGCCATTTAAACCCTGGTTTGAGGACTAAGACCCAGAACTTCCAAGGTAGTTGATTTGAGTGAGAGTTAGGCACCTAAATACCTTGGAGAGTCTGGGCTTAAGCTCCCAAACCTGCAAGTTGATCCGTGTGAATAGACCCCTGGACCCACACTGAGCTCTGTTGAAGGGTCTGCCTGCAGGCCTTCTGTAGCCTATAGGATGGTTTGGATTAAGAAATAAGTTAAAGTTAGGCTCATTTGGGCTCTTCACCTAAGTGTAGAGGAGTATGGGAAATTGAAGTTGCTAATGTGAGAAAAGTCGAAGATAAGTTGGAGACAGATTGTTATCGGAAAGTCAAAGCTAGGAAGGACATAACCCAGGCTTGTATAGTCATTATGTTTTAGTTATAACTGGCTTAAGAGCAAAATTTATAAATGAGTATTTTTGAGAATTGTGCATGTTCTATTAAAATGCTATCTATATTGACAGTCTGAGAAGGACATTGATGCAGATGTTTATTTAAATAATGTGTAAAGAGCCAATAAGAAGGTGGTGGAAATATAGTTATGGTAAGGATCAGGGGGTTAATGTTAATTAGGCTTATAAAAGGAGTAATTTTGCTACATTGCAGGAGCGCTCCAATTAACATTCCCAGGGTACCATTCGGTTCCAAGATTATAAAGCTGGACTTCTTTGTCGTCAGTGGACTGATCACCCTTTGACATACCATTTCAGCTTTGAGTGAGAGTATAATTGTGGTATTGTGTACGCAGTAATTGCATGTGTTTGCTTAACTAATCATTTTTTCTTTTTAATAAAGTTTGGTTGTATCATCCAAAGTGTCACCAATGGGTCCTCTGCTAAATTCATTCCAAATTATGCCCTGAGAAAATGTAAGAGGTGCCGGGGCTCAAGCAGTTTTTATACATTCATAACTGATGCAGCAAGCCCAGAGGTGCTGGGCTATGAACTGCCAAGCCTAGAGGTGCCAGGGCTCAGCCCTGTCAAGCCCTAGCACAAATTAAGCATTGCATTTTCTGTAACTAACCTCGAGGCTCAAACCTGAAAACTAAGTTGGGTTTTATAGCACCCTTACCCTTAACAACTTAACATTCATTGAGAACATTTCAACATCATGGTTACAAAAAGTTATACTACCTCAGGGTCCTAAGTGATGCCAGCCCTCTTCCTGTGTTTTGACTGTTGGTACCTGAAAAGCATGGAGTTGGGATAAGTGTTCAAACGAAAGGCTCCCGAGAACTCCGCAGCTCTATCAATAAAGAGGATGTGGATCTCTCTTACCCAACAAGAATTGGGAAGTAGTCATGGGTGACTTTGTCTGGATTCAAATGGATAACTGTGAATATCCAGGAGGTGAGAGCTTAGCCCCATTGAAAAGCAATGGAAGTTTTTCCATTGCTTTCAATGGGGTCAGGATTTCACCCTTGCTGGCTGTGCAAGCTAGCTGATCCTCCTGAGTCTGCAAAACAGAACTAGAAATTTCCTCTCTTTAGGGAAGTTTCCAGTATCTCTAGGTTAGCTTCAGCATCATGAGAGGATGGACTTATGGCTAGGAACTCAAGACAGTTCCTGAATCTGCCACAGACTGTTCATATGATGGTGGGCAAGTCATTTATTCTCTCTGTGCTTGAGTTCCCCATCTGTGGCTGATCTGTGCCCCATCTGTAGCAGAACCAGGACCCAAACCCCCATGTCTTGAATGCTCATCCACTGCCTTAGCCAAAAGTCCATCCTCTCTCAGTGATAAAGCTAACAGATCATTTAAGAACTTTAACAAGGGTTCCAGTCTAGAAATTTGTAAATGTTTGCCTCACACAGACGTTCTTGAATTTCCTCATCCCTAGTCTATATCACCACCAAATGATAAAGGAGCAGCATGAACAAGAGAATCACCAGCTTCTTATTATCGCCATCAGGTTGGAGTATTTCATATTCCATCTTCAGATTCACTGATCTATTGAAGCAATTATAATTGGATTTTTTTGTTGCTTGTAATGAGAAATAAATTAAAACTCAAGCAAATAAACTTGCTAAGTTTTTAAAAAGTCAGTAAAATGTCAGGAACATTTTTATATATAGCTCTAATTAAAGCTAACAATGAGACAGAGAACATTAGAATCCAATAAACATATTGCACAAGAGTAAACAAATTATTTGTTTGAGTATCATGCAGTGGAATTATCAGCTCAGGAACCTTTATGGCAATGATGAATTACCCAGAATGCAGAATAACAAAAACAGCAATTTCTCTGGGCTGGCTTGCTGCTAGAAAATCTATACTTTAATAAGAGTGATGAGATGCTTCTTCATGCCTATGCCTGAAGAGAACAGAGATGATGGCATAATTATGTTATCAAAATATGCACCAGAGGGAAAGGCATTTTTTGAGGAAGCTCATAGCCAACAAATCCTCAGCAATCAAATTGCGTTTTGGTTTATTTTATCTTGAGACACATTGAAAACATTAAATATTATGTTCATTGACGTGCTCATCTTGTTGAACTACACAGCTGCTCTAAAATGCAACAGTGTCTTCAATTTAAGCTGTGTTATCCCGTATCTCTGTATGATCCATTCTAGATCTGCTATAGCAGAATCTGGTCCCTGACAGCAGTAAAGTTCCAATCCTAAAATAGGATTAATAGGAAAAAAATGTTGCATTCTCAGTTGAATAATTTTTATTAGCCAGTAATAGGGAAGAGATAAAGATACGGCATTTTCCAGGGAAATTCATACAGATTGCAATGTGTGCTATAAATCCAATAATCATATTTTAATATTGTCTTCTTCCTAGAGCATGCACATTTCTTAATTAAATGATTATTGTATACTCCTTTCTAGTAGGTATAGCCATTGTCAGATTTCATATCACTCAGGTAGTGTGACAAAGTTCCTCCTCTATCTTGGTGGGTCCTGCGCTTATTGGCGGATTTTCTTGCCTCAGAGATTCACCATGTGGGTTGGGGAACATCCCAGACACCTTCCCCTCTGGAAGAACCCACAGTCCAGGTCAATTGGGAGGTTTGGGGAGAACCCAGGCCCGCCCTCTACTCCGGGTTCCAGCCCAGGGCCCTGTGGACTGCAGCTGTCTATAGTGCCTCCTGTAACAGCTGCATGACAGCTGCAACTCCCTGGGCTACTTCCCCATGGCCTCCTCCAAACACCTTCCTTATTCTCACCACAGGACCTTCCTCCTGGTGTCTGATAACACTTGTGCTCCTCAGTCCTCCAGCAGCACACACTCTCAGCTCCTTGCACCTCGTGCTCCCAGCTCCTCACATTCCCACCACAAACTGAAGTGAGCTCCTTTTTAAAACCCAGGTGCCCTGATTAGCCTGCCTTAATTGATTCTAGCAGCTTCTTCTTAATTGGCTCCAGGTGTCCTAATTAGCCTGCCTGCCTTAACTGGTTCTAGCAGGTTCCTGATTACTCTAGTGCAGCCCCTGCTCTGGTCACTCAGGGAACAGAAAACTACTCATCCAGTGACCAGTATATTTGCCCTCTACCAGACTCCTGTACCCCACTGGTCTGGGTCTGTCACAGTAGTTTTGGTCTTCCTATAGACAATTCAATTTCTAATTAAAGGTCCGGAAGCAAACAGAAGTGATCGAAGTAAAAACACAAGGCCATGTGCACTAGCCCATCGTTGTGTGCATGGAAGTCTTAATGAGGTCAGCACAAGTTCTGCATAAGAAATGATGGCAAGATATGGCTCATAAAATTCTATTTGAACAACACAGCACCAACGTTCTCTTAATTTGTTGAATGTCACTTAACCATCAGAATGGACAATCACTGGGGAACGGATCCTTCAAACCCTCATTCACATGAGGTGAAATTCACCCCCCTGTGCATAGCACCAACGCACCATTTGTAAGTGATTAATTTACTTGTGAGCAGTTCTCATTCCTGAGTGTAACAACAAGACATTGCTCTGATATAGCACTTTTTATCAGTGGACTTCAAAGCGCTTTATAAAGAGGGTAGGTATTATCTCCATGTTTTACATATGGGGAAATGGAGGCACTGATAAACTAAATGAGTTGCCCAAGGTCACCCACCAGGCCAATGGCAGAGCCAGGAATAGACCCTACCTCTTCTGAGTCCCATTCAGTGTGCTAACCACTAGCCTACACCGCCTACTAATAAGGTATAATAATAGAGTAGTTCTGTTGAAATAAGAACTGCTTATATGACTAAAGATTTGAAGATCAAGCTGGTGGCTAAAGACAAGGCAATCAAGTTCAGTTGCATTGTGCTCCTCAACAAACTTCCTTATAAATAATGCATACAACACCTAAGGAATCTGTTCGTCAAGTAATTAAGTGTGACTAGTGTAGTATGCAAGAGTTAGGTTCATCATGAAAGGTGCTTTTTTATTATAGTTGTGGCTTCCACTATCAAATCCATGACTTGGAGCCCTTCTCTTCTGATAAATCCACTTTAATTTTCTCCTGGAAAAACAAACAAACAAGTGCCTTCACTTTTGGTGCTTTTTTTCTTTATTGAATATTGAAATGAATTTAGTCCCAGTCCCTCAAAGATATTTAGGTGCTTAACGTCTATTGAAATCAATGGAAATTACATAGCTAAATACCTTTCAGCAGGGGTAGTCAATAGGCGGAACACGGGCCAAATCTGGACCGCCGGACACTTTTGAACAGACCCCGAAATCTTTTTATTTACTTATTATTATCATTGTTATTGTTTTCTCTGGAGTCTGGACCTTGACTATACCTTGACCAAGAAATTTGGACCTTGACAAAAATAATTCACAAGCCCTGCCTTTCAGGATCTGGGCCTTAGTGTCTGTGGAAAATGTTGGGATGACATCCCTGGAGAATGAAGTCACTGAATCATTGTAATAGATACAGCAGCAGGGCAAATTTCTGCTACAACAGCCTCTGCTCTGGATCAACCACCTCTAACATGCTGAAGAGTGTTCTATCTCCATGGACCACTCAGTCCTTGGCTGAGAGAGTTGATAAATCATGATGAGGATGTTCATACCTCTGGGCAGATCAGAGACTCATCCATTTCTTCAACATGCTTTTAGAGTAATAATATTGTGCATGTGTATCGCTTTCTTTCATGCACAGATCTCAAAGAACTTTACCCTGATGGGAAAGTATCACGGTCCCCATTTTACAATAGGGAATCAGACACAAAGAAGTGAAGTGATTTGAGCAAGGTCCCACACCAAGTCAAGTGTCAGGAATTCAACCCAGGTCTCCATCGCTCTAACCATTGGATATTACTATCTCTCATGACTGAATGGTTGTAGGAAATAGGCTTTGGGACTGCTTGACAGATTTCAATGTTTATATGGAAGTATGAAGGAAATGAAAGAATAAGAATAAGCCATATTGTACCCAGGCCTCTACTGACTGAGTGCAGAGGGCACGAGGGACAGTCACAATCCTTGTTCATTCTCATGGAGTGTAAGGAATGAGCAACACTAGTACTCAGTGATTCCAGCCTCCCGAAGTGTACTGTGGGCTCACATAGCAGATGAAAGATTACATACCACACCCTACCAAAAGGTGTCTGACAGCTGCAGCCACACCCCTGGTACACTTGACTGCCCAAGCCACAATGCCTCCAAGAACTACCACCAGCTGTTTAAAGCCAAAAACCGGCCCAATGTGTTTTCAACAGTAGGCTAAATCTGCCCCCAGTAATTAACTATCTTGTATGTGCACCACTTCCCCCTACAGAATGGGCTCAAAACCGCTCAGCTCTGTGTCATTAGCCCTATATTACAAACAGTTACCAGCGAATCTCCGTTAACCGAGGTAGTCAGTACCTAGGCTTTTGAAGTACAGCATCTGAATTAGTTTCATGAAGTTGTAAATAGTCACCAAGTGAAGCAAGCTTCCCATCATAAAACTGTCCACAGATCTGTAACAGTACTGTGCCCTTTGGCTGAATAAACATTGCCCATAGAGTTTAATGGATGTTAGCAACTCTACAGCTCCCACCACTGGATACTGACAAGATTCAGGCAGATTCCTCACTTGCCCACACCTCTTCCTATGAGACATAATTATGTTCTGCAGTTAGTGAGTCAGCCCTTTTAGTGGCTGTAGGACAGGAGCAGTCAATCATATCAGTGCCAAATTAGCTACGAGTAGGAGTGTACAGCAAATGGCTGCGATACATTGCAGTTGTAACGCTACACAGGGAAAAAAGTGCATATGATGAAAAACTAGTGATCAAGATTGAAGAAAAAAAAAGAAAAAGGCTGACCCAAGAGGAAGTATTGCTATGTAATAAAGGAAGACATGGTAGCATGTGGTGAGAACATTTGACATTGAACAGAGCATGCTGGAGGGATAGGACACAGAGCAGACGCTATTTGATGAGATTAACACCAGGAAGAAGAACTGAGAAGAGGATCAGGCCCAATGTTGAACAATCAGATGCATTGTGGGGTATTACATCTCCTTCTGAAGTAAGTCATTATCCACCGCTAAAGATAATGCGTCTGTTCTGAAGTGTTATGGAAATTCCACTCTAACAACGGCCTCAGGGGTTTCAATGAGAGAATTTTTCTATGTGTTTACCCCCAAAATAGCAAATTTTCACTTTTCTTTCTTTTAGCTAAAGGGAAAATATATAGCATTCCCAAATCTGATTTCACATTGTTAATGCTGGCGTAACTCCATTGACTTACTGGAGTTACTCCTCATTTATGTTGGTGAGAGATCAGAATCAGACCTGAGTTGCTTTTTGTGAATTGGTTCCTCGTTCCTTGGGATTTTAATGGTCCTTTTTCTAATCTCTTGCCAAATCCCGAGGATCTGACTTACACTACCGCTTAAGTCAATCTAACTTATGTCGTTCAGGGGTGTGAAAAAGACACCCCCATGAGCGATGCAAGTTACAGTGACCGACGTGCTGTCCACACCTCTCGCGGAGGTGCAGTAATTATGCCTCAAGGCAAATGCCCACTGACTTCCACTGCTATGTAAAAACTGCATGAGGAGCTCAGTTTTTGGCCAATCCCCAGACGACTTATATGATCAATACCATTCTCTGTAGACAAAAAGGAAAACAAGTCAATGATTTCAGGGAGGGTTGTGCAGAGGGAAGGTCAAACAACATCAAGGTCCGTTACAATCCCCCTGCTATTCAAACTCTGAATAATGTAGAGGTTCAGGTTTGGCTTTATTAATACATATGGTATTTTTAGCTAGAGAAAATATTTTTGCACATTACTTCATAAACATGCTCAGTCATTTCACCTATCTGCACAATGCCTTCAATTAAATGAACCCAAACCACTTTGCAATACGTGATTTTAAAAGACTTAAAACAATATAACTAAAAATACAACCTCAGCTTTTTTTTTTTTAAGTGAAAAGTTTCAGCTGGATCTAACCAGAGACTGAAGTCCCGTATTTAACCACAGAACAGGCCGGGGGGTGAGTGGAAACTTCCATTCCATTGTGCCTCAAACTAGTTCCAAAGAGAATATGTGTTATGTGAAGATAGCTCCAGTCAACCCATCCCTTAGCCTCTCTGCTGAGATTACCACGGGGCAGATGTCGTGTTATAGGCAGACACCTAGAGCTTGTACAGCATTAGATTGTGATATCTTCTTGTATGGAATTAGATTGTGAATTCACCGACTCATTTCACAACAGCAGACAAAAGTTTCAGTGACCCCTAATATTAGGTGCCTCAATTTTGGAGTCCTCAAATTCAGACGCCTAGTAGAGTACGGCAACGTTTTGCAGGAGTGATAACATATGTAGGTATCTCAGTCTTGGCACCCAGACACTGAATCATTCTCATCCCCTCCTCCCATGTCCAGAGCTGTGTGCTGCCCCCTCATTCTATTGTCCCCTTCCTCCCATGTCACTCCATTCCCCTCTGCCCTGGGACCCCATACCAGGGTTTCCCATTCTCCCCACACCCCCATGCCAGGGGCTCTGTATGCACCCTCACTCCATTCTTATTTCTTTTCTTTCAGTCTGGGAGCGAAGTTATTCCAGGCATCAGCCTGGGAGGGTGAACAGACCAACAGAAATGCCATCAACTTGAGTGACAAGGTGGGTGAAGCAAAATCGTATTGGACCAACTTTTGTTGGTGAAAGAGAAGCTTTTAAGAGATAAGATAACTCTTCTTCAGTTTGAGTGTAAGGCCTCACAAGTTTGGCCAATTAGAGAACAAGCTGAAGTCAGGTACAACATGATTAGATTTTATGAGGCACAAAGAGGGGACAAGTACCGCTACAGAATAGTCATCTTTGCCTGCTGTTGAGTGGAGAGGACATAGCACTGAAATAGCTCCAGTTAGCAAAGAGCTTCACGTCTATCATGGGAGTCAGAATGTTACCCAAACACTGCATCTGCATTACACTAAAAAATGTTTCTTTCCTAAGATGTCTCCTATTCAAGTATTAACCAAACCTAGCTCTGCGTAGGTTGGAAGATCTAAGAAGATCAAATCCAGAAGTTGCACAAAACTGTGCATGCCTCCCAAATAGCCTCGCTTTCTCTCTCTCTCTCTGTCTTAGGGGTTTTGGCTGTCACACATCATAGTATCCGATGGCTTTCCATGAGTGGAAACTTCCTGGGTCCAATGCATCGGGCATTGGCCCAAGTTCCATTGCCACCTTGGCCACTGACCTAATGGGCAAGTCACTTCCCCTTCCCTGCAACTCCGTTTCTCCATCTGTAAACAGGAGACAATGACACTTTCCTTGTTAAGTGTTTTGTGATCTCTGCTATAGAGTGGCTAAGTAATAATAAACCACAGGGTCAGCTTACAGCAAACAGTGTGAACTCTAATGAAATAAACAAGTTCTCCCCAATCTGGATAGTTTAAGAAATCATCTCCTGTGAGCTATCACAGGCAGCATTTGAAATAATAGTGTAGAGTATTATTATTAAAGTTTACAGACAGTGTAATTTGGATTTCCCTAGGTTGCATTAATTTGACTATTAATTCACAAGGAACTATGTAAATGTTAGCCTGAGAACATGCAGGTTACAAAAAATGCAGCATCACAACATATGCAGTATCAGTCTTGCAATGAATGCAGCATTGCAGAAGATAATTTGCATCCCTGCATCTTTTACATCTGCTTTTGCTCTTCAGATCATTCTCACACTCACCTTTCATAGGGGATGAGAGAAGAAAATCTGAGGCAAGAGCATGCTGATAATCAGGGACTCAAAGACTTACAAAGCACAAGCACCAGAGCCTGAAAATGACAACAATCTACAGGACCTTAATGAATATAATTGTTCCAAAGAATACACAATACCATTTTATATTGGCGTATTTAGAAAAACCCTCTGACAACCTCTTTCCATTTCAGATGAAAAACTGAGCTCCTGTTTTATCTCAGACACATTAGTCATTGTTATGTCAGATCAAGAGCTACCCGTGAAAGTCACTGATTAAAGAAAGAAGAAAAGATTTTCTTTGATTTTTCCATTTCTAAATTAGCTAATGTAATTATTTCAAATTGCCACGGGCAGCTCACTATATTCCACATGTATTTCTTTAGCGTGTGTTACACTCGTCTCTGTATACATTCTGCACATTCTAGCTCATTAGCTGGGGTGACTTTTAGCTCTTCTTTAACAAAATCATTTAAGAGATATTTTGACAATAAAATTAGCTGGCAAAATGTATTACCAGAAGTATTGATTTTCCTCCTCTGAATGCTTGTATTACTCAATTTCTTTATTTATTGGTCTCCTGCTTTTAACTTGGCGTTATTTCTACTGAGGATTCACAATTGGTGTTATAGCACTGGCTCTGAGCCAAGGGGTACTTGCAACATGTAATTCAGAATTCTGAATACAGAAAATAATTCAGTTTTAGGAAGATTTGGGGTATTGTACAAAGCACACACAGTCCTGTAATTACTTCTCTTATTGAAACAAGTCATATTTTGATACCCACAGTTCACATCACTGTTCAATCAGACCGTGGGCATGTTAGCAGATATTTCAAATTTTGATGGAAATATTGAGAAAGTTTTGTTTGCATCATGAGCAGAGTTTTGAATAGAAGTGGTCAAAAATGCAGCAAGGTACTTAATGAGCATGGCCCACACCCTAAAGACACCCAACGTCCATTGAAACCAATGGGAGTTAAGCACCTAGATACCTTTGAGGATCTGGGCCCATGTGCCTATCTGTAAGCATGTGAGTAGTCCCAGTGAAGTCAAGGTAAGTGGTCAGTTTTGTTAAACAAGCTCAGAGCATTGGCCATCAGGGTCAAAATGGGAGCCAAGCACTTTTGAAATTCTACCCCTTATTTAGGTGCCTAAATGGAAGCAGAGATCTTTGGAAAATGTAGTCTCATGCTGAGCCCCACTCCATGGATTTATGTTCAGTTCCTGGGTTTACTAAAGATCGTGTGACCTTAGGAAAGTCACTTAATTGCTCTCAATGCCATATCTGAAAAACATTGTGATAGCAATATATCCTCTGTCTATTTTGACTGTAATAAGCAACAAAGAGTCCTGTGGCACCTTATAGACTAACAGATGTATTGGAGCAACGGGTATTCACCCACGAAAGCTTATGCTCCAATACGTCTGTTAGTCTATAAGATGCCACAGGACTCTTTGTTGCTTTTTACAGATCCAGACTAACACGGCTACCCCTCTGATATTTGACTGTAATGTTTTCAGATCAGGACTTTTCACAGCATATGGTCATTGTCTTCCACAATGGGGTCCCGATCTCCATTGGCACTTCTAAGGACTAGCACACAGTATAACTAATAATAATTGAAGTCAATGGCAAACTGTCTTTGATGTCAGCAGTCCGCTCTCCAGCCTTGAAATCATTGTTCTCCATTTTGTCCGAGAAGCAGCCCTTCCAGGAATAACTTCACAGTGCGGCAGCATGTGGAGGACACAGAACTGGCAAGAGAAGCGGCCACACTGAGCGTGTATTGTAGCCACTTTTCAAAACTATGTTTTTAGTTCAAGGAGGTTCAAAAGCCATCAAAGCCTCTATCAAAGCTAGAAGGAAAGACGAGCTATTCTGGACTGCTTTGACACTAAAAAAAGATTACTTTCCCCAACTTGTGCTACTTTCCATAGGCCAACTTTCAGCCCAGTTCAATTGAAAACAGATGGCAAACCAAGGAAATATGACCACTGACCCTTAAACATGATGCTATAATTTGGAAACACCAAGGCAACAAAGAGGTGATTTTTCTTCACTTCCCAGCTACACCGTTTGGATTTAGGGCAGGCATGATTTTTTTCCCTTTAGGATGTGGCTCAGCTGCGGAGACCTGACCCCTTGCATTGTTTATCTTGCTGTATGACTCACAAGGACAATTGACCAGCCCCTCTGAATGCAGTGTGGGTAATTGAATAGCTCTAAAGCAGCAGAATTCTCCACTAGGGACCAAACAATTCTAATTCAACCATTTTTTAACTATTGATCTGCAATCCCATGACCCTTCTGTGCTTCCCCTTCCATCCCACTACTCCTATCATTCATTGTTATAAATGCAGATGACAGGTTATTGCATACTACGCTGCATTTTCTTTCCAGTTTACCATTTCTAACAGCATTATTACTTTAAGTGTATGTTGCAGGTGAATTCAGTGACCAGTACAGCAAAAGACAAGAAGCACTGATTTGAATTATGTCTACAAAGACCAGGTAATATGCAAGTTTCTGCCATTGTACCTCAATCTTGATTTCCAGCATCTAGTGTTCTCTTGTCCTAGACATCCTCCTCCTTGCAACAACCCTACCGTCTACTCCCGCCCCCCCCCCCGACCTCTCTCTCCAGTTTCATCCACACATCAGACCAATCCTAGACCCACAAGCTCTGCCTGCACATCTTTGCTTTAACATGAAGCACCCCTTGCTTTTCCAGCCCTAAGTTTTGCATGAGCAGATGCTTTCAGTTCTGCCAGATAGTGTGATGGGTTTTTGATATGCACAAATTTCCACTAGGAGCATAACACCTTCCATTCTCACTCACCTTAGTGACCTAGTCAGTATTTGAACCCAGCTTTCCAAATTGGGGCAAAAAACTAGAGAGTTAGTGCTATCAAAAACATGAGTGACACAGGATGGTGTTTAAGAGGACACTATTACTGTGGAGTTCAGTCGTGATATGGATTAAATAGAGTATTTTTATCATGAAGGCACTCACAAGAGTAGCTCCAGTTGAAGATCTTGTAGTCATTTCATTGCAACCACATATTTTCAGGAGTTTCTTGTTTACATCCTAAGGACCTGATTCTCATTTGCACAAAGGTCAATTTACACCACTGACAATGAAAAGGGGTTTTTGAGCCTGACTCCCAGTTGCACTAATGCCTCTTTACATTGTCAGAGTGGTGTAAATTGACCTTTGCATAAATGAGAATCAGGCTCAAATTCTCAGCCTAGAAGCCTTTTTTTAACTCAAGGAATGAAAGTTTGCTCCCTTTCTGTTTTAACGCAGAGATTATTTAATATTTTGTTCTTTTGTAGCACGTTTGATCCAGGGATTTCAATGTGCTTTGGCAACATGAATGATGTTTCACAATCCCTCTTTAATGTAGATCTGCACTGTTATTACTATATTCTATCTCATCTAAGCACTTAGGACCTGCCCAATACAAAGCCCATTCAGTCTTCCACTGACTTCAGTAGTCTTTGGTCAGGCGCTTAAATACTACACTGATTTGTACTCTAGAAAACCTAAAGATGGTGTAGAAGAGTTGACTCACCCCGGGCACACCACCTCGTGGCAAGGTATGACATGGGGCTCTTTTCCTCTCTAGCACCCCGCTGATTGTCACTCCAGTCCCTCCGGGGTCCACCTCTTCTTGTAGTTCAGCCTTCAGGCAGCTCACTTTAAAATCTCTTCCCTTCCAGGATAACCAAAGGGTCCAATATATTAGACTCAGGCCCACAGCTTTTCACCCCCTACCCAGGTCCCACAGACTGGTCTGGGACTCTGCAGGGGTGTTCTCTCTCTCTCTCTCAATGCCTCCCAGGCCTTTCCCACTTCCTGCCCAGCTCCACACTCAATAATCCTTCTCCTGCCTGGACTAAGGGTGTTTCTGCACTACTTTATCTGGTGGATCATTAGGGGAACCCTCATTCCGACTCTCTCATCCCTGGAACAAGCAGCCAAGGTCTGTTCCATCAAACCGCCTTCCTGCTGCATCCCTTGACTCCTCCTAACTTGGCTTTCCTTCTGCCCTTTCCCACAGCCCATCCCTGGGTTTACTATACGTCTTCTCTCTAGGCCCTTCCTTCATTCTCTAACAAGAAGACAGATATTACAGAATTCTTCCCTGTCTCCTCTGGGCTTCCTCCCTTTATAAGCTTGCCCTCCTGCAGGGCTTCATCTTCAATTGGGCCTGGCCCACCTTCCAGGTGCCCTAATTGAGCTCTCTAGCCCCAGTTAATCCTTTTGGGGCCAGTGTAGGGTATATATCCATCACAATTGTTAGAGATAAAATTCATTTAATCAACTGGTAAATTGAGGCAAGGAGGGATTAAAGAGACTTATCAGGACTTGAATCCTGAAGTTCTGTCCGACAATTCCCTGCACTAATCACTAGACAATGCTTGGTTAATGGCTGTGTTTTAAGTCTGCAAACCAATATACAGCCCAGTTTTTCCCCAGGTGAGTGGTCCCATTGACTATGTATGTGAAATGAGACTATTCTCATGAGTATGGGTATGTGGGATTTGTCTCATTACTGATATAATCATTTTAGGCATTTTTTCTTTTTTGCTTATTAAAATATAGCTCGTTAGACTAATTTCCAAAGCCCATAAAGGCAATTAAAAGACTCCCATTGACTGCAGCGGGTATCAAATCAGGCCTTTTATTTCTACCGCTGGATGAAAAGGATTGGTATTAAACGTGGTTACTGTGCACGCATGTGCTGTGACTGCTTTTCAGATTGCAATTTCATTGCACATTTGGAGCTCAATTGTCAAAGAATACACTTTAAGTGCTCAATGGGGTTCAGTTCAGCAACTATTTCCAGGATATGAGCATGGAGAGGGGGAGATTTCCTCAAGTGCAACTGAAGAACCTACCATAGTGCCCTTGTAGATAACATGAGCAATCTGCACCATGTGCACTTTCTGTGATGAGACAATAAAAGAATTTCTTTTACCATGCAGATGAGGCTCCTTAATGTTCACAGGCATATTGCTTTACTGAAATATACTTTACAGAGTAAATATTGATTTCATTTCAGAGTATTGGCAATTTGCAGCTGGGGAGTGGGGGATAAGCAATCTGCCAGATTCTTATGGGATGAGATGTACTATAATATAAAACTGATTTCACCCCCCAGGGTTTTGCACTTCAAATGTATTTGCAAGTTTCAAAATATTCCCAGCAACTAACAATGACACCAATGTTTACAGAACCATTCCATCTCGCACCTGCCAAAAAAGTACCATTGCCATTGTATTGTTCAGAGGACAATAATTACCCAATTGAGCCATGTATCAAATTATACCTCTCAAGCTCCAAATATGACACAAAGTGTGGGACAAAGACACCAAGTTATGTGTGTGTGAAGGGGTGGGAGGTCTGCACAGGAAATGATGAATGCTCAGAGTTTAAAATGATATGGCATTTGCCTCTTAATGTTAAATCATCTGTGGCTGAGGACACCGAGCTTTGGATCATCTGCATGCTGATGGGATCAAAACCCACATTAGCTCGCTGTCTTCCTCAGCAACTTTGCATACAAAATGAGGCATTGATTCTGCAAGGCCTCATATTGAGCTTTGCAAGAAGCGCAAGCCTGTTGCATTCCAGCATAAGTGGGATTGGAAACCAGCATTCTGCAAGAAACATTCATTCATCCCGATACTGAATGCAAGTTCTGTTTAGGATTGGATTTTCAGGATTGTACTCCTTTCTTAGTGCAGTTTATGATCATCAACAGCAACATGAAACACTTCTGCATACAGAAAATAATGCATACATGTGGAAATATTCAATTTAAAGTAATAAAGCACACACACTAGTTGAATGTGAATGTTGAAAAGCGGTATAGTGCCATAGAAGTGATACTGTGTTTTAGCCCTGCCTTGAGCAACTATAATTAGAACAGAAAGGAAATTGTGTGTGGGAATTTCTCAGGCAAGCAAATGTTTTCCCCCATCAAAAGATTCATATCTTATTCTTTGACACCTTATCAAAAAGCTTTAAAAAGTTAAATTGCTCAGACTATGCCGACTGATCCATCACTCTTATGAAATTTGAAATAGAGTGTTAAAAAAACATGTTTTTCATCCTCTCTTTGCTTTTGCCTCTCTCCTCTTCACTGCCCTGGATGGTTCTCACAGCAGTGCTGAATATGATCTATAAACTTGTAAATGATAATCTATCATTAATCCACAAGCACAGCCCGTCAGTTTCGGTTGTGAGATCCCCAGCAGATGATGATAGGGCCAAAAAGGCTGTTCACTGACAGGCAGTTTCTCACAGCAGCTTCATGTGAGGCTGAATAATTGGATTTCTTATTCATTTGGTGGCCAGATGCTGTAAGGTACTGAGCAATTCCTTTGAAGTGATGAGTACCCCCTTGACTTCAATAGGAGCTGAAGGGCCTAAGCATCTTTCAGGAAGCACCGAGGCCCTTGCAAGATCAGGCTCCTGATGCATGACCTGAGTGTTTTCTTCCTTAGCCACTGCCATATCCTCAGCTGGAGTAAATTGGCATAATTCCATTGCCTTCATTGGCATGAGTACAATTTATGCCGGGGATGATCTGGTCCATCATACATTAGAAGTAAAAGGAGAAAGGTAAAAATATCTACTGGATACCATATTCACCACCATATTTAAGATTCCAAATCCTCATCTGATGTAAACTGGGGTAGCTTTTTTGACTTCCATAGAGTGACACCAATTTACACTACTTGGGGATCTGGCCCCTTGTTTTAAGACTACCATTAAAGGACAAATGTTCGGCCAAATCCTGAAGTCTTTACTCAGATTTTACTCAGACAAACCCCACATTGAAGCAAATTTATTCCATCTTACATGAATATTATCAATGCTCTCCTAATGAATGTAAAACGTGATTATATTAAAAACTGCTAGTTCCTGAGGAAAAGGCTCTAAACTGGTGTATTAGTTTATTTATAGATTTCTCTCCCCCCCCCCCCGCCCAAGGTATTGCATTAGCTAGCCTGTCCAATTCACTGCAATCTCTCTCTATAATATAATCAAATCCTTCTCTCTGTCAGATCCTAGCATGGATTTTCTTAAAAGATTCTCAAGTTTTTTCATTATAATGATATATATTTGCTGGAATATTTGTAAGGCAGCATTCAGAAGGTTGTATATTCTGTATCCTGATTTTTGTTTCTTTCAAACAAGAAAGTTGCAAAAATCAGTCATGTCTTTCTATGGTATCTCTCCTCTTAACACTGGTTTTCCCAATAATGCACAATCAAGATTAAAAGTAATGTATTTTCTTTTCTACTCTGTGTAAGTGGCAGCATTTTCTAGCATTATCTCCAGTCCTTCTCTGCAAACAATGAGACACTATGATGCTCTTTGCACAAAAGTAACGATACTTGTATGTTAAACTCTGAGAGAAGAAGCTCTCCATATTTAGAAACAGTAGTCTTCATCTCAAAAAATCCTAAACCAGATAGTGACATAAAGTGGAAAGGAATTAGTTGCTAAAAAAAGGGAAATATTTTAAAGATTGTTTTTGCCAGCTCATTCTAACCTCCATATCACCTTCATAAAAATGTAGCATCAGTTTTGTCTACACATACTTTATTATGGACCTGAAGTGAATGTTACCAGAACAGTGATTTTTGAAAATGAAAAAAAACTATCTTTCTGTAAAGTGAGTACATAAAGACTTGTTTGAAAGTGTGTGTGTGCATCTCGTTTTTGTCATAAATAGTCTGATTTTTTTAGAAAGGTAATCAGTATATACTATGATAATTATTGTATTTTATACAACTTTACATTGCCTGAATTTAAGTATTCAATAAATAAGTCAAACTGTATTAGCACTTGATTATACAGTAGCAATGTATTTTGCATACTATTTTGAATAATCTGTGCATAAACATATTTAATGCAAATTGATTTTATTGCAAGAGTAAATATGGCTCTTCTTTTAATTGTCTTTCAGCACAATCATCTTGTTTTCAAAGCATTAAAAGAATAATAAAAGTCCCAGGCACCTGTGTTAACCAGATGTTTTCTTTTGCAGTAAGTTCTCCCTGTGAGTAATACAACATGAACATATTCTGTTTTTTCTACAGTTCTTTAATCAAAGGGGAAAATAACAATAAACCAGATCATAACACATCTTTTATCCTGAAAATTAATAAAATGCAATATCACTGTTAATAGCATTTTTGTCTTGACTTCCTGCTGAGTCTAGAGAGTTCTTCCCCCCATCCCCACCCCGGAAAAACTATTAGCAAAATTAATAGAATTCATTTAGAATCCTTGATTGCTTCAATTACACTAAAACCTTCTCCCTATACCAGTCCTATACAACTCCAAATAGGTTAAATTGTGGATCTGTTTGCAAATGCAATTCGGCAGATACCTTGGATAATTCTGATATCCTTTCTCCACTGACTGCAGTGCTGCAGTCCTATGACAACATCATATTAATGAGTGAACTGTGGTACAGTGTTCCATGTGGTTTGAAAGTTTAACCGTCCCTCAGACTTTTCTAGCTGTACACAGTGAAGAAATGCTGCAGCATTTTAAATGTCATTTCATACACAGGGCTAAAAATAAGGTAATTAGTGAACATAGATTTGTTTTTCAAATGTTACAGATTTCGGAGTAGAAAGAGGCATACATTTTCAGTGCCTACAATAAGGAAGGAATGCAGGAACCATAGATGTTTTTTTTCTAGCATCAGCAATGATTTATCCCTGTAATTAACTATTTAATTGCCTGTGTACCTGTGATATATCCAAGAATGCAAAGTCCACTGGATGCTAGCTAGTCACCTCAATGTACTCATAAAAAATTACACTGTGCCACCAAAAGATAAGTTTTAACAAGTCTTCAAAGAGAAAATGCACCAGGCATTATTTTTTAAAAATAAAGATAGATAGATAGATCTATCTCGATCTTTGGAAAAAACAAAGCCAAAAGCCATAAAATGAGGAATAAAAGACTTTAGATCCAAGGGGATTTTGAAAAACTCCTGTTTACCTGTACCAATTACAATATGGGTGCTCTATCCCTGCAGTGGTTACATGCTAGAATGCAATCAACTTCCTTCTGCAGAATTTCACATTTCATGTTTCACATTTTATTATTTATCCCTAAAACTCGAAAGCCACTTCTGGTGCTTTCGATGATCACAAAGCAGCAATCCCATTTTCCTATCAATCCACCCAACCTCTCTTCTCTTTTTCAAGGCATTGTTGACCTTCAAATGTCAGACCTTTGTTGGGGGGAGGGGAGGTTGTTTCTTTTATCCCATCTTCTCCCTGCCTTCCTGCTCCCCGTGATTCATCTTAATAGGAATGTCTCGGGCTAAGAATTTTACAGCTGTATGTGAAAGGAAATGACTTCGGGGGGAACATCTATTCACTCTCTGATCCTTCCTGCTACTCTGCATTGCAGATGGAGTCCCGGCTTGACACTCGCACGCTGCTCATTTAAAACAAATAGCATACTAGCTAGCCTTTATTATAGTTGCTTGGGGGTGGGGGGGGGGGAGAAATCACAGCACCAGACAAACCACCCGGAGAGGTGTTTTTATTCTGCATAGACGTCCCCTTCCATCGCTTTTCTAGTTGCCTGTGCCGCTGGCCGTGGTGCTGAAACCGCCATGGCTATCCCTCCTACACACAGACACACACACACCTTACCTGCCTCCCCAATGTATTCAGTGAGCTCTCCCTCAAATCTAACGCAGAAGGCCTGCCCGCCCCCCCCCCTTGGAAAAACTCAGCACCCCCACCCACCTCCCCGTCCAGCGTAACCTTCGGCTTGTCGTTTTTCTTTTGCAGGGAGTGAACTGACCCTGCTCCATTGTGCTTTGCTCGGTGGAAGCGAGCAGGGAGGGGAAGGAAGGAGAGGGGAAGGATGGGAGGGGGAGGATGGGAAAGAGAAAAGGGAAGAGTGGTAGGGATGGAGGAGATGAGAAAGGAGAGAAGAAGGGGGAAAGCTAGGGGAGAGGAGAGGAGGGAAAGAAAGAAAGAAAGAAAGAAAGAAAGAAAGAAAGAAAGAAAGAA
>NW_020664404.1:7168125-7258286 GCF_002925995.2 Terrapene triunguis | reverse complement strand
GAAAGAAAGAAAGAAAGAAAGAAAGAAAGAAAGAAAGAAAGAAAGAAAGAAAGAAAGAAAGAAAGAAAAGCAGAGGGGAGGAGAGAAGGGGAGGGGAAAGAGAGGAGGAGAGAAGGGGAGGGGAAAGAGGGGAGAGAAAAGGAGGGTGCAGAGGGGGTCTGGAAAAGGGGGGAGAACTGGCTGGGAAGGTGGGAGGAGCCAGCTGCGGGGGGGGGGGGGCTGGGGCTGGCTGCGGTGCCTTTAGCTGCCACGTGTCGCCTCCCCGGCCCGCCCCCTCGGAGCATGTGGCTGGAGCCGCGCGGCCGGCCCGGCTCCGGTATATAAGGGGCGGGGAGCGGCTGGAGCCGCGCTGTGAAAGCCGCACACATCCCAAAGTCTTCCAAGATGAGCTACACCCTGGACGCGCTCGGCAACCCCTCCTACCGGAGGGTGACCGAGAGCCGGGCCACCTACAGCCGGCCCAGCGCCTCCCCTTCCAGCGGCTTCAGGTCGCAGTCCTGGTCCCGGGGCTCCCCAAGCACCGTCTCCTCCCCGTACAAGCGCAGCGCCCTGGGCGCGCAGCGGGTGTCCTATGGCTCCACCGTGCTGAGCTCCTCCGAGAGCCTGGACCTCAGCCAGTCCTCCCTGCTCAACGGGGCCGGGGACTTCAAGCTGAGCCGCTCCAGCGAGAAGGAGCAGCTGCAGGGGCTGAACGACCGCTTCGCCGGCTACATCGAGAAGGTGCACTACCTGGAGCAGCAGAACAAGGAGATCGAGGCGGAGATCGCCGCCCTGCGCCAGAAGCAAGCCGGCCGCTCGCAGCTGGGCGACGCCTACGAGCAGGAACTGCGCGAGCTGCGCTGCGCCCTGGAGCAGGTGAACCACGAGAAGGCGCAGCTCCAGCTGGACTCGGAGCACGTGGAGGAGGACATCCAGCGCATCAAGGAGCGCTTCGAGGAGGAGGCCCGGCTGCGCGATGAGACCGAAGCCACCATCCGCGCCCTGCGCAAGGACATGGAGGAGGCCTCCATGGTCAAGGTGGAACTGGACAAGAAGGTGCAGTCGCTGCAGGACGAGGTGGCTTTCCTGCGGGGCAACCACGAGGAAGAGGTGGCCGAGCTCCTAGCCCAGATCCAGGCGTCCCACATCACGGTGGAGAGGAAGGACTACATGAAGACCGACATCACCTCCGCCCTCAAGGAGATCCGCAGCCAGCTGGAGTGCCACTCCGACCAGAACATGCACCAAGCCGAGGAGTGGTTCAAGTGTCGCTACGCCAAGCTCACCGAGGCGGCGGAGCACAACAAAGAGGCCATCCGCACGGCCAAGGAGGAGATCGCCGAGTACAGGAGGCAGCTGCAGTCCAAGAGCGTGGAGCTGGAGTCGGTGAGGGGCACCAAGGAGTCCTTGGAGAGGCAGCTGAACGACATCGAGGAGCGCCACAACAACGATCTCACGACCTACCAGGTAAGCGTCCCACACCGGGCAGATGAAATGCACAGCGGGGCGCCATGCGGACTGGCCCGCGCGATGCAAAATGCAACCAGAAAATCAAAAAGACTAGTTGCCTCTGCCAATGCAAAATTAACTCCTGCGCTGCAGAGCGACCGTATGCAGAGCAGGAGCGCGGACAATGAGTTATCGCTGAAAGGCAAACGTGGGTTGTGCAAAACAAACCAAAAGTACCTGCAAAGGTGCAAAAAATAAGTAAAGAAAAAAAACATGCTATGCAAAATTGGCTTGCGTAGTGCAAAAAGACCAGCTGTGTGATGCAATCCGGACGTCTAATAGCAGTGTTCAATGCTTGTCTCCGGACGTTCACGCCCTTAGCTGTCTGCTCTTCCCTCTGATAGTAAAACATTTAGTCCACAGTACCTCTTTACAAAGAGCATTTTTAATATTCCTTCTTAGATTTTTAACTATTATTTTAGAAAACACTCTCCATTCCCCACGTCGATTTACTATGCAAACTTTTAACGGTAAGGATATAGTAAATGACCTTCTATCAGAGATGTTTAACAATTTGCAAATATATATTCTACAGTTTGCTGTTGCTTAGTCATAAAATAATCTGACTGGAGATTTTAAAACGATCTTTTGAAATGTTTTATCACAGCTTTTAACTCTTGACAGTACTTTACTGATAGCTAATAAATATCTTAAAATATATGGGGAAAGTTAAAAGGTAGAACCTACAGTCCTTGCTGAGGCAATGCTCCATCATAAAGAGTTTTGCCCGAGTCAGGACTGCAGAAACAGGACCCAAAAGCTTTATTGTAATGAACAATTATTTGCAAAACAATAGGCTTGATTCAGATGCCCATTGAAGGCAGTGAGACCAGGATCAGACTCCTTTTGTGCTCTTATCCCTTTCTTATATTAGCCCTGGATTTTAAGATGGGCTTTTAAAAGGTTTCCTTACAGAACTTCTTCAGTGCTGCTGTTAAGCTAGAATATAGGGGTTAAAACTATTATCTGAGCAGGGATGCTTTTTGGATGCAAGTCTAATGATGTTATGGGGATTTTATGTATCTGTTGCAGGACACGATTCATCAGTTGGAAAACGAGCTGAGAGGTACAAAATGGGAAATGGCACGTCATTTGAGGGAATACCAGGATCTCCTCAATGTCAAGATGGCGCTGGATATTGAAATTGCTGCATACAGGTACCATAGGAATGCTGTGGATGTGTCTGGAATACTAATTGCACTGCAGATGCTTCTGGTTCCAACCAACCTCTGCCCAAACAGCTTGTATCATTGGCAAGGATTCTCCCCTATAAGCATCAAACAAATGCAAGAATAGACACTCGGCCAAATTATTAGCACTCTTTCAAATCTGTGCAAATTCAAGACCTCTTCACATTAAGAAATCTTTTTGAGTTAATAACTGATCCGGCTCTGTGAAAGTCAATGGCAAAACTCCCATAGACTTCACCGGGAATGGGATAGGACCATTAAACTGCAGTACAATGGTTCCATAATGCAGCATTCTGTTCTTATTATGTTTACAAAAGTACGAAGCAGATGACCGTTTTTAAATCTGTAATTATTTTCTTTCACTTCACTTTGCACATGTCGAGCAAGCAGCGTGGGTAGTTTTAATACGCTCTTGTTATTTTAGAACACTGCTGTACTTGGGTATCAGATGAGCACTGTTAATCTGCACATTGCAAAACACTTTCACTTTTCTTTCTTAACTTTCCTTCAGAATCCTCCGTGAAGTAATCCTGGAACAGGGATGTAGCTGCTATTGCCATCATCTAGCAGGATGTTTTTTTAGCTTCTTTTGCATTGCTTTTGTAACTGTTTATTTGCCACTTTTATTTTTGAAACCAGGTAGCTTAATAAATAAATAAATTGTCTGCAACCACAGCTTTAAAATAAAACATGAAAGCGCTGATTTTCTGGGTCAGAGGATTAGATGAGGAAAATGCATTTCTGAATATAAATAATATCAAAACAGACTATTGGAAAGCAAACATCTTTAGAAGCCTGCAATGTGCTGGGGTTATCAAATATACAGAGAATAGACATCTTGTTTTATTTTATTGCCAAGGTTAACATGGTTTATTCTGGTGAACATATTATGGCTGAGAGTTTCAAATCATAAGGGATTTGGATGCTCAAATTAATGAGAAATAGGGATTCAAATGCCCTAATTGGCTTTAACAATCTAAGCTAGAATATTTATATTTTAAACATCTAGGGCCCAATCCTCAGAAGGTTTAGATCAGCATGGCTTTATTGAAGTGAATGACTATGCTCAGAACTGTGCTGATTTACATCAGACTGAGAATGTGGCTGATGCATTTTTGTTAGTTTTACAAGACAAAAAACTTTGTGATCGAGTATGACAATCACACGATTTAAACCAAGCTAAGAAAAACTGTGTGCTGTATGCAGCACTCAGATATTACCATGGTGAGCATAAGGTGCCTGATCCCAACCTATTGAAGTCCCACTGAACATGAACAATGGATATTTTCATCGTCCTTAGCATATTCCACATGCTTGAAACACCTTTCTAATTCTCTGAGACACTGCAGACACAAGTCAGACATTTTACATGCTAACTTCCCCTCCTCCTCTTTATTTCCCTAGAAAACTACTGGAGGGTGAAGAGACAAGATTCAGTGCCTTCTCGGGAAGCATTACTGGTCCCACATTTACACACAGGCAACCCACGGTCACAATATCATCTAGTAAAATACAGAAATCAAAAGCTGAGCCGCCAAAGCTAAAGGTCCAGCACAAATTTGTAGAAGAAATCATTGAAGAGACAAAGGTGGAGGATGAAAAATCTGAAATGGATGATGTCCTGGTAGCTATTGCAGAGGAATTGGCAACCGGTGCCAGGCAGGAAGAACAGAAGAAGGAAGAAGAAGCAGAAGGGGAAGAGGAAGAAGCAGTGGAAGAGGAAATTGTAGCTGAAAAGAAAGCTCCAGTGAAAGCAGCTGCACCCAAAGCTGAAGAAGAAGAAGAAGAAGAGGAGGAGAAGGGAGAGGAGGAGGAGGAGGCTGCAAAATCTGATGAAGCAGAAGAAGGAGGTTCTGAAAAAGAAGAAGCAGAGGAAAAGAGTGAAAAGGAAGAGGGAGAGGAGGCTGAGCAGGAAGAAGAAGAAGAAGGTGAGGCCGAAGCTGAGGGAGAAGAAGCGGAGACTGAGACTAAGAAAGAAAAGGAACCTGAAGGGAAGAGCAAGAAAGAGGCTGAAGAGGCTGCAGTGGAAGAGAAGGTGGAAAAAGTGAAAGTGTCTTTAGCAAAATCTCCACCTAAATCTCCTGCAGCAGAAGAGGCTGAGGAAGAACAGAAGGAAGCAGGAGAAGAAGCTGAAGGAGAAAGTGAAGAACAGAAAATGGAGAAGGAAAGTAAAGAGGAGGAAACAAAGGAGGAGAAGCCAGGATCCCCAGAGAAGCCAGGATCCCCAGTGAAAGAAGAAAAGGCTGTGGTGGAAGAGACCATCTCGGTCACAAAGGTAACAAAAGTCAGTGTAGAGAAAGAGTCCAAAACAAAGGATGGGAGCAGTGAAGGAGAGGAAAGTGACCAGGCCTCCAAGGGGTCCATGAAAGAAGACATTGCAGTGAACGGGGAGGTGGATGAGAAGGAGGAGGAGAAATCCAAAGAAAAAGAAATTGAGGAGGAAGACAAGGGTGTGGTCACCAATGGCCTGGATGTGAGCCCATCTGAAGAGAAGAAAGGGAAGAGCGAAGAAAAAGTTGTGGTAACCAAAAAGGTGGAGAAAATCACTAGTGACGATGGGGACAGTACAGCCAAATACATCACCAAGTCTGTGACAGTCACCCAAAAGGTAGAGGAGCACGAGGAAAGTTTTGAAGAGAAAAAGTTGTCCACCAAGAAGGTCGAGAAAGTCACTTCTCATGCTGTAATAAAACAAGTAAAAGACAGTGACTAATAAATAGTAATTAAAAAATCAAAAAGAGCTTGGGTTGGTGAAAAAGGTTAAGCCATATGACAGCTGCAAAATGCATGTGAGTGACAGCTTTAAAGCAAAACAGGTTCTCTCATGGAGTCTCCAGACACACTGTATTTTACTTTTTTGTGTGTGTGCAATACTGGGGGGAAATGCATGCAAGCTCAAGATGTTCTCCCTCCACAGAACTTGGGGAATTAAATAAATAAATAAGCAAATGCATGAGGAAAGGAAGCTTTTGAATTCCCTAAACTGTCGGAGGAACACATCTGAGGAACGTCTTAAGAGGTATTATGCAAAGAACCAACTGAGCCAAGAACAAACACGAAACAAAACAAAACAATCATGGGAAAAAAAACAGAATTCTCCTAGCCTTAAAAAAAGCTACTTATGAATAATTATGTTTACCTCACTGGTGCAATTAAGATGGACTTTTGTTCATGGGAGAACCTAGTTGACATTCACAGTACGCAACCTTTTGTTGTTCGATGTAGAACCGTTACAGCAGTACTTGCTCAATAAAGGTCATATTGGAAACATGCCTTGCTCTGTGGTGTTTCTCTCATGAGTAGAATTTATCCCCAGGCTTTTTTAATATAAATGATTCAGCATTAATAGTACATTAGCTTCAGTTTACAAATTATTTGGGCTTTTTGCAGACTTCTTTGCATTTCCCAAACACTGGGAGCTTCTTTAAACAAACATTTAACAATCTGATCCAATGTCCATTGGAGCCAATGGGAGTATTACCATCAAATTCAATGGGTGTTGGATTGGAACTCACATGCTTGTAAAAAAAGTCCAGATTCACAGCCCTACAAAGTGAAGGTCTCCGTATGGTTCACATCCTGCGAGCCTTACTTGTGTGAGTCGTCCCGGCCACCCTCACAGAACTATTTGGGTGAGTAGGGTGGACAGTATTTGATGTTTTAAAGCATGGATAGGAGTAGTTTAAGCTTCCTCTGTACACCACTCTACCCCAATCTGTAGGGGCCACCTTAGGGGTGGAAGAGAGTCTCTAGGGCCCATGCAGTCCTTGGCCTCTTTGTGGAGACTGCCGTCAAGTGAGCCAGTAGCGATTGTGATGGGTTTTGGATACAGGTGTTTGTCCCTTAGTAAGTGGGCTGAGAACCATCAATACATTTCACAAAGGTCTCCAAATACCCTTCAAAAGGCAGTGACTGCTGATGGCTACGGCTCTAGCAATGATTCAGCCCAGCAACTTAGAGGTGGATACCTCCTTGACCAAATCCCTAAAATCATCTGCTCCCCGACTCATATCTGAGACTCTTCCTTGTCAATGCAAAACACCATTAGACAGTTCAAAAGTTAAGGGTAATTATATGCTTTCGGGAACAGAAAACTACCTTAAAGGCAATGTTGACATTAAATATAATTGATTACTTTTTACATAGCTGTTCATTTAAAAAAATTATATTAATGAGATTATTCCAGACACACAACTCCAGTTAGTGATTGTTCAGATTACAGCATCTATGAGTCATACTGAAAACTGAAATGAAAGCATCCATTTCATCCCACTGAAACGAGAACAAAGGATGGGATTTTTTTAATACAGAATAAAACAAGAAGAAGATAAGAGCAAAAGAACAACATAAATGGGTCTTGATTCTTCATTGCCTTCCATCTTGTGTGACCAATGAGACTTGTGTAAAATGAATGAGAAACTCTGATTTTACACCTATTTTTCACACATGTAAATTGTTATTTGTATTACTGTAGCACCTAATTGCCTGCACAAGGTGCAAGACAGTGGGGAATTGGGTCCATGATTTATTAAAAGCTTAATCAAAAGAGATCTAAAAAAAACCACAAATAAAAAAAATGCTCAGCTGGTGTAAATCATCATAGCTCCATTGAAGTCAGTGGAGCACCTCAAATAGACTCCAGCTAAGGAGCCGACTGAATATGTCCTGTTACAAGATAAATCATATATTCAGTCTAATTAATGCTTTTATGGGAATTCAGATACAGAATACTACTTGCTTCCTATTACCTTAGCATATCAGTTAAATAGAATATTTACAATACCACCAGTGAAAAGAGTTGCCAATCATTTTTTATCTGTCTGTATTCAGAATGAGAAGCATCCTGAATTTCATTGGCTAAATGTAGCACTGATCAAAAATCAGTGATTTACATATGTCTTCTGGGGAGTTTAATTCTTTACTCTATCAATTATTGAAATTCAGATAGGTTTTTTTAATGGAAAGAGATGTGAAGGAAATGTAAAATGTCCACAGTGGAGAAAACTTTTCAAATAAATCTAAACCTCTTTGTGTAGCAAAATAATGAATGTTTCTCCTGCTGTTTTCATTAATGAAATCTCTTCTCAACAGATTGCTGGATGACTGATGTTTAATTAAAGCAAAAAAAAAAAAATAGCAAATTAAATGGCAGCATCTCAATAGCCAGTTTATTCATACAAGATTTTTCTATATATATATAGTGGCTTAAAGAACAGACTTTTGAAGTTCATATATATAAAACTTCATTTTTATGCATAAGATACCAACTAGCAGAACCACACAGATCTGTTCTTTAAGTCAATCAGAATTAATGAAGAGTGGTATACAGCCATATTTAACTCCCAAGGGTGATCCAGTGGATATAGTGTATTTAGACTTTCAGAAAACCTTTGACAAGGTCCCTCACCAAAGGTCCCTCTTAAAGAAAGTAAGCAGTCATGGGATAAGAGGGAAGGTCCTTTCATGGATCAGTAACTGGTTAAAAGAGAGGAAACAAAGGGTAGAAATAAATGGTCAGTTTTCAGAATGGAGAGAGGTAAATGGTGTCCCCCTGGGTTCTCCACTGGAACCAGTGCTGTTCAACATATTCACAAATGATCTGGAAAAAGGGGTAAACAGTGAGGTGGTGAAATTTGCAGATGTTACAAAATTACTCAAGATAGTTAAGTCCAAAGCAGACAGCAAAGCGTTACAAAGGGATCTCACAAACCTGGTTGACAGGGCAACAAAATGGCAGATGAAATTCAATGTTGATACATGCAAAGTAATGCACGTTGGAAAATAATCCCAACCATACATACAAAATGATGGAGCCTAAATTAACTGTTAACTCTCAAGGAAGAGATCTTGGGGTCATTGTGGAGAGTTCTCTGAAAACATCCACTCAATGTGCAGCAGCAGTCAAAAAAGCAAACAGAATGTTAGGAACCACAAGGAAATGGATAGATAATAAAATAGAAAATACCATAATGCCTCTAAATAAATCCATGGTATGCCCAAATCTTGAATACTGCATGCAGATCTGGTCGCCCCATCTCAATAAAGATATATTGGAATTAGGAAAGGTACACAGAAGGGCAACAAAACTGATTAGGGGTATGGAACAGCTTCCATATTAGGAGAGATTAAAAAGACTGGGACTTTTCAGCTTGGAAAAGAGACGACTAAAGGGGAATATGATAGAGGTCTATAAAATCTTGACTGATGTGGAAAAAGTGAACAAGGAAATGTTATTTACTCCTCATAACACAAGAACTATGGGTCACCCGATGAAATTAATAGGCAGCAGGTTTAAAACAAACAAAAGGAAGTACTTCTTCACACAATACACTGTCAACCTGTGGAATTCTTTGCCGGTGGATGTTGTGAAGGCCAAAACTATAGCAGGGTTCAAAAAAGAACTACATAAACTCATGGAGACTCTTAGCCAGGATGGACAAGAATGCAACACAATTCCCTGAGTACCCCTACCCTCTGTTTGCCAGAAACTGGGAGTGGATACAAGGGATGGATCACTCAATGATTGCCTGTTCTGTTCATTCCCTCTGAAGCACCTGGTGTGGGCCACTCTCAGAAGACGGGATGCTGAGCTGGATGGACAGTGTGGCCGTTCTTACATTTTTATGTTCCCATTAACGTTAATGGAAAAACTCTCACAGATTTTAATGGAAGTTAAATTGGACTCAGAGGGCAAACATCAGTCTACTGCACCACTCTCCTTTAGCTACATGGACCAGTGCTGTCAGTTACACCAGGGTAAATCTGAAGGAATTCTTTCAACTTCTGTGGATGCACGCAGATTTTGGCCAGCAATTAAATTTACATTTTGAGTCAGATTTTCAGCTCGTGTAAATCAGCATGGCTCCCTTTAAGTCAAAGGAATTGCACCAGTTTACACCATCTCACAATCTGGCCCCATATGCCTAACATACACTTCAAAGGTCCAAAGTCTTCCACTGTGAAAATATAGTTGGCTTTCCCTGCACATTTTATTCTTTTTTTATTTTAACCCATAATTCTCTTGGCATTTACCTGGCAGCCAGAGACCATTTTCCTGCAAAGAAACCCAGTCCAGGGACATTATGCCAGTGTCTCACTGAAATCAGTATCTAAAGGGCTATCAACTTTTGGTAGGAGGATCTGCAATGGGCTAAACCCTCTGCAGTATCAGCATTTTTGAAGAACGGTTAATTACCCTCAATGAGATGGGTGGGATTTGAGGGCTCTGAACTGCTATCTCAATCGACCCTGCTCATTAACAAGAAAAAGATACAAGCCAAGAATAACAGCACTAGTGTAAAAAAATGAAAGATTTCATTTGTGTCTATCATCCACTATCACCAGCTGAGATTATGTTTCATCTGTGCTACTTCATTATAGCACTCATTAACTCTTATGTAGGTTCCAAAGCATGAAGAAATGTTCAGCTCAACAGACCACTACCTGGGTCGAAATACTGGGCATTATAATTAGTTACAAGAGATGAATTTTTGAGTGAGGTTTGCACTATTCAGTGGGCATTATGCATTTTAGATTTTCCCCATTCATTCTTTGGCTTCTATAAGAACATTGGTCCTCTGTGGTCCTTCGGTCTTATGCCAAGCGAAAAAGGAAGAAAGAAAACAATGACCAGTAGTTCAGACAGAATTATCTGTAGGTGCTATATACATATAAAATAAGCAAGTAGTTCCATTGCAGTCAATGGGCCCATTCACAGTGCATCAAGTTAAGGATCTGTATAAGACTCTGCAGGATCAAGGCCTAATGATGCTCACCCTGTTAATTTCAGTGAGTTACATTTTGATCTCAGTGGACTTGCACAGGTGTATCTGGAGTCACCAATTAGCCTGATACTTTTTGTGTCATGCCCTCTTCCACAGTTATGATGCCATAAGTATATAGACAAATTCTGATTACTAGTATTGTAGTTGTTTATATTAGGCTAGCATCCTAGAGGCTCCAAGTGAGATTAGGACATCATTGTGCTAGGGGTCTTATATAGACAAAGTAAGAGACAATCCCTACCCTACAGGGTTTACAACCTAAATAGACATGACAGACAAAAGAAGCATTATTAACCCCATTTTGTAGGGGGAGAAATGAGACATTAGATGACTTGCCCAAGGGACCACAGGAAGTCTGCAGCCAAGATGCCACTGGAAACCAGGTCTAATGAGTCCTTTGTCCTGTGCTTTACCCTCAACACCATCGTTATAAAGGTCTCCGAGAAACCACAGACGTTGTAAAATCAGGAAGGCACAACAGTCCACTCTCAGCCTAGGGGACAGAGAGGCACATGGGATTAAATAGAATTTTATTACACAAAAGTGACTTACACCAGCATTCCCTCATGTTAATTTGTATTGTGATAGCACTATTGTGGTAGGCATTGTACACACATACAACAGTCAGTCCCTGCCCCAAAGAACTTACAATCAAAGTAGACAGTCTTTCCTACCCACAATCTTTGCACCCCTAGTGCCAGTGTCAACCACTGTCTCCTAACTGATCTCCCTCTGGCCATCTCCAATTAGCCCAGTCCATCAATTTACCCTAAACTGAGTCAATCATTAAACTTCAAGGCTTGCAGTCTTCCTTCATCTTCATATCAATATCTTAGAGACAGGCTAGCTTGGGGCAGTGGCTGCTACCTCTTCCCTATCCCAAGCCTTTCTACCTCCTCATCTCACTCTGTCTCCTTGCTTTGTAGCTGAGCTCATCTTCCTTATTGGTCCCATCTGTGGGTGCATGCCTCCATGACTGGCAGTTCTGGCAGCTGTGCTGGGGGATGGCCAGCCTGGTTACCCCTAAGCAGGGAAGGCTCTCCTCTCCTCTCCTCTCCTCTCTCTTCTGTTTGTAAATCCCATTACAATCAGGTTATAAATAATATATACTAACGAAAACACTTTTATATCTGTATAATGGCATCCACACTAGGGGGTTACACCAAGTTAACTATATTGCTTTCTAAAATATTGTAGTTACATTGGTACAAAACCACCATGTAGACTATAGGCAATAAGTAGATATAAAAAAACAATGAGGGAAGCGCAAAGAAACAATAATATACAAGTGAGCATGAAAAGCAAAGGTCACAACTACCTGCTGCCTATCCAGTGTTGAAGTTTGGTTTGTATTATCACTCTTTTGAGCAAAAGAAAAAAAGTAATATTTCAGCCTTTAATTATTTTCTAGCTGTAGATTTTCTATCTGTTAACTCTGATGTATAAAACATGTTAGTGAATTCGGGATATTTCCCAAAGTAAATGTTTCAATCCGATCTGTTTGAATAACCCACAGGAAACACAGCGCAAGGCGGAATAAGTAACAGAATAACATATATTTCTAAATATTTCTAATACTGCATGTTTTAGATTAAATTAATATTTAATTTTGCCAGTGGGTTTTGTCTGCTGACATCTCATATCAAACACAGTTTGAAGAGAGAGAGTAAATTCAGCTCACAGAGGCAAAATGGTTATTTCATTTGCCCGATTTGTACCAGTTACTTCTTAAAGTCAGCATAATCACTGGAGGGATTAATTAATCTGGAACCCCAGAGAAGTTCATTAATTGATCCAAAAGCCCCCGTGAAAGGAATTTTAAAAAATCTGAAGTTATGTGTGGCAGATACGTGTGTGTAAATTTAAGGACAGACAAATACATGCAAAGACTACCACTAGACTACCAATGATCTCAATGGGCTTTGGATCAGGCCATAAATTACTAATGGATGATTGATTAATGTGAGTCATAAAAGCACCACCACTGCTCAAATAAGGGATAAGAAAAGGTGAGCAAAGCAAATATAGGTCAGGACTGAGATTCACGGGGAGGGCTGTTTGGAAGGAACCTTATGCATACAACACCTGCTTGCAAAATGACTTGTTCTGGCCATTGCCATCAGTTCCTAAATTGTCCAGAACTAAAACCCAGTTTAGAAGAAGAAAAATATGCTTCTTTTCTGGGAAGCTAGCAGCTGTACTTCACAGGATATATGAATGAGTCTCCATTCCCAGTGTAAGTCACACATTACACTCAACACCTGGGTTTAGCTTGTTTTTCATTTGTTTGTGGCTTTTCCCCCCAACAATGCTAAAAATAATATTAAATAATAAATGAAAGCAGCAAATAATTAATGGTGAAATATTGAGCAAATACAACATCCTGAAGCTTTCAAGCATTTTGTTCTACCTAATAGGAAAACAAAACAAAACCAACTTGATTAATAAGAAAAATCATTGGTTTGAATCCAGTTCCGATCAGCTGTGACCTATGGATGTTTTGCTCACCTGAGATTCAGTCCCAGCCTTGCGGGGGACACAATAGATCTTGTAATGAAGACAGAGCCTAGGGATGGCAACTTCACTGACTACCCTAAACTGCTGCCCAGATTAAAGTGAGAGGAGGGAAAGTTTCCTCATGTTTCCCCCTCTGCCGGTCTGGTTTACTGCATTGTGTCAAAAAAAGCTCCCAGGTTTATAAACATGAAACAAGTGTTTCTAGCAGAATAATTAGGCGCCCTGGGGTCTGTTCGAGCTACCACGCAGAGCAAATACAGATTGTCCTGTTCCCTTTTACCAGCACAGCAGAACTCCAGGCACCAAACAAGGCTGAGCTGTCCCCGCAACCTGTAAATATCTGCAGTACATTTTCCCCTGTCTGTTTCTTGCACATTTCCTAAAGAGCTTTTTTCCAACTAGCCTGTAGCATGTTCAAAAGGGCGGGTTTAGGGATGAAGATAAATGGGATCTTCTACAAGAAAAGTGCAGTCAGAGGAAATCTTTGATGACAGGAGTCTCGCTAGGCTTCTTTCATCTTTGTTTATTTGCAAATTTCAGGTAGAGTTGAAGTGGCAGAATAACTGCTTTAAACAAAGCAACTCCTGGAGGCAAAAGAAATGCACAGGCCTGAACAGGGCAGGAGGCTGATCCCAGAAAAAACATGAATAGAGGGACAAGGCAGGTGCGGTAATATCTTTTATTGGAGCAACTTCTGTTGGTGAGCAAAGCAAGCTTTTGAGCTTGCACAGAGCTATAGAGAGGTCAGTTCAGATGATATGCGAGACCTGGATCAACAGCTGATGCTCCTAGAGGGTTTGACCTTGTGAGGTGCGGAGGAGCTAAAGCTTCCCCTGAAGTCAGTGCAAGTGGTAGGTGCTCAGCATTCCACTAGATCAAGCCCCCAGGTGGGAGGCAAGCCCGTTAATTTTGTACAGTTTTGCTTTAATGTCCTGGGGCCTGATCCTGAGGTCAATGGGAGTTCTGCCTGTAAGATCAGACTGTGATGCCCTATGAATATGGCAATTATAGGCTTGTCTAAGAAAGGCACATAAATGAAATCCCAAATATTCTATTTCACACTGATAACACACTGCTGTACTTAAATGCTGCTTTGGTGGCCAGGGAAACCACTTAGCAAAAGGCACAGGAAGTATCAGGTAGTCTGAACTTCTCCTGCCTTCTGATCAGGGCCGGTGCAAGGAGGTTTCACGCCCCCCATCCAGCTAACCCCACCCCCCCCCCGCCGCCCCCCCCCCCCCCCCCCCCCGGGGAGCCCCCCCCCGCAGCAGCTACCCCTCCTCCGCGGCAGCTAACCCCGCCCAGGGAGACCCCCCCCGCGGAAGCTAACCCCGCCTGAGGAGACTCTTCCCCCCCCACAGAAGCTAACCCTGCCTGGGAAGCCCCCCTCCTACGGCAGCTAACCCCGCCTGGGGAGACCCCCACCGCGACAGCTAACCCCGGCTGGGGAGCCCGCCCCAGCTCACCTTGGCTCTGCCTCCTCCGCTGAGCACGCCGGCGCTGCTCTAATTCTCCTCCCCTCGCAGGCTTGCGGCGCCGATTGGAGGAGACTTAGGGTGGGGGCTGTGTGCTCAGCGGAGGAGGCAGAATGGAGGTGATCTGGGGCGGGGAGCGGTTCCCCTGTGCGCCCCCCCCCCCGTTATTGCGGGCGGCCCTCCCTGCGCCAGCTCACCTCCACTCCACCTCCTCGCCTGAGCGGGCTTTTAGGCACCCCCAACCACTAGGAGCCCTAGGTGGCCGCCTAGTTTGCCTAAATGGTTGCACCAGCCCTGCTTCTGATCAAATGGCAAATAGCATTGCTTGTGATTTCCTCATCCTTTTTACCATAATTGCCATGCATGGTTGTTTTTGCTTCACTGGAAAGGGAGAGAAAATGTGTTTAAAATAGCAAGAATCTAACTGTAAATTTTTGATTGTGGTTAGCAGAATTGGCCAAGTTTGGAAAGAAACTCTCCCATCAAGAAAGATGTTGAAAAGGAAAAGCATTCTGAGTTGTCTAGCTTCACGAGCATTACCGGATGTACGCAGAATTAGAAAAAACTAGCTTTGACAGTGCCATTAGGATTCCTTGCCCAGAACCAGCATCACTCCAGTTATCACAGATTCCAAAGCCAGAAGGGATCATTGTGATCATCTAGTCTGATCTCCTGTACAGCACAGGCCATAGAGTGTGCCCAGAATAATTCCTACAGCAGATCTTTTAGAAGAATATCCACTCTTGTTTTAAAAATGGACCGTGATAGAGAATCCCCCATGACTCTTGATAAATTGTTCCACTGTTTAATTGCTCTCACCCTTAAAAAATGACACCTTATTTTTGTTATCTCTATGTGAGGACAAGGTTGCGTTTCCTGAATACCTTCTTGCTAAACTCCCTTATGGCTTGTCTACACATAAACCGCTACAGTGGCACCACTGCAGCACTTCTGTGAAGACACTATCTACACCAACAGGAGGGGTTCTCCCATCTCCATAGGTAATCCACCTCCACAAGAGGCAGTAGCTAGGCTGACAGGAGAATTCTCCCATTGACCTAGGGCTGTCTACCCTGGGTTGATTTAACTGTGTTGCTCAAGGATGTGGATTTTCACACCCCTGAGCGACATAGTTATATCAACCTAATTTCCTACTTATAGACATGGCCTTAGTCTCTTTTCCATTGTTTCCTGGGAGTTTGGGGGGAGAGAAATCTTTTTAAAGGCTGACACCACACAATCTCCTCTTCACAGTTCTTTTCTCACTATCACGCAGATGCCTTTGGAAAAAACACTTGAAAACTCTTAGAGGGTGTATTTCATTCTTCGATCTCTTGATTGATGTAGTAGGCAGAGTGGGGGAAAATAATAACCCATTGTTTAAAAAGCGCTATGACTCATTTCATTCTGTCTCTTAGGAGTGCTGTATATTAGAAAACTTGCTTTGGTTTAACTCCTAGATCAGTTTTAAATCGATTTAGCTAAACCTGTGCAAACCCTTCATGTAGACACATTTAAACTGGTGTAGAATCATATAATATCAGGGTTGGAAGGGACCTTAGGAGGTCATCTAGTCCAACCCCCTGCTCAAAGCAGGACCAATCCCCAATTAAACCATCCCAGCCAGGGCTTTGTCAAGCCGGGCCTTAAAAACCTCTAAGGAAGGAGTTTCCACCACCTTCCTAGGTAACCCATTCCAGTGCTTCACCACCCTCCTAGTGAAATAGTTTTTCCTGATATCCAACCCTAAACCTCCCCCACTGCAACTTGAGACCATTACTCCTTGTTCTGTCATTTACTACCATTGAGAACAGTCTAGATCCATCCTCTTTGGAACCCCCTTTCAGGTAGTTGAAAGCAGCTATCAAATCCCCCCTCATTCTGCTCTTCTGCAGACAAAATAATCCCAGTTCCCTCAGTCTCTCCTCGTAAGTCATGTGCACCAGCCCTAGTGTAATCTTTGCTTAAATTGGTTTAGCTTCACTTGGTAATTTACCTAAGTGGGACTTAAGTGGTGCATAAGTCCTGTGCTGGCCCTCTGCATAGGGACGGAATTTCATCCTGTGTCCCTATACACTAGCTTCAGTGCTGCCTCATTTATATGCACTGAAAATAAATATGCTCAGAACAAGATATGAGATACTTATCTTGTTTTGAGAGTTGCTGTCTTGTTTTGCCTCTCTCTTCCCTTTCTAGTTGCTTTCATTTTTTGTCTACTCTGTGATCCTATTGCATGCAATTTTAGGCTGATCTTTGGAAGCTGAAAGTCATTGGCTGATTTGCAGTAGAAAGGAAGACTCCTGGGGGGAAGGTACGAAGATAACTTAGTGAAAGCTCTATGGGAAAGCAGGTCACATTCAAGTAGAAAGATATAAATGTTTGCTGTCATTCCCCTTGAGTTTCTCGTAATGCAACACAGCTTTGATCATTTTTATTAAGGACCTCATCCAAAGCCCACTGAAGTGAATTTCCATTGACTTCCATGGGCTTTGGATCAGGTTGTAAAGCATAAAGGAACTGAGTGAATTCCAACTGACGCCCTCTGAGAACTGTGTTTGTGCTAGAATATGCTAATATATATATTTTCCCCTTTCTATCCACATTGGAGTCTCTCATATTGAAGTTGAACTAAACCTGTCCCTTATGCCAGTATGTGTGCAATGCAACTCCCAAGCTGCAATGTAAAGCCTTTCCATAAGTGTAGTGACTATGGCTTTAAATCATGCAACTGAGAGCATATACTCAGACTGCTGTGCCTGTATGAAATCACTATTTCTTCAGTGGGGTTCTGCATGAACCTGGCAGTCTGTCCATGTGCTACACTTTGTAGCTTGGGGGGGGGGGCTTATAAATACCCCCCACCCCATTATTTCCTTCACTATTTAAACTGTTCAATACAGATTATATTCCAGACACATGAAGAATTTGTGAATGATAACTCAGTGTTTACGTCCCCAAAAGCACCAGCTGAAAAGGAATATTTACCAGTATTACATGTCCACCTGTATAGGACTGGAACATTAGTACTTTGTTCTAATCATGTGTATAATTTCATCAGTCATTTCCAGATCTATTTGGTAACATATGACACACACTATGAGAAAACTGTGTATGCAGTTCTTTAACTTTATTGTCTAGCTTTATTGCACATACTTTATTGAAGCCTTCATTACTTTACCACTCAAGGTTTCCATAGCTATTTTGAATTTAGTTTAAACATATTTTGTCTCCCAAGTGACAATTTTATTTTAATTTTAAGGTTTTGAATCATCCAAATTGAACATAGCTCCTGAACTGATAAGTAAACACCATGCATATTCTGGAAGCAAGCCAATGGATACTCTGCAAGCATACTGATACTGTGCATAGAGAAAAAACACCATAGAACTTTAACTTTAAACCTAAATTGTCTCTGAATTAAATACATGGTGTGACATTTTTAGCTCAGTAAATTTATGGATTGTTTTGTGACCTGATTGGGAAACCGACACACAGTCTAAATCAATCCTTCTTCTTCTCTTTTTTCTCTTCCTCTCCTGCTGCCTCTTCCTTCTTCTCCCCATCTTCAGCTTCCTCAGCAGCCTCTTGGGATTCCTCCCCTTCTTCTCCTTCTTCCTCTTCTCCTCCTTCCTCCTCCTCACCCTCTTTGGCTTCCTCAGATTCCTCCTTGGCACCTTTAAAAATTGAGCAGCAATAAAGCATTCCACATCTTGCATGTAGCAGCTGCTGAGCCAGGGTCTTGATTCTGCTTTAATTGAAGTCAATGATAAAACCCCTACTGACCTCAATAGGAGCATAAATGAACTTAGGCTATGTCTACACTACAGCCAGGATCCACCGGCAGTCGATTTAGTGGGTCTAGTGAAGATCTGCCAAATCGACAGCAGATCGCTCTCCAGTCGACCCCTGTACTCTACCCCTGACGAGAAGAGTAAGGTAAGTCGACGAGAGAGTTTCTCCCATCGGCCCCCCATGGTGTAGACCCCGTGGTAACTTGATCTAAGGTACGTAGACCTATTCACATAGCTGGAGTTGCACAGCATAGGTCGACTTACCGCGGTAGTGTAGACATAGCCTTAGTTTGGGGGCTTCAAAAAAAAAAAAAAAAAAAAAAAACTTATATTAAGTTTAGGGTGTGTTTATTTAGGCTAGGGTTTTCAAGAGACTAAGGGAGTTAGGCATTAAATCATATTGAATTTCAAAGGGATTTGGGTGTTTAACTTCTGTAGGCTCCTTTGAAAATCCTGGCCTTAAAACAAAAAACAACAACAACAAAAAACCCACAACTGATTGGCAACTCATTTTAAGCCTTGATCCAAAACCCACTGAAGTCAAAAGGAGTCTTTCCACTGACTTCAGTGAACTTTGGATGAGCACATTGGTGATCCACTAGAAAAGGCATTATCTAGTTACAGATGAGCTTTCATACTAAGTGGATCTTAGATAACTGTTTAAATAAAAACAAATCTGCTTTCAGATGTGTGTAGTTGAAATCCTCCCTCAAGGATTAATCATCACAGATCATTAATATCTGTCTGTTTAATTTTTTTCCTGCTGTTTAGGCATTTAAGATTTTACCACCCATTGTTTAGTGCATTAGACTATGTGCCCTGAGAATGATTATAGCATCAAAAAGAGAATGAAGATTCTCAGTGGCGCTCTAGCTCAAAGACACAGGATAACAAAACAAATTGCAACAGGAAGTGGGAAAGGATGCTCCAGAGAATAATTATTTTAAAATGTTTCTTTAAAAACTTCCAAGTTTAGTAAAGAATGTAATGGAAAAATGTACTTTGGTGGAAGGAGGACAGTGGAAATAACTGGCAAGATCCCCAGCTGATGTAAATCAGCACAGCTTCACTGAACTCAATAGCATTGATTTATGCCAGCCGAGGATCTGGTTCAAGATGTTCTCTGGGAATTAATATTTAGTTCAAGATGTTCCTGTTCTTTTCAGGAATGTCTGGAAATGGTCAATTAAGTATTGTTTATTGGCTTGAGAATTTGCCAATAGCACTTTCTATTAACATAGCCCAATGCTCTTTCTTTGAAAGTCAATTGCAAAGCTCCCATTGACTGCCAGGAGAGCAGGATCGGCCCCATAACGTATTGAACATTCAATATTTGTCTGATTTCATCCTTCATATTGTACTTAAGTTTTCCCACACATGCATCATGGGGTCAATCCAGCAATTCCTTACTTATGTGAATAGCCCCATTTAAGCCAATGGGTCTATTCACTTGAGTTAGGAGTGTTTATATTAACAAAGACTTGCAGATTGAGGCCTCATATATGAGCATAGGTGAATTCTGGAATAGCATGCTTTGAAAGTAACCAAATGTACCTTCTTCCTCTTCTTCAGCTTCTTCTCCTCCCTCCTCTTCCTCAGCCTCCTCCTTCTCCTCCTCCTCACCTTCTTCTGAAGGGGGTGCTGCTTTGGCCACTTCCATTTTTGCTGCCTCAATAGTCTCCTCTACTTCTATCTGTTCTTCCTGAACGTGACTGGAGTAGTAAGCAGGGAAGGAACGGGCTGACATCAAATAGGAGCTGCTCTGTAAACCGCTGTAGGCAGACCTGCCAAAGACTGGGGCACTCTGAGTGTAGCCACTGGTTATGCTTCCAACACCAGTGAAACTAAGCCGTGTCTCCTCACCTTCCAGCAATTTTCTAGAGGAGGAAAAAGAAACAATTATGTATTGTTTGTCCTGCAGTTGGGCCTAGAAGCCCCTTTCACGGGCCAGGGCCACATTGTGCTAGAGGCTGTACAAACACAGAACAAAAAAGATGGTCCCTGCCCCCAAAAAGATTACCAACTTATACTCTTTTAGTAATAAAGACCATTATTCTACAATAACCAACTGTCTGGCAATTATACATTGATCCAAAAAGGATGGCACTTTATCAAAATGAGTTACAGAAGGTAGAAATTAGACATCAATGTGCATCACTGGATGTAAAGAACCCTTTGAAAGGGAACTAATGAAAAACAGCATGAAAATAACATCACTATGCCAACAATGGAAGATAGTTGTATTCTGTTATCCTGTAGAACTGCACAGAGTAGGGACACCCAACAATCTGACCTCCTCCTTTTGCTCCAGGGGGTCCACGTTTAATAAATATACCAAGCAGTTTTATACTGAAAAAATACTCCCCTGCCTCTACACTCAGATGCAAGTAGTCAAAATAATTTTAACTTGGTGTTTGCAGTTTCCATTAATGCCTAGGGTCAAGCATAAAACAATGATGTAGCAGTAAGTTTGCTCCCAAACATTAGCCTTCAGCTGAGATTTTAAAAGCACCTAATAACTTGTAGTGGGATTTGTGCTCCTAACTCACTTAGGCACTTTTGATAATCCCAACCTTTGTATTTATTATTTTAATTAGGCTTTGCTGGTTCTAACAAACTTTTTGTATTCAACAAATATAAGCATGGAAGGTTTATTATATAGTGAAGATTTTGTCCTGAAGCAAACATTTCACCTTCAAATCATTTTTTGGTTGGCTTTTTTTCTGTGAGTAGGTTTAGGGGCTAGTTAATAAAAACACTGAAGAATAAAATAGAATTCTATAGGAAACCTGCAGCAATGTTTTCTATAGTGACGAGAGAGTGCAGAAAATGACCTCATAGTTCTTATCTATTTCAGATACCTATTAGTCTATGAAAGGCTAACATAGTCAGCAGCTATAATTCTTGCCAAATATTAGAGCTAATTATGTAAGGGGCTTAAAGCTAGTGAGGGGCATGAAAAATAAAATGGAATTTCTCCAGCTGCAAGAGAAAATTTCTGATTCACTTAACACTTTCTCCATCATACCTGTATGCTGCAATTTCAATATCCAGAGCCATTTTCACATTGAGAAGATCTTGATATTCTTTCAAATAACGGGCCATCTCACTCTTTGTGGTTCTCAGTTCATTTTCTAATTTATTAATTGTGTCCTGTTGGGAATAAGAATATTCAGAAACATAAAATCTTTAGTTCCTCTTGTGTACTGCAGTGATGGCTTGGAAAATAATGCTAAAATCCTATTAAATGTAATCCTGCTGCAGCAAGGGAATGTATTTAATGGACCCAGGTCTGGCTTCAAATATAAGGTTGAAACTCTCATTAAGTGCCGCATCATCTGATAGGGTTTTTCCATGTCTAACATATATGATTCTATTTCATTTAATGTTTTTAAGATCCAAAGTGGTTTTGATTTTCCCTATTTCCCACAAACAATTGCCAGAATTTATTTTAGTTCCCACTATTTTTTAAAGAAGAGGTGCTTATTTGAGGGCAGAAAGCAAGTTATGTTGTGAAGCTACAATCGTTCAACAGATATTATTTTACATTTTAGCCTAATGTCATTTTTCTTTAATTCATGGAACTTCATGCCAATAAACACAATGGGCCAGATCCTTGGATGCTATCTACTGGCATAGTTCCTCAGTGGAGCTACATCGATTTGCACCATTTAAAGATCTGACCCATTAGATTCTGTGCCCACTACCTGCATTTGCAGATATGTTTATCTAGTCCATTTCCATTCCTTTTCATTAAAGAAGTGATGGATTCTTTGCTACTTCAAACTAGTTAGTTCCTAATATGGTGGTTACTAAAAGAGAGAATGACCCTCTTAAATCATATCTTGTTTTAATGATATAATCCTGTACTTCTTACTATGGCAAAACTTCCAATTGACTTTAATCACAGAGTCATAGAAGTGTAGGATTGGAAGGGACCTCAATAGGTCAGCTAATCCAGTCCTCTGCACTCAAGACAGGACTACCTAATAACTAGACTATACCTGACAGATGCTGATGAAGAGTTTTGCCTGAGTAAGGGCCACAAGATTTTACATACAGTAATAAGTGATTCAAGGACTAAATTATTCCTGAAATGTTTGTATTTTTTAAACACAAACTACCTTAGTTTTCTCTTAATCTTTTATTCTTTACTCCTTTTGCATTTTCTAGCATTAGCTTCTTAATTAATTACATTCTTTTTTTCATTAAAGGATCAATTAAATCCTTTAAAAATGTATCCACATAATTAATATCACCTAACATGCGTTAGAACTAATACCGCCCATTCAGATTTTATTAACTACAATATACAATTCATAAATAACCCAACCCAATGAATTTTAGTCCTGTTAATAGAGCTCTACTCCAACATTTATCAAAATGACTTCAATTAAAAACACTTATGATCATGTAATTAGCACTGTGTTAAACATCATTGTAAGTAATGCAGCTCATTTAACTGCATTCTGTTATAAGCGTTGCAAAACATTCATCATAACTAATGGCACCTTTTTAGTTGCTACTCTTATTGCTGAGTTCTGCTTATTTCACCGGAATTGGGTTTTAACTTAACCCTTTAAAAACGATTCCTGTAATGAATATACATCCTGCTTAATGCAAACCTTTGTGTTACTTTCTCCTATAGCTGAGGATACAAGCACCATGGACATTTTGCATTTAGTTGCAAAGAAGCACTGTCTATGTGCTGGGGGTCCCTGCAGAGGGGAGAGCTCTTACCTGCCCAGAAGACTGCAGGGGTCAATTCCCTGAGTAGGGCCTGATCCAACGTTTGCAGAAGACAATTAATGTATTCCCACTGACTTCAATGGGCTTTGAATCCGGGTATAGGTGATGGGAATTTCTGCCCCGTGCCTGGACAGATGCTGGGGTTGCTGCTTTCATTACTTATCTAGGTGCTGGACAGCTCCCAAGCTAGGAGCCAGTAATACCCCCCGGTGCTGGACAGCTCCCCGAGTTAGCGCTAGTGATAGCCCCCAGTGCTGGACAGCTCCCCGGGTTAGCTCTAGTGATATGATACCCCACGGTGCTGGACAACTCCCTGCCTGGGCGCTCGGGATGGTGCCCGTAGCTACCCGCCTGGGCGCTGGGGATGCTGCCCGGTGCATTGCACCGTTGCCCGCCCGAGTGACCTGCCCAGGCGCTCCAGGGTTCCCGGCACCCGCCTGCCCATGTCCCGGGGGAGGGATGCCGGGGGTGGCTCACCTGCATGGCGGCGATATCGGCGTTCTGCTTCTCCTCCAGCTCCTGCAGTTGCCTCTCCATCGCCTCGTTCATGCCGCGGGTGGCCTCGATCTCCAGCGTCTTGGCCTTGAGCAGCCGGCGGCTCTCGGAGATCTCGTCCTTGGCGGCGCGCACGGCGTCGGTGTTCTTGGCGGCGCTCTCGGTGAGCACGGTGAAGCGGCTGCGGAACCACTCCTCGGCGTTCTGCATGTTGCGCGCCGCCAGCTTCTCGTACTGCGCCCGGATGTCGCGCAGCGCGGCCGAGAGGTCCGGCTTGGCCGACACTTCCATCTCCACCGAGAGGTGCGCGTACTGGATCTGCGCCTGCAGCTCGGCCAGCTCCTCCTCGTGCACCTTCTTGAGGAAGGCCAGCTCGTCCAGCAGGCTGTCGATGCGCTTCTCCAGCTCGGCCCGGGCCAGCGCCGACTCGTCCGCCCCTTTGCGCATCTCCAGCAGCCGGCCCTCGGCGTCCTCCCGGCTCAGGATCTCCTCCTCATAGCGCGCCTGCAGCCCGCGCAGCGTCTCCTCCAGGCTCTCCCGCTCGCCCTGCAGCGCCTGCTTCTCGCCGCTGGCCTCCTCGGCCGCCAGGCGCAGCTCGCGGATCTCCTGCTCGTAGAGGGCGCGGAAGCGGGAGGGCTCGGCGTGCTTCTGCCGCAGCACCAGCAGCTCGGCCTCCAGCACCTTGTTCTGCTGCTCCAGCTCGTGCACCCGCTCGATGAAGCTGGCGAAGCGGTCGTTGAGGTCCTGCAGCTGCGCCTTCTCCTGGCTGCGGATGGACTTGAGGTCGCTGCTCATCGCCGCCACCTGGCTCAGGTCGAAGCTCTCCACCGAGGGCAGCAGGCAGCCCGAGGCCGACGAGGCGGCGTAGCTCCGGCGCACCGACACGGAGGAGACCGGCGCCGAGAGGCTGGAGTAGGTGGAGCGGGACAAGCCATAGCCGCCGCCGCCGCCGCTGCTGCTGCGCACCGTGCCGATGTGCAGCCGGGGACTCTCGGCGTAGCGCCGCTTGTAGGCGGGGAAGAAGGGGTCGTAGCCGAAGGAGCTCATGGCGCCGCCCGCCGCAGGAGGAGAAGCTGCTCTGCGCCCGGCCGCCGCCCGCCCGCCCCTATTTATACCCGCACAAGGGGGCTCTGACGCAGGCGCCCCGTCGCGGGGAGAGGCCGCGGGCGCCGGTGCCAAGAGCAGGGAGCGCGCTGCGCTGCGCCAAGGGAAGGGGCCGGGCTCCGCCTCGGAGACGGGGCTGGTCTGATCGCCTGCTCCGCGTCTGGTGTTCTTCTCAGCCCGCTTCAGCCCATCCTCCCTGCTCCCTTCCCATCGCCCCCCTTATCCCCATCATTGCCCCCTTCATCCCCATCCTCCCACAGCAGCTCACATCGCTCCCCCTTGTCCCCATCCTCCCAGCTCCCATCACCCCCCTTGTCCCCATCCTCCCAACAGCAGCTCTGTAGCGGGGCAGTTACCCTGCTACTAGGGGGGAAGGTAGGCTGATTGGGGAGGCAGCCAGAGCTGTGGCCACACCCAATCAGGCCACAGCTGGCCCTGATATAAGGGCTAAGGGAGAAGCTGGGTCAGTCTTACTCCAGCCTTGGAGTGGGAAGGACCTAGCTCCCTAGGGTCACAGGGTACCTGAAGCAGAGCAGAGCAGAGCAGAGCAGAGCAGGGCAAGGGCAAGGGCAAGGGCAAGGGCAAGGGCAAGGGGAGCTGGGGAGGTCTTGCTTGGCTACTCCCTAGGCTGAGGCCTTGCTGAAGCCTAAGGAGGTACTGGGGCTGCAGAGGTAGCTGGTCCAACCCCCTTGCCAGTGATGAGTGGCCATTACAGACTGCAGTCTGCCCCAGCGAATGGGGCTAGATGATGACCGGCAGTAGCCACTGAGGCAAGCTGGACATAGGGGTTGGGGGTTCCCCTGGGAGGGGAGACTGAGTGTGGGGGGTACTGCTGTGGGCAGTACCCCAAGGTAAAGGGCACTGGGGTCTGGGAGGCACATGGTGGGGGCCTGAGGCGGGAGAGATGCCAGCCAGCAGCGGGTGCTCCGAGGCTGGAATTGAGCTAATTTCTGGATGATCAGCAGGAGGTGCTGTGGTGGTGAGTCCTTGATCTGTTACAAGCTCCCATTGCCCCCCCCCTTTGTACCCATCCCCCCAGGAGCTCCCATTGCCCATCAGCCCCTCCACATCTAGCAGCTTCTTGCCACCTCTGTCCTATCAGCCTGTCACACCCCATTGGTTTATTTCATTCCCCAGCCTGGCCCCAGCTACTCCTTAAACCCATCTCCATTAACTCCTTTCAATCCAACCCCTTTTCTATCAACTCCTTTCAACCACAGCCCATCATCTTGTGCCCACCCTCTTCTCATCCCATCAATTCTTTCACCCAATCTCATTCCATTCCAATCCTCTCCCCCAATTAAATTGTCCTCCATCATACCATAAAAACCTGGTATTTCCATTAAGTCCTTTCACCTGAATCCACCCCATCATCTCCTGGAATCTCCCCATTACCTACTTTCACTTCACCCTACCATTTTCTTCTTACTACTCATCAGTACCTCTGAGCCCACTCCACTGGCTCCTGGCATCCCTCCCAACCAATCAGCTCACTTTCCATATTCCCCCTCCCCCCATAGGTCAGCCTCCTATGGCACTGCAGTAATACAAGGGGATTTTAGTAATATAATGAGACTATAACTAATACAAAGTGTGTGTATATATAGGGTCTGAGCCTAAGGGAGTTAAGTGCCCAATCCATTTGGATTTCAATGAGACTTGGGTACCTAACTCTTCTATTAGCTTTTGCAAATCCTAGCCTATAGGTGCATGTCAATCTGATTAAGTTATTCTGCATCTTAATTTGCTTTTATCATAATTCATCCAACACACTTGCAGTTTAACTCTATTTTTACTTGCCTTTCCACCATGTCTCTTCTGTAATATTTGTTATATCCTTTTCTAAATCAGCCAGTTATATGAATTCAGAAAAAAATATGTGGGTTAGGATTGCTTGTTGCCCTGTCACAATGAAATACACCCCCCCCCACCACACACACACACACACAAGTATCTATCTGAACATCTGTTTTTGTGCCCCATTAAATTTGCTTGGTCAGCCTGTTTGAGTCACAGATCACAGGTAAATGACAGACTTGTCTCATCAGGTTGAGAGGAACTCCACAGGTATATTAAAGCAACTGGACGACTGCTTTGCATTAAATACTGTTCCCTCATCTGTTCTGAAGGATTTGCTGTTGGTTAGTTAAAACAAAATAACCTTTATGCCCTGATCGCTTTGCACTAAGTATAAGATATGAAGAGATTGAAAGAATAAAAGCAGGCAGTGCAAGTTTCATAGATTGCTTGAATACAATCATATGAGATTTCTCTGGATCAGAAGTTCTTTTAATGGCAAAAATAGTTGTTCAATGAAAGCTTTGTCTGAGTAAAGACTAAATAAAACTGCAGGATTTGGTCCACATTTATTAGCAGCAGACACTGAGCCTGCTTAATTGCTTCACAAAGGAAGAGAAACTATCTATCTCTATTGGTATAACACCTGTGAAATATACCATCTAATATATTTAGATAGCACCAGTCACAGTGGCCTTTAGGCACTGACAACACAAAGGACTGGCAAAAATTGTTTGCTTAATGCTGTTATCTTCTAATAAAAAGGGATTAGGATTGTTTTCCCATTACCTTGGGGTGGTCTCAGAGGCTGAGTTTACATGTAAAATGCTACCAAGTCAACATGGCCGCTATACAGCCCAAGTCAGCTGAGCCGGGCCAGTCCCGGGTGTTTAATTGCTGTGTAGGCATACCCCGCGACTGCAGTTCCTTTGTATACAATATGTTGCCAATTGAACCATTATGACAATTGAAATATGTTAGTGATACAGTAAATACAGCCTGAAAACTAGGGCCTGCATAGTAAACAGAGGGCATGTTGCTCAACTGGTGTAAATCAGCATAGCTCTTTTGATGTCAATGGAATTACGCAGTTTACTCTAGCTAGGAATGTTTTACATATGACCCTATGTACCTGCAAAGTTTTACTTTAAACCAAGAAAATTATTTTGGCCGTTACATTAGGAAAAGGATTGTGAACTCTAGAACTACATATGCAGTGGGCAGCCAAAGTAAATGCAAATAATTCAGGATTTTTGCTAAGTCTCAAATCTATGCAGTGGAGATGGCTGCACATCCCTATTCAGAGATGTGCAGCCTGCCTGTGTGGCTTGTGTTGTTTGCAAAGACCTTTGGGGGAAAAAATGCAAATGGAACAATTGCTAAACTGCTGGCTGACTTGGCACATCACTATTGACCACATTCATGTTTCTTTCAAGTGAGTACTTAGTTTATCATATGCTCTGGGTATCCCTAGGCTTCTGGATGCCAGTGGTTGGATCACTCGATAAGTGTTCTGTTCCTTTCCTCTGAAGCATCTGACACCAGCCCCTGCTGGAAGACAGGATACTGGGCTAGATGGACAATTGGTGTGACCCACTAGAGCCATTCTTATGTTCCTGTGTGCTACATGGATCTGATCTAATTCCCAGCCAATGGAAAGACTCTCACTGACTTCAATGGGCTTTGGATCAAGTTGTTATGGGCCAGATCCTCAGCTGATGTAGATTGGCACAACTCCATTGATTTCAATGGTTCTACACTGATTTACTCACTGGAGAGCTGACCTTCTAGTTTTGTAGTATTGTTTTATTTAATATTTTAATAATATCTGAGTTTCAAACCTGAGGAAAATAGGATTAGTAATAACTAGTCCTTGTATAGTATTAAAAATCTGGAGCTCTAACACTCTCTCAAGTAGTCCCAGGGTGGGGATGAAAAGCATGTTGACCCCAAAAGAATGGGTTTTGCATCTGGTGGCAGGAAGAAAGAGGGGTAGTGTCCTCCAGCTCGCAGACCCGATCAGGGCCAGCTGTAGGGGAAATGGTACCCTGGGCAAATTTGTATTTTGGCCCCCACTGCCTCCCTGTGTTCCACATCCTTCCCTGCCCCTGGCTCCCCATCCATCCCTCCCATTGCCTCTGCTCCCCGCTGGCTCCCCAGGACCCCGCTGCTTCTTTCCCCCCCGCCCCATTGTCCCAAGCTCCCTTCCGTGGCCTTGCATCCCAGGCCCATGCCACTCCTAGCCTCTTGACCACAGCACACTGGGCGGCCGCCTGCATCACCCACCTGTAAGGCTGTCCCTGGACCCTATAGAAACCTCTGCATACCAGCTGCGGTGTTGAGCTATTGTGTGGCTAAGTGGGGAACGTTGTTAGCTAGGAAGAGAACAGAGCAAATAAAACTCACCATTTAAGCCATCATCCCTTGGAAGCTCATAAGTATTTAGGGTAATGCTGCCTCAGATTTTTCTACCTACCTTTGTCCTACTGCTGTGTGTGTTTTCTCCCCAGTGTGAAGAGCATAGTCTAGGCCCTGCTGTTTCACTATCAATAAAAAACAACCTAAAAATGGTGGTGAACAGAGGGTTGTCTATCAATTAGCATGTAAGAGCTCCTGCTGCCTCTCCTGAAAAGCTGTCTGCATTTTTAGTACTCACATGAATGTGGTCAATAGAGATGTGCTGAGTCAGCCAGCAGTTTAGCAATTGTTTCGTTTACATCTGCTGAAGCAAAAACCTGAGGCTGCACCCTTGCTGTATTAATTAGTTATGGGTCTCCCAGTTCCATCTGAACTAAACTTCCAGGGAAAGAATCCAAAGTCCAGGCTTGTGCTGAATTCTATGGAAATAACTCTAGTGCCAAAGGACTGACAGCTGCTCAGCCATTTACTAGTACTGCCTAGGCAAAAGCAAGTAAGAGGTCCATGCAAATAAACACCTGTAATAAACAGTTAGCAAACCTCCCTCTCCTCTATATAATGCAGTTATAGTCTATGTACCTAATCCATCATTGGGATTACAGACCCAGGGACAGATTCTCTGGTCTGCTAAGGCCACTTTGAGCAGCACAGAGTGGTCTTGAGATAGCCGGTGGAGAATACCCCCTGTGCTGGTGAACTCTCTGCCAGTGGAAAGCTGGTGGAGATGGCTCTGCTCCCTCCTGGCTCCCGGCATAACGAGAGAGAGGGAACATCTTGGAGGTGTCAGGGGCAGGGTGTTGGGGTGGGACACAGAGGGGAAAGGGTGTGGGGGAGCACAGGCTGGCTACATCTGATTCAGATGTTACACCAGTGATGTACGTTAGGCTGCCCCATGCAATCCTAATTTCCACCGAAGCTACATTGCCCAGCCACCTCTTGCAACTGCCCTTCTCCACTTCAAACAAGCACAGCTAAGACAGAACAGAGACTCAAACCTCTGTGTTTAATATGTTACCACCATGTAATGTTATGTCATTCATATGCTACCATATACACTGTAACGTGTACTGTGGTGTGATACCATCTTTCACTTCACATCACCCACACTTGCACAATTGGTGATAGAGAGATGCTATTATGCATTTTACTTTGCAGCTCAGGGATTCCCCTTCCCTAGGCCTTTTTCTCATTCATAGATGTATTGCTGGTTAAAAAGCACCACAGGAAACTTTGGACATTGAGACCCACTCTTCACCTGCAGAGCACCAGTTACAGCAAGGGCAGCCGATGTCCACCATGTGCCGCAGCTCTGAGTCAAACTGCAGAAACCATCTCTAGGTGTCAGATTTTTCTATGTTTAATTCTAATGCATTTTGTTCTTTGTGAACTAGGGATGTATCATACCTTTTATGAAAAGTTTCAGCTTCCTGTATCCTAAATAACCCTTTAATATGAGGCAACACTGACACAAGTCATTGGTGCCAATGGGAGTTTTGTTTGTGTGGAGTAAAGGATTTGGGCGCACATTGTATAGCATATAGAAGTTGAAGAAAAATTTGCTAACAGGTATTTGTTTGTTTCCCTTGAGTTCTTGTTTGCTTTTGCCAGCAGAGTGGCTGAGCAGCTGTCATTATTTTATTACTTCAGCCAATTCCATATTGTTCAACACAATAACATTAATTTCTCCATTCTGAGTTTGTTCTGCCACTTGATTACAAGAACAAGTGGAAACATCCAGCAGCTTCTTTCATCTAAACTCCATCAGTGAGTGCTTAATTTGATGTCATTAGTTCTGTTTACATTTTGGATCAGGATTCAAAACCAGGCCCCACAATCAGACGGCAAATCCCTCCTTGCAGCTTCAAGGGGTTAGGTCTGAGCCCCAGAAATCAATTCAATGGATGGCCTGGTTTTGTCTGCTTCGAGCAATTAAACCTAAACACAAAGAACAACCGATTCTCGATGTTTGTACAAATGAGCTCAAATTACCCTGGCTTGCCAGGAGTGAGGCACTCTCGGTGGTGAGAGTACCATTTAAAAAAAAGCCTATCCTGAGACCACTTTGGAAGAGCTCACTCATTCCTTCTTCAGGCAGTCAATGGATCTTTGGTCTAGGTGAGAAATACAGGTGCACGTTTAAGATTCTGAAGGCCAGATCCTCAGCCGGTATGAATTGTCACTGTGCTATAGACAAGCTATGCCAGTTTACACCGGCTAAGGATCTGGCTTTTGGATATGAAGCATCTCATTTCCCTGTGGATGATCTTCCTCATGTCAAGGTTGTTTTGTCACTTGAAAAACAATATTTTACCCTGCTATAAGAAGTAAGAATAACTGTGGCTTTGGGGCGATCATGAGTTCCTCCCTTTCTTTTTCCTCTCACTGCATGGTGAACTATGGGCCAGGTTCTGATCAGTTGTATCCCAGTATAACTCCATTGATTTCAGGGGAGTTACTCCTGACTTATACTAGAGTAAGTGAAGTCCGAATCAGGCCCATTATGTCTTGTGATATATCACCCAGCTAATCCATGCAACATAACATCCAGGTAACCCACAGGAGGAACACATCAGGATGGAAGGAGATGACAAAGCCCACTTTAGAGGCATCCACGTATCCTACTTATCTTACTAGCATTTGTAACCATTGACATATTTCCCCCCCTTCAACGGCTTCTCTAAGTCATTCTTTGAACCTGTTCGTGTAACTTCCATCATTATTTTGGAAACCTTTCTCTCCACATGAATTACCTTCTGCACAAAGACGTTTCCCCTGGACTCTCCAAATATGTGGTGCTTTCTTATCTTCAAAATTCTTGCACCATTGTGCTGACCTGATGCCTTCTCACTCTCAAAAATATTAAATCCTGTTCAGCTGTTGTATCAACCCATTTACAGAGAGTTGGTAGTGTTCTGCCTGCACAGTAACATGTTTAACCGTGATTAAGGCTGAGATTTTTCAAAAGAGCTTAAGCTCCCAGTTCCCATTGGTCTCCAAATGTTACAGAATTCCAAATTCCTCAAAACTCCTTTGAAAATCTCAGCCTAATAGTATGCTTGCAAAAATGGATGAGCAGTTACCATGCTTTGGCACACAAATCCTTGATTAGCTGTGCAAGCAAATGGACACACATGAATAGAAATGGCCATTTTTCTAAGCAATTGCCTGATTTCTGCTTGCAATCACAGACAACTTACGTGCAAATTAGGCACATGGTTTTGCATGCATTTTTGCATATGTGAGAGTGTGCAACATTTTAAAAGCCAGACCCAAAATATAAATTTGGTAAAAAATAATCTAATGCCTAAACAGTTGTGTATGAGAGAGATCTGCTGTAAAAAAAAAAACATACGTGAGCAGATAGGAACAGTAACAGTGATAGACAATACTTTGCACTAAAATGTGTATTTCAGCCAATCTCAAAATGGGTTGCAAATATTATTTAAGCCTGACAACATCTCTAAGTATTATACCTACTTTACACTAGGGTCACAGAGTGGTTAAGGGTGTTGGTCTAAGGTTAGACAGGAAATCAGTGGCAGAGCCCAGCTTTGAACCCCAGAATCCTAACTCCCACTCCTGTTCTAGAGCCATTCCATGCTCTGACAGGGAAGTAGTGGAGAGCTTATAATCACCAGTTGCAGTTTACACAAGTGAATGTTGTCTGCCTCTCTGTTGCTTAGCCCTATTGAATATTGCTGGGTATAGAGACCTTAGCAGTGAATATATAAACTGCATCATTAGCCTGCAGGATAAGAACTGCGGTGACCTGCAACAAGGATGCATATCCATCTTTTATTAAGTGTTGATGCTCCCACTAATACATTTTATAATGAAATCAGCAAACATTTTAGAAAATTAAACTTCAGCTACTGTCTTAAGACCATGTGACCATACCAGACACAAATCCACAGGCATGTTTCCCTGTCCAGTTCTACTAATGCATCCCCATCCTGGCTGGCCACATAATGGCTATGCTAGCCTTAGGCCTTCCTTGAGCAGGAACTGCTGGTGATACAATTGTGTAAAGGTCCGTGAAGGATTAAGCGGAGTCCACCACGCAATTCAGAGAGTATAAGGTTTCTGGATTTCAGGCACAGCGGAATCATCACAAAAGTATTTTTTATTTATCTGTATTACAGTAGGACTTAGAGGCCCCAAGAGAGATTGAGGCCTCATTGTACTAGTTGCTGTACCATCACATAGTGAAAGATGGTCCCTGCCCTGAGGAACTTGCAGTCTAGATAGACAAGACAGGCAAAGGGATGTATGACAGGCAAAGGAAGTATAATTATCTTTGTTATTGATGGGGAGTCAAGGTTATGTGACTTGCCCAAGGTCACATAAGAAATTTGTGGCAGAGCCAGGAACTGAACCCAGATCCCTCCTCCAGAGGCTTAATAAGACCTCATTCCCCGGAGTGTGGAGTCTAACTAAACTATAGGGGAGTTCATCCCTTTTTACTGAAATGACTAGTTCTTCTGTAGAATTTTGAGAGTCTCCTCGCCTCTCTGTATAGGCAGAAGTCCAGTACAACTAATGTGAGTTACACGCAGACCCCTCCATGCCCTCTAATATATGTATAAAATATTGCTTAGCAAGACACAAGTATCCAGACATGGAGCAGTCTGGCATGTGCTGTTGGCAGTGAGACGTGGAGAAAGGATGCCAGTAAAATTCTCTAAGTGTTGTGCTGCAGTTTGCTGGCGGAGTGCGGTAGCAGAGAACAGCTGCAGCTGTTCAGCTCTGCAGTCTCTAAGCAAAACATTTAGGCAGGCAATGGACCTAATTTCCCACACCAGATCTTTTTGTGCAAATCAGGCTGCAGACACCGCACTTGGGTCAAAGAGATGATTGACAAGGACTTGTGCATACCGGAGGGAATGAGAAATGCATGCCACTGCTCCAATATTACAACAGTATAACTCCATTAAAACCAATATGTCTGCTAAGGAATAATCCCTCTCAGTGCTTCTCCCTGAGCGAAATAGCTTTGCATCACTTCAGTGTGAGGCTATTGTAATTTACGCAGTTTGGATGAGAGTATCCACAAGGCTCTCACATCATGCATTAAATGTAAGAATGAACGTATTTTATCATTGCTAATAATTGGAGCTGGTCAGGAAATAATTTTTTCCTTAAAAAAAATTGATGAAAATGAAGAAAAAAATCATTGTTGTCTACATTTTTCTTTAATTTTTTTTGAAGGGGAAGGTATTGAAAATCCAAAACATGATTTTTTTTTTAATTTAGAAAACCATTGCTGAATGCCAAAAAGGTTTCATTTCTCAGGATTTGGGGTCTTTGACACACACACACCCCTATACATTTTGACCCAAAAGGGATGTTTTCATGCAAATTTCCATGTAATCCGGAAGCTGTTTTCCAACAAAAAAATGTCAAAAGAAAATGTTTGACCCATTGTACTAATAATAGTCACACTACCGGTGGCAAAACCAGTGGGGGGCAGCCTTTAGGTGTATGTATGGCACCATGTCACAATGCCACTCACTGAAATCTTGCCTGCCTGCCCTTCAGGAGTGGCTGGGCCAAACCTGAATGATGCTGCGGCCCCATGTGCCAGGTCACAATACCCAGAGTGGGGAGCTGGCCCAGCCCCAAGGGCCAGGAGCCACCACTTCCAGGTGAGTGCAGGGCAGGCTCACCCTCAGGCTCACCTCCAGGCCCTCCCCTTTGCTCCGGGCCAGGATTAGGGTTGCAGTGCAGAGGCAGCAGGTGCTGCTGTGGGTGGTCAGTGTCCACTCAGGGAGATGAGAAGGAAGCAGAGGAGGAGGAGGAGGAGTGTACCCACTGGATAGGGAGGCACCATCAATGACCCATCACCTCACTGGTTGCAAAACCTGGGTCCACCGCTGAACACTACTTATCTTAATCGTTGTTATGTTAAGCACCAAGAATGTGCTGTCAGTGCTGTGCAAGATACAAAATAAAGCTGGCCCTTCCCCCCAGAGCTCATAGTCAGAGTCTATGGAGGGAGGGATAGCTCAGTGGTTTGAGCATTGGCCTGCTAAACCCCTGGTTGTGAGATCAATCCTTAAGGGGGCCTCTTAGAGATCTGGGGCAAAAATCAGTACTTGGTCCTGCTAGTGAAGGCAGGGGGCTGGACTCGATGACTTTTCAGGGTCCCTTCCAGCTCTATGAGATAGAGTCAGATAAGGCAAGACAAACTCATTCTGCATAACAGAAATGAAGCTAAGCCTATGTGTATTCTATTATGCTGCATATTGTAATGATACCCTGTACACACTGCTGTTAGTTTCCTCTGAGTTGAGTGACATACTGACATAACTTGTGATGGGATATCCTGTCACTTTGTTATGGGCCTAGTAGAGATCTCCTTTCAACGTCCTCCCCTTGAATGAGAAGAGCTTAGAGTGAGAGCAAGAAATATACTTTGTTCTGTCACCAGAGGGGAAGCCCAAGAGTACAACACACTTATTTGAATGAGTCCCACAAGAGGAATAAATAATATTCACTGCCTTTGTAGGTCCAGTGATAGGAAGTCAGGCTGGATTAAAGGAGGTTCTCCCAACCTAATTCTCTCAGCCGAATTGCAACACTGCCTTTAGACCCAAATCCGACAGCATGGGGGGCAAGGATTCTTTCCTTTGCTGCTGCAGACTTTGCCATCACCCAATTGAGCTACTGAGGTTGAGTTACTGGGAGAGGATTTGGGTCTTACTGAGCAGGGGTTTAGTGAACTACAATTTGTCCAAATACATAGTCACAGCGCAAGATGAAAACTTTGTCAGTGTAATTTTACAGAGGAATAGGAGAGCATCAAAGCTCTTCACAGCTATGCTCCCAGAAACAGATCTAGCCATGTGGGGCTTCAAGGCACCCAGAAGCTAAGGACTGTGCTAACCAAGGTGCAGGGCCGGCTTTAGGCCAATTCCCCTGAATCGGGCCCCACGCCTAAGAGGGCCCCGCTCCCCCGGCCGGAGCGCGGCAAGCCCGGTGAGTGCAAGCCCCATGAATCGGGCCCCGCACTTGCCGGCCTTGCCAAGGGGTGCCATACCATGAAACACAGTAGCACGGCTGGCCTAAGGGCTGAGCAGCCAACATTTTTTTCAAGCTGCAGCATGCTCTGCAAATATCAGACTGTGAGCTCGTCAGTGAAGGGAGTCTTTTACTGCGGTTATGTGCAGTGCCTACTAAAACAGGACCCTGATCTCAGTTGAGGCCACTGTGCAGCACTGTAATGCAAATAATAATGATGAGAGTGATAATTACATGACTGAAAGAAAGCAGATAAACACAATTATCAAAAATGTGCTTCGGCTGTTCCCAGCAGAAAGCTGTTGCTAATTAGCTGTTGAGACAGGGTGTGGGTGGGTATCCATACATTATCTTTTGTGTACATTACCCTTTATATGTCTCTAGACCTTTCCCTGAAGTCAAAGGCAAAAATGTAGACTTTCCTGTGAGTAAGATTTGGCCATTCATTGGCCTGGATATTTTCTTGTATCCTCTAAATATTTCCCAAATACTTATATGAATGAATTCCTACTGATTTGTAGCTAGATCTTTGGCTTAATCACTTTAGTCATATTTTGTTTCCATTTGTAAAATATGCATTCATAAAATCCTTTATTAGTTCTGTTGTCTATCTCTTGCCATACATACCCTTCTATCTAGCAATGGTATTTCTAGGGCCTCCACCCTCACAGTGGTCCAGATTCTCACAGGCATTTAGGTGCCCAACCTCCATTAATTTCAATGGAAGTTAGGTGCTTAAAAACCTTTGGAGCTCTGGGCCTAAGCATCTGCCACACTCCCATACTGTCATTACCTCAGTAACAACTTACGGCAACAAGTGAACGTTAATATTAAATAAATAAATATATTCTCATTGTAACATCAATTTCAGACGCATTTAACCTAGGTAGCTAACCAGACTAAGTCTGTGTATATATGGTATTGCCAAAAGGCACTCACTCATTTGTTTTAATTACTCCAAAATCTCAATGGCAGTTGAGCAGATGGTAATAAGCTTCTCTAAGTGACAGTCCGCTTCCTGTCTAACAGCAGAAATTGTGAAACACAGACTCTCTGTGGGACCAATAATTAATCCATGTGAGTTGCTTGGATTGTTCATCTCATCTAGATTGCTCTGCCCCAGCTGGGATGGAACTACAGTAGCAAGATACAGTAATGCATTTAGTGGGTTAAAGAAAGGAGATAAATCTTCTTCAAAGAGGCCCGATGATTCACAAATACAGCCATCAAAGTTCACCAGAAATAGCACTAACTTTGCTTTCCAGGAGAACTACTTGTCTATTTATTATGAGACTGGAAATAGCTCCTGGGGCTACAATGTAGGGAATAAATCTGCACCGGCGGGTGGAATGGGCAGGATAATAACCCCTTTTAATTCTCATTTCCATGCGTCTGTTGCTTGAATTCATGGGTGGATTTTGTGATGCTATGATAAGATGTATGTCAAACACTTAAATAAGCCAAACATGAGAGGTAATGCTTCACCTTTCAACAGCTGCATTTTGCACTGAAGAATGACAGCATCAAGCAGTGATATAAAAGGTTTTTGTTGTTGTTGTTGTTTTGCTGTCGCCAAAAAGAATGAAATGGAGTTTGCAATTAGATTTGTAGGGCTGGATTCTTACCCTCATCTGGGGGTTTCATGCAGCATAATTATATTCTGGACACTTCTCAATGGATTTCTCCAGCCAGAGATGACTGGGGTGTAGAACAGCTATTGGTGTTGGTGAGCTTCAAGGCTGTGGCAGATTTGGGCTGATTTATTTCTCACTTGCTACAAAGCAATTTAAACCCTGTCACGGCTGCTTGAAATAGCAGCCATACTCAGGTGTGAAGATATACACATGGGTGATCGCTGGTGTATTTTATTTCAAGTCAATATTGTTGCGAAACATATGTGTTGGCAGAGAAGCAAACGATATGTGAATGCAGATATATCGATATAGAGAAAGAGATAGAGAGGTAGAGATATATAGATATAAGCCATTTTAACTTCCTAGGAAATGTGCATGCAATGTGCATGTAAACTGGAGACAAACATGCAAGTAGAATGATCAATATTAACAGTTAGGCCTAGAGCCTCAGCTGGTGTAAAATGACAGCTTGATTGACATATCTTTTCTTCTTACTTGCTGTGATGAAGTGGGAGAGTTTCTTGTTTGTTTTCTTGTTTTCGGTGGGGTTTCAATGGTTTGCATGCGGTGGGGGTGGGACTCAGTTTCCCTGGGTGTTACTGGTTTAATGAGGTGAGGGGAGAGGGAGTTTGTTGTTACAGAGGACCGGAGAGGGAACGTGGGACCCCAGCCAATGGCCTGGAGGATGGATACCCCAGCGACCGGACCCGGAGACCCAGCTCAGGAATCGCAGCCGGTTCTGGCCAGTGGGAGGACAATGGCCTGCAGAGTGAGGAGCCAGTGACCTAACCAGCCGGTTCCAGCCAGAGGACAGAAGCGAGGAGAGGAGGCCCCGGTTTACGACCCTGTTTACCTGGAGAGAAGACAATGGACAGAGGCGGGGCTTGGGGCCGGGGATCTCAGATGCCCAGCTGGGAAGCAGGGGGGCTCTGGGCTGGAGAGGGGGAGCAGGCAGAGCCCACCTGGAGGCAGAGAGACTGGGATGTGCTGGGCTGAGGGAGGCCAGGCCTGAGGCCCTGAGAGTTTCCTGTGCTGTGTTCAACTCTCAATAAATCCTCCTGTTTTATGCTGGCTGAGAGTCACTCCGGTCTAGAGAACAGGGTTGCATCAACCCCTTCGGGGGTGGAGGCCCCGGGGGTCCAGAGGGAGTGGACTCCCTGAGGGGGCCCACGGCAGAGACAGACGTGCTAAGGCTCAGAGAGGTGGAGGGGCCTGACCCCGAGAGAGAGAGTGGACCCCCGAGAAGGGCTGTCGCACTGAAAGGGGCACCCCCCACGGACCGCACGGGGCCAAGAGTGGGCACGATCTGTGAGTCCGTGACACTTGCTCTACCTCTATACTACAGTAACAGCTCCACTAGTGAAAATCAGCCCAGACTGTTGCATTTAATCAGCTGGATGTCATCAGACATCTCTCCATCTAGCACTCATGCTGAGACAGTTAATTTACAGATAAAGCCATGGAGGGATTATCATTCCAAAGTGAGAGCTGTGCTGTTGATTTAAAACACCAACAAGGTTTTACAGCACTTCCAGAGTTTGTCTTAATCCACAGTTCTTGTCAACATACCTGGTCCATGTACCTAATGCCACCAAAGTGACAGAGTAGATGTGAACAGGAAATGTGCATAGGACATCTGACTGCTGCAGAGTGATCTTAAGTATGCATTTCACTTCGCTGTCAAAGTAAGAGGCCACTGCTCCATCACTTTATGAATTGTAAATCCAGTCATGACCTACCTTTCAGTTGTGTACTTTGACTTTGAGTGCTTTAACGTTTGGACTGGAGAAGGCCGTCCCACCTTTGGGAAAACTGGGCTATGAGGTATTTTCAAATCCTAGGATTGCAGCATTCAGTCCCTGGGTTTCAATTTCAATGTGAGTGTGTGTGTTTAGGATCAAGCTCTGCGGCCCAGATCTTTAACGAGAGTTAGGTGCTAAACTCTCATTGAGATTAATGGGAACTAGGCGCCTAAATACCTTTGAGGTTCTGAGCCTTAATGCCTTGAAACAAGAAGGGGTGTCAAGAGGAGATTTATTTAGCTTCTTATTATAAAGGAATGTTATCGGCATTATAAGCGATCCCAGGATCAGAGTAAAATGGATTCTCACCTCCCAGGGATCTACCAGGCTGTAGACCCTGGGATTTGCAGAAACCCGAGAACAGAGCTCCCAAAAGATAGTGCAGAGTTCTTAACTCTATTCCATTAGGGAGCCTAGAGCCAGCTGGCACCAGTTCACAGACTGGCTAGCTAAGAAACAAGCACGGCCAGGGAATCTGGAGCATGGGCTTATTTAGCAAATTCTCCAGGCACCCTCCAGCAACTGAGCTGCTGTGGCTGTAGGCACCTAGGTTAAATCTGCCCTCCCTCAGTGGAATGCCTCCAAGTAGGGAGGAGGTGGAAACACCATATCTCCTCCCCAAAGGGGTGTAATTGACCCTATTTTGTATCAGCAGGAGTAAACTACGCCTCCAATGTTTAACATCTTATAGGATAAAATGTTACCACTGTTAACCACGTGCTATTCCCCGTCAGCATTACCATCCCACACAATGACATTATTGACAGGGTATTATACTCTCTGTGATACCCATGAAAATGGCATTAGTGGCTTATTGCCTGTCATAGAGTTCAGAAGAATAATCCAGCACACTTACATTAGCTGTGTACTGTATTACAGGAAAGTATTTCATTTGGTTTCTTGGCCAACCCCACTGCAAACACCTGGAATTTAAACACAGCCTTCAGAAATAGGATCAAAACTTGTTGCCACTGGATCTAATCAAGCCCCTGTTTTCTAGAATGTAAATTATATTTATTATTATTTTATATACTCTTCTTTCTTGCCACTTCCCTATGTGGGGTCAGTGACTTTTACTATTTTTATATATTGATTATTATTTCTACTATTTACTAATGCTGTTCGGAGTTGCACACACCCTGGCTGGTTCTTTAAAGTGTTGTTTAGAGCCTTCCATAATTGCACATCTAGAAAGAATATAAAAGTGACACTCTGGTACTAGACAGCCTTTCGCTCCTAGGGGACTGTCTCAAACCTAGTACCAGCCAGTAATGATAGGAATTCATTCCCATCTCGACTCTTTGGTAGCATTCATGAAATATTCCTGCTGTCTGCCCATGGCACACAATAGCTTAGTCTCCAGAGGGCTGTATTATTTTAGTTTAATTCAGGGGTAACTGGGTGAGATTTAATGGCCTGTGTTATACAGGAGGTCAGACTAGACAATCCCTTCTGGCTTTGAACTCTATGAAAAAGTTCTAGTGGATCACTGTTCAGTTCCAAGGGGACAACTGTCTGTATCACAAAAGCTATCAATACAGTTTGACAGGCTTGTCTGAAGTATCAGCAGAGAGAATAAGGACTAACTGGGCCACAGAGACAAGCCCCTTTCTCACTAAAGAAGGTATGGCCTTGTGAGTAATGCAGGAGAAAAGGCTTTGTTCCTGCCTCTGCCACAGACTTCTTGTATGATGTTGGACACGTCACTTCCCCTTCTAGGACAGAGTCTCAGCTGATGTAAATTGGCTAGCTCCATGAAAGTCACCATCAATGAAGGATCAGCCCTTCCCTGCCTCAGTTCCTTATCCGTAAGATACTAACAATAAAGCATCTTTTCCTCCATTCTATGTCTATTTAAATTGTAGGCTCTTAAAAGCAGGTGCTGTCTCTTATTCTTTATGTATACTGCATCTAGCACAATGAAGCCTTGATGGCGGTTAGGGCCTGTAGGTATTAATGCAGTATAAATAATAATAAACTTGTAGAGTTGGTCCTTCTAGATCAGTTAAGACACAAGGACAGCATAAGGAAAATCACACTGCTGCATCTGTTATTCCGATAAAGGAAGACTTCATTTTCCAAGGCTGTCAGTAAAGCACATTTTATGAGTAGTAAAATCCCCCCCCCCCCCCTTTTTTTTTTGGAGCGTCTGACGAAGTGGGCATTCACCCACGAAAGCTTATGCTCCAATACATCTGTTAGTCTTTAAGGTGCCACAGGACTCTTTGTTGCTTGTTTCTCTCAGTGACACGATGAGTGGAGCTGAAGGGAGCAGAATGAAGTACATGCCCTGTTCTCCTCCTTAGCCCTGTGCCCAGCGATCAGCCACTGTGCACCCAGAAAAATGCATTGCAGATGATCCTGCACCTGGCTGGGCTGCTTCTGGGGAGGAACGTAGATTTCCTGGCTGCCTGGCGCTATTCACGCCTCGCAGCAGCCTGCACTGAATGCTCTGGCACAGGGGGAGAGGGAAAGGCTGGGTGCCCGGCAGCTCATCCCGAGTCACAGCTGCCTGGAAGGCTGCAGTCATGGGCCATGTTTCCCTCCTCTGCCTGTGCCTGCCATGCCTCCTGCCTGGGAGTCACCGTGATGGAGCTGCCTTCCCTGATGCAAGGGAGGGAGGAGAGCTGCGGTCCCTGGGCTTGGAGTGAGGCAGGGCAACCCCCCGGGGACATGGAGATGGCTGCATGTGGAATAGAAGGAGAAGGTGAAAGCTGCAGCCCTGGGCAGCGCCACTTGCCTGTGCATAATAAGGGAGGGTGTAGATGAAGAGACACAACCCCTGTGATTGGGGGTGGGGTGGAGTGGGCTACAGCCCTACCCCCCCCACACACATGCCTGTGCATAATGCAGGGGCAATCCCTGTGCATTAAGGGGTGGACCTGGAGGGAGCTACACCTCCCTTGCATCACAGGAAGTGTAAGCAGATGGAGAGAACTCTAGCCCTTGGGCATGGATGGGGAGGGCAGTTAGAGTGGACTACAGCCCAGTGGGCAGCATCCTCTGCTTGTGACCCGGGGGGCTGTAGATGCAGAGAGAGCTGAGGGTGCCATCCTGAATGGTACCTCCTGCCCAACCATCATGGTTTATGTGACTGGGGAGGGGGTTGGTCAGGAGGTGAGGATTGAGCAGCTGCCCCCGTGACAGGACTTGGGGGGAGTGGGGAAGCATCACTCAGCCCTCCTGTGCTCTCCTCCCCGTCTGAAGCTGCTGCTGCTTGCTGCTGCAACGAGACCAGTTGCTGGCAAAAGTTCAACACTGCACCAACTTCCAAAGGAAAAGGGGGAGGGGGGAGGGAGGAGGAGAGGTCCGCATAGAGGAGGAGCGACTGTGTCCCACGCTGCCCCTGGCCAGGAGCCCAGCTGCTGCAAGGGAGACGGGAGTGGGAGACAGCAAGCCTGCCCTGTTACCATTCAATGCCAACCCTGTCCCTTTGCACGGGGCTTGTGAACTTGGGGTCTCGATGACTTTCTCACCTGCCCCAAGGAGCAAAATTCCCCTTGTGGTACCAAAGCTCATCCAGAGACGTTTCTCCCTTAGAACTGGTTTTATCCAAGAGATGAGGGATTTGGCTTCCACTTTAAGGGCTTTTGGCCCAAACGGTGTCTCTGCCCCAGGATTGCCAGCCCCCCATCTCTTGTGCCCAGTGACACCGGGTCATCTGATTCCTTGAGATACCCTGAGGATGGGGAGGGGGGTGGGGGCCGTGCATATAAAGTCATTTAAAAAAGAGAGGAGAGGCAAGGGTTAAAAACCACAAAACCAGCAAGAGAAATAGAGAGAGGATGGAAAAATGTAACAGGCAGGGGGTCAAACCAGACATTGCAGGAAATAGGTGAAGGGGTAAGGAACAAACAGGGGGACCTTATACAAATCTTGTACCCCTTCTCCTTAGTTTCCTTTTGGCCCAGTTCTGCAACTCTTATGCTGAGCAGTGCTAGCTGGTATGAGCAGCCCTGTTGAAATCAAGTAAGCATTAGTCCCGTGAGTAAGGGTTGAAGAAACTGGGTCTGCTCCTGTAATGGGAGTGGAGGGCCCTCAGCACCATGCAGGATCAAGCACATCGTCTGTAACTGGCCTAGTCACATTGTAAAGCACTGTGGGACATGAAGTTGTCTGCAAAGTTTCTCCTGGCTCACACTGGGCTGCTCTCTAAATAGGTGATGATCCCTTTCCCCACACAAGCCCCCTAAAATGTGCCTTACTTCTGGAGGGACTGGTTTGAATCTATCCATTGACGGGGCCCCCACTGGGCATCCCTTAATTGGTGAGCGCTTACATTCTAGTCTATAAACGTTATTATACCACGCTTCGTGTCAGAGGAGTCCCGCTGGCATCTGTCAGGGGTGCAGGCTGCTGCCCTGGCCTTCCCACTGTGGTCCTCACTTCTTGGGAATGAGAGCCCTGGAGTCTTCTCTGCTTCTCTCAGTGAGTAGGAGCTGGCTATGTGAGGGTAGGACAGGCTGGCTTTTCTGCAGTGCTCAGTTGTTAGTAGCTGGGGGAGTGTAGTGGTATCTCTGGGTAGTAACCTGGTATGGGGGCGTGTGGCAGCTTTGCTGCTGCTCTCAGGGGGCCAGGGCTGGGTTAAGTTTGATGGGAGTCTGCAGCTGTTATAGTTCTGGAGGCCCCTCTGTGCATATTCAATTATTTCCCCTGGCTCTTTTACTGCCACCCCTGGCCGATGCCATAAATTACCTTAGTTATACCCGTTCCCAGTTTTAAATGTGAGAGACCCATCCTAAAGCTGGATGGCAGTTAAAACAAACAAACAAAAGCATTTTAATGTTGGCACATAACGAAGTCATGCACATAGTGATGCTAATTACCTAAGTGCCTGAGTATGGAATATATGTTTGGGGGGCCCTCAAAATATGAGGGCCCAGGCTACAGCCCCTAGAGCCCCTGCATTAATCTGGCCCTGGTGGGATGTGGTGGCTCCTTTGGTGGTCTCAGTGAGTAATGGCTGGGGAAGGGGAATGTGGCAGCCTCTCTTGTGCTGTGTGGCTGGGGCAGAGTGCGTCCAGTTCTCTGGGGCTCCCAGTAAGTACTAGGGCATGGCAGGGGGTTGGGGGGGTAGGCATTAGTGTCTCTCCTTCAGCTCTCAGTAGGTGGAGATGGGGCAGTGCCTTGTGCAGACGCAGTCAGGGAAAATCGGTGGTGTCCTAGGATGCTCCCTCTTTGCCGCAGAATGATGCTGAGTCACTTCTGCAGCATCAGCTCCTCCCTTTGAGCTCCCCAGCCCTTCCTCCCCTCCAACACTGAGGCTGATGGAAACAGCTCAGCTCCCTCTCTCCCCGCCCCCAGCTTTCTAACTCTCCTCTGCTGGGTGCCAGCTGAAGCAGCCTTTGCTTGAAACGAAATTATTGCAGTAGCCACCATGAGGAGATGCTGAATCTATTCCCCCTTTGGTAACAGATCTTCCCGTTCCTCTAGGGAGCAGCAGTAATAGCTGATGAATCCAGTATGTGCTGCAGCAATTTTCTCCGTTAAAGGAGACCTCCTGGGCACTTAATCAGCAGTGATCATGCAGCTTCAGGCGGGCAGTTCCTGGAAGAAAGGTTGGGAGGGGGGAGAAACCTGATTTCTTGTTTGTGCAGGAATAGGAAGCATTAAAACCCTGTGTTCTGTACTAAGGCTGCTACACAACCTCTCCCTCCTTAGGGATTGCTGCAGAGACATCTCAATAAAGTTATGCGTTGCACGCAACACACAGCTTTGGAGAGATGTTCCTGGGGAGAAGAGAGAGTGATACAAGAATCTAAATGCAGGATTGTGTCAGTTTCATGAGAGTCTGGGTTTGGGGTGAAACAGTTGCCGCATAAATATTGATGGATGACCGGGGGTCGAGGTGGTGGGAAGTTCCAGCAGGGGGGGAAAGTTCCACCAGCTTTTTGTTCTTGTTTGTTCTTTCAGAATGTTAATGGCATGTTTATGTCTGTGATAACAGATCTGAATGGAAGAAAGTTATTTATACGACACACTAGTCCCTATTCTCCCCAAAATCCAAGCACGATTAGAGCATTTTTTACTGTGAGTGGATCATTCATTGCCTTATATATATCTTACATCTCCATTATTTACTATCTTATAGCTGTACCTTCTATATTTTATTACAGACAGGGCTGGTAGCATCCCCTATTTTTAACGTTGCCCGACCCTTCCCCTTATGAAACCTGGTTTTCAATTGTTGATAACTTTGCCAAAATTTTAACCACTCAGGCTGAAATTTTACATGCCAGTTGTTTGTCTAAGGTTTGAATTTATTTGTGTATTTATTTTGGAAAATTTCTGCCAAAATAGTTCTTCAAAATATTTCTGAGAATGATGCTGGGGAAAAACACATTGTTTTGCTCATATTAAAAAAAAAATCTGGCCCCCTTTTCTTCGAAAATCTCTTGCAACTCCATTCTTTGGAACTGAGAATTGAAATGCAGCAGGGTGATCGCATTTGTGTCAGGGAGGTGCCTTTTGCCATCACCATAATTAACTATGAAATTCCAGGGAAATAATTAAATGCTTTGAGTGTTGTTTTTTTTAATTGTAGAGTGAACTGGTCAAATCCAATCTCACGATCTCCTTATTTCAGAGATTTTCAGTAACTCAAAGGACCAAAATTGGTTAGACAAGTGATAATCTTGTTTCACTAAGGTAAAATATTTAGATGCATCAAGACAATACTATGCTGGTTTTGGGAGCTTCTTGGGGCAGGGACTTGTAGTCCAATGGTGCCCTGATTTCTGATCCTGACCTCTGGGCATTATTACTATAATCTACTATTGTTACTACTACTAATAATAGTGTCACCCTTGGAGACTGGTTACCAGACTATGAGCCAGCATGTTCAAAACTGCTCAGCCCCTATAATCAGGGCCAGCTTTTCAGCAGAGTTCAGCTCTCCTTTAGTCATCTAACTAATTGGCCAGATTTTTGAAAGTACTCAGCACATTGGCTGCTGGGATTTTTTGAGAATCTGCCCATAAGTGTCACAATGAGAATTTTCTGGGTGATGTGCTCTTTTGAAAATTGGTTCTGGGTGCTTGAAAATTTGGCTCTGACCCCTTTTGAAAATCTGGCCTCAGATGAAACATTGGTAAGACATATCCCAGTGGGTAAAAACTCCCATTTCCTCAGCATATTTTAAAGAAACTCCTTGCCTATACACTAGGCCTTTCATGCCTCCTTTTGTAGATTTCTTTTTAGCTCAAACCATATTTAGTTTGATTCCTTTATGACTATGCGGGTGTTAAATAATGAATGCATCATTTTCCTTTTGGGAAGACAGTTTTTATCAGTACCCAGAATGGGGGATTCATTTTGGCCAAGTTCTGCAGTGTTTATAAGTATCTATCAGTCTTCCTGTGTATAGCAGCTGTCGATCATGTCTTTGTGGGAATAGTCTTTACAGGGATTACTCAAGGAATAGTCCTTCCAGGGATGAACAAGACTTTGCAGGATTTCGCCCTATCCGTTTATCTATCTGTCCCTCCCACTTGATCATTAAGCTATCTGAGCACAGTAAACTGCCCTAGAACATTTGGAGCGAATGTCTATGAATCTTTTCTATTAGCTAATGGGCAGATCATTTCCAATGCACTTTGTCTTGCTGCAAATGGAGCATTAAGGCCTTGGCTCTTTTTAAGTATAGTAATTTATCAAAGAAATAGAATCAAAACTGAAAGGAAAGACTGCAAGGACTCATCCTGGTATTTCATTTTAGCATGTGGCTCCTTCGTTTGAATAAAACAGTAATAAAACATTGTCCTTATCTGGAGCCTTTCATCAGAAGATCTCAAAGCACATAACAAATATTGCTGTTACAATTATAGTCCTCTAGTATTGTCCTACCTAAACTGATGGGGAACTGAGGCACAGAGAGATTACGGGCCAGATGTTCGAGTGCTCAGCACCCACAATCAGGGCCAGATTTTCAAGAGCTCAATTCCCATTTAAGCTCCTAAGTAAGGGCAGAGTGTCAAAAAAGCCCAGTGCCTCCCAGCAAGCCCCGATTGGGACATTTATGGACAGATTTTCAAAAGAATCGGCATCCAATGTGCACCCAAAATGCTGGGCTCTGTTTCAAAATTTGGCTCTTATTTAGGTGCCTAAATGGGAGCTGAGCTCTTTGGAAAATCAGGCCCCAATTGTGTTTGCTGAGCACTTAGAAAAACCCTGGCCTGAATGGTGCAAGGTGACACCAAAAGTCTATGGGGGAACCAAGAACTGAAACGGGGTCTTGTGAGTTCTATACCCCATGCTTTAGAGTGAAACCCATCATTTTTCAGGCCTTCTGAAAATAGGTGCATAGTGTTGCTCTCATGGAAGTCAATGGGGGTGTGACGGGGCAGAGCGGCCCCGCACTGGTACTGCAGGGGTTAACCCTTCCTTCCTAGCAGAGGAAGCCATGCCCCTGAGGCTCTGCTGGGCATGCTCCAACTGGAGAGCATGTATAAAAGCCTGCAGAGCTGCTCAGTCTGGGTGACCTGCCGGAGGGGAAGGAGGGTCCCTAGGAGGAACAGCCTGCGCTCCAGGATCCGGAAGCCAGCCAAGCGGGACGTGCCCCGACGGAGCACGTCACAGCAGGGAAACAGACCGGAGGATCCCTCGACATGGAGGACCCGGAGGTTATGGTAGGAAGTGACCCAGGGGAACTCTAGAGGAAAACGGCATTAGAGCCACACAGAGGCTCGGCATGTTTCGGGTGGATCCCCGCCAAGCCGGTGGCAAGGGGAACTTGCCACTACCAGGGTCCTGGGTCAGGACCCGGTGGAGAGGGTGAGTCTGTGTCCCCCTCCACACCCCCAGCCACCTCATCCACATCCAGGCTGGGGGGAGTGGCCCAGCATGGGAATCATATGGACTCCGGTTGCTAGGCTGCATTACCCTGCCAGTGAGGGGTGATCATATGAACTCTAGCTGCTAGGCCGCACTACGCTGCCTGAGAGAGGTGATTATATGGCCGTTGGGCCACACTGCCCTGGCGCTGGGGTGACTTTCTTGGACTCTGGCCATTGGGCCACACTGCCCTGATGCTTGAGGTGAGCCACATGGACTCTGGCTGCTAGGCCACACTACCCCACTTGTGAGGGGGATTATATGGGCTCTGGCCACTGGGCCGCAGCGCTCTGACACTGGAAGAGATTTATATGGACTCTGGCCATTAAAGCACACTACCCTGGCTAAGGGGTGATTGCGTGGAGGGAGGCCATTAGGCTGCATCGGGCCGCCCACAGAGAGGCGAGCATGCGAACTTGGGAGTGGCGAGGTTTCAACACCGCATTCTTTCCCCCCCCCCGCCCCAAAGGGGCAGTAAGGGGCCAGGCCCGCCACAGGGGGTTTGTCATCAATTTCAATGGGAGACATGAGACTGGGACGAGGACTTCCTTGTGTAGTCTCTTATGCAAATAAATTTGATTAATTAACCTTGCCCTTAGGAATTTGGTGGTTGCTCAAGTTTTTTTTAACAAGCTGCATCTTTATTGCAAGGGACAATCAACAATACACTATTGACCAAAAGCAGCCATAGCAATAACTTGCTTGTTGTCATCTGCAAAGATTATCGAGCAAAACGGACCTTTTATCTCTGCCAGCCACTGCACTGGGTACGTAAACCATCCCCATCAAAGGAACAATTTTCCCAACAAGGAACAGAATTGGACTTGCCATCCCATGCATAATAGGAATGAGCATATACCATGTGATCCCTGTAATAACTAGTAGTGCCCTGTTGTGGTCTGATTTCTTTTCCCTATGGGCGTCCCATCCTCTCTAGTGAGTACGGGATTTGCATCATGTGTATAACATATGATCAGTATGGTTCAATGCATGTTCCTTGTCAAAGCAGCACATTTTCTATGAATAGGTTAGGCACATATATGCTCTGCATTGGGAAGAAATATATCAGTTCATACAGATCCTGAGCCAGATCCTCCATGACCACTGTACAGCACTGGTATATTCTGCCCCTAAATGAGGTTCAACCACTATGGGAGGATTAGCTCAGTATAAGGGGGAATCTCCACTGATGTCAAGCCCACGTAAGCCTGCTGGAGGAAAAGGAGCATGGCTGGAAGGAAGAGGGTATGGCCAGAATGCCCACGAGCTATGCTGGTCCATTTTTGGCCACACCATCTTAGCATGAGTTAAAACAGCCTTTAGACTGTGCCTAGGGGCTAGAAAAAGTGAGTGGAAGACAGGACTCCTGGGTTGAACCTCCAGATTTGGGAGGGAGTCTTATGTGAGATCCACTAAAGAGCAGGAGACTGGAAGATAGGACCAGAAAATACCTGTGAGAGTCTCTAGCTTTTCTTCTGCATTGCTCATGCAGTATGCTCTTCTCTCCCCCACAAAACCTATACACAGCAAAACCAGAGCATAGCTAAAGAGTTCATGTGCTTAATGAACGAAGGGAGCCTTCAGAGGATTTGCATGTTACAGCGATTGCTTGCCTTAATTTTCACAGAACAGCTCTCCCTTCCTTTAGCAGTTTCATTTCTTTATGTTTTCCCATTTTATGCATTCATTTAGCAAAGCACATGAGATGTCAGAACTTATTACTGGTGGGTGAGAGAGACAAGCTTTTGAGCTCCGAAACTTGTTTCTCTCAAAAGAAGTTGGTCCAATAAAAGGTAGCACCTCACCCACTTTCTCTCTCTAATATCCTGGGACCAACACAGCTACAATGCCACTGCATAAAACTTATCTTTTTTTAGGCTATGAGTTGAGGAATCTGTGTTTGCTAATGATGTTCTGCCATCCATCAAATGCTCTGAAACGCCAAGGTTCGTGAGCCCAAGACGTATCCTTAAGTAACATTTGTATTTCCGAGCGGAAGGTGCACATGCAGAACAGTCTGTTCTAAGACTTGGTACAGTGAGTTTTTCTGTTCCTAAATGCTGGATCAAAGGCATGTTGGGGGGGAAAAATATTGCTTAACCCAGGCCGTGATCCTGTTTTCCTCACACACTCAAAAATAATGGGAAGGAAAAGTCCCATTGGAAGAAATGTAAGATAAAGAAAAATAAATGACTGTAGCTTCTATAATCAGCTGCAGCCCCTTGGGGTCTAAACGCAGCAGCAGCTTTTGCAAGGTTTGCAAAATGTCCCGGGTAGGGGAGGGCAGGGTCCGGTCCTTAATGCCATGGTTCTTTGGAGGTTTGGTGATGATTTATGGGCCAGATCCTCAGATGGTGTAAGTGACTTCAGCGATGCTACACGGATTTGGAGATCTGGCTTTATGTCCCCGTTTGGAGAGAAATGCAAGAATCTCACATGAAGGAGATGAGGATCTTGCATGTAAGAGCTGTAGGAGTGTCCATAATAAAGCATGATGCTTTCATGAAAGCTTGAGCAACTGATTCTTTTATCTCCCATGTGTGCTCCTTGCACCTTGGCTTAGGTGAGTCATAGGGATTTCAGAGGATGGAACCTCACATGATTACATTTAATGGATTGAAATAGCTCGCTTACTTTGGATTCTGCTGCCTTGGTATTGTTATGCTAGCCCCCTTCATTCAGGAGCCCGGAAAGCCCCTCAAGGTAATTTCCTTTAAAGATTTTGGGACAGATCCTCATCTGGCGTAGGTGGATACAGCTGCATTGACGTAAACAGCCCTACTTCCATTTATGTCAGCTGAGGATCCGGCCCATAATGTTTCAATACAAGATCAATTAAGATAAATCACGTGACTTTGTAGCCCAAGCACATAGCCACTTTCTGACAACACGGACTAAGGTCCTTATGACTCATGCTGGTTGAAACTTTTCAAAGCTTAATGACATTTTTGGGCAGAAAAGGAGGAAACATATTAAATTGTCATGAAATCCCCCCCTTATATTTTTTTGACCAGCTCAAATCATGCAGAGATGAGACTGATCTATCAAATTCCTTCTCACGTGGTGTCTCTGTCGCTTTCACTTATGTGTATAGATATGAAATCTGTATATTTCTAATGTGTTCCTACCCCCATGAGCTTTTTAGTGGCTCTTACCTTCCCTGGTAGCTTCCCACTCCTTAAAGAGCATAAAACTCGTTGGATCTATCTAGAAAAGATGACGGTCTGAATTAATTCCCATTGCAATGGGGACTTGTCTATACAAGGAAGTTAGTGCTTAGTAAGCGAGAGTGTGAACTGAAAGCGCACTAGCTACTCTGCATTAACTCACCATGTGGACGCTTTCCGTGCCCTCAGACGGTTTAGCTAAATACACTTCCAAAATGCATTAAGTTAATGCACACAAAGGCTAGTGTGCACCAGCTATTGAGAACTTTTTCCCCATGTAGACTAGCCCTTAGCCTCTACACTGCAACTAAAAACCCACGGCTGGCCCGTGCCAGCTGACTTGGGCTCCCGGGGCTGTTTAATTGAGGTGTAGAAGTTTGGCCTGGGCTGTACGATCCTGCGAGGTGGGAGGGCTCCAGAGATTGGGCTGCAGCCCAAGTCTGAACGTCTACCCAGCAATTAAACCAGGTATCTAACTACCGTGTAGACATAACCTCTGTGCCTTGCCATCAGTAAAATGGGGATAATGGCACCCGGAGGGGGTGGCGGGGTGGTGAAATGACGGCCAGATAACCACCTAAGAAAGATAGAAGTCAATGGAAAGGACTGCACTGACTTCTTTGGCTTTGGATCAGGCCCTTCTGCAGCTGTGGGAGGAGAGTCAGACCAGTAACTGACGACTTTTTCCAAAATCCGGGGTTATTTCCAGAGTTTTGTATTTATCTTTCCTTTTTTAAAAAAAAGGAGCTTTATTTACATTTCCAGTCCCCCAGACATCCATTTTCATACTTGGACAGGAAAGAGGAGATAAAACCCACCTGAGGTGCAATTCACCCTGCTTCCTGCTCTCAGGCAGAATCATAAAATAATCTGCTGTCTGGCTTGCCATAAGAAGTTCAGCAGAGAAAGACCCAGAGTTAAATGAAATTTAATCTGTATTTAGATTTATGCTGGGTTACTTGAGCTTGCAAAACACTCAACTCCTCACCCTCTGTCATTGCAACCCATACACCAGAGCCCCACTCAACCGGGATTATGTTTGAAAATGATTCATTGTGGGTGTTTGGGTCTGACGGGTTTAATTACAACGCTCCTTCTGTATGAGGTAACTCTAGGGAGTCATTCCTGCTCTCCCTCATGTCAGTGGGGTTTTTGGATTGAGAATGGATCCCAGGTGTTATGTGTGCTAAAGCATTTTGCAGGATGCAAATGGAGGAGTTTGTGGTGAATTTCAGTGGATCCTAGGGACAGAATGCAGCTGCCTTATAGAAAAGGAAGTTGTGTATCAAAGCCTTGGCAAAATGCACATGCTGCAGTAGAAGAGGTTGGTGCCCTGTTCTGTAGGATGCGAAACACCACTGACTCCTTAGCAACATCCACAGCCAGACCTTTAATAGGTTTTCAGTGTGCATTGTTTCTTAGGAGAAGTATAATGGCCACCATTTAGGATTGAACTCATGGAGCTAAGAGCACACAGTTTGAGCTAACAGATTTAATCCCCTGTTGGGCGTAATAGCAGACTCATAGCCTCTGTAGATCAGGCACCCCTGAACAGGGGTTACACAGTTTCATCCTTAGGGCCAGCTCTTCTCCAGGAGGATGTGTTGGGTACAATTCATTATCAGACACAGTTGGGGAGGAACTCGGGGCAGAGAGAGGAGAGACCAGGAGGGAAGGGGTCTAGGGCTCTCTCTCTCTCGCTCTGGGAAAGGAACTATGAAGAAACTATAGGACTGGAGCTAGCCTTCTGGTGGGTCCTGAAGTAGGGGTGAGGCTGCAGAGAGGTAGCTCTAGTCTATGCGTTGGTGTTAAGGAAGAAGAACATTGATATGAGGAGAGCCCAGAAGGACTAAAAGTTCCTGCCTGGGGCAAGCAGAAGTAGCTTAAGTTACCTTTAGCTTCCTTTGTGGGTTTTTGAGTTCTGCTGGGGAGAAGCCAGGAACCTCCGTACTCTGACAGAAGAGAGGGATTGAAGAGGAGCCCAGGAGAGGTGGAAGAGATCCTATTGATGTCTAGGGTGGTGCTGAATGCCCTTTACTTGGGACTTTGGTACTGTGGAATGGGTGAGATGGTATGTGACCTGGCTGGAGGGCTGAGTCACCAGAAGAACCAGACCACCACAGGGCCTGACTGGCTGTCAGAAGGGAGGCATCTGAGAGGAAGGTCCTTAAGTGCTGTGCCCATCCAGGAGAGGGTGCTCCGGCTTGTAAATCACTCTCCTCCTGGGGGTGTGGACTGAGGGAAGGTCGAGTGGTACCAACCCTGGCCACGTTGGACTAGCTGCTGTCACACATCTCTGCTAGATCAGAGTAAGGAAGGCAGGGGATAATGAGAAGGAGCAGATGGCTGGTGGAGAGGGGTCTGTGGAGCAGTATCGCTTGGGAGGGAAGGAGGTGTTACCAGGTGAGCCTATGGCACTGGGTGGGGTAAGAGCTGTGAGGTGAGTTGTTAGGGTGGGTACCGGTTACCATTGGTTTAAACAACTAAAAATGGTACCTTATGCTACAACTCATAAGTCAGCTAGAAAATGTGCCTGTCATAGCAACACGTTAACACACACACACACACACTCACAAGCTGATGTTTGTGTGGTTATTTCGCCCAATTCATCCTCCATTGCTGTGCTTTGAACTCTTCAAAGCAGCAGGAGCTGAGGGAGGCTTTGAGAAATGTTCCCTCCTAAATCTTTCACAATCAGACTCTTCCAGCAATTAGTTCATCTTCTCCAGGATCCCATGCATGGAAGATGCTGCGTTGTTGTTGTCTGTAGCTGGTTGGTGGGGTTTTATTTATTTACTTCTTTGTTTGCTAACCCTACATCTAAGCAAACTACAGAGAAAAGGGAATTGTGTTGCAGATTTGCTGCTTTTCCTGGTAACCTGCTGTGAATTATTTATGCCGTCTCTTTGTCGTCCTGAAGGCTTTCATTAAGGGAAAGGCATGAGTCTGCAGTTTCACTTATAGGCCTTGGTAGCATGGAGTGTGAAAAAGATGCATCAGCAGGGAGCAGAGTTAGTTACCACAGTCATTATGAGGATAGGCTGCCCACCTCGGGAGATACCTTGTATATTAAAATTCAAACCAGATTGTAGTGAGAGGAAAATGGCTGTAGTAGATCAGAGTGATTAGTTGTTGGCTGAAAAGCACCCTATTCTCCTGATTATACTTGTGTAAACCTGGTGTAACTGACTGAATAGCTGGGCAAGGCATTGATTCAGGCTTTGATTCAATAAGGTACTTAGGCATGTGCCTAACTAAACAATAATACTTAGCACTTGATGAAGGAGGTCAGTATCATTCCCTTCATTTTACAAATGGGGAAACTGAGGTGCAGAGAGGTCAAGTGACTTTTTGGAAGGTTACCCAGTAGCCCAGGAATAGAACTCTGCTCCCCTGGTCCAGTGCCCTTTCCACTAGGCCACACTGCAATCCTGTTTTCAGTGGCACTGCTCACATATTTGCGGTTAGGTGTATATTTAAGTATCTTGCTGAAATAGCTTCCGAACATCCCTGCTGCATCTTCCACCAGCTAGGTTCCTTGGGGCCTACTATGCCACTTCGAGCTGCCCCCCAAAGCAGGACAGCAGTGGAAGTCCCACACAGGAATGTCTACCCATATATTTAGAATAACGCCTCTTCTCTGTCTGCTGTACGGTGTATCTTGCTAGCTACCTTTTCTGCCTTTTCCTGTGTACTTTAGCTTTTAATCTTTACGAACATTGGTGTCTGCAGAGACCCGGCCATTTTGTGGCTAGGTCATTAAGGCTATCACGTGCGCTCTGTGCTTGTGTAACACTGACAGACCCCGGTCGTTGGCGGGCGGGATCGAACATGGGATCTCTGGAGCTAAATGCCATATGGCCATTAGCTAAGGCTGTAGAGCAGACTCATTAATCTCTCTCTAAGTGGTCTCGGTGCCACCAGATGGGACAGAGCACCACACCCAGGAGGTGTGTGGGTTACATACTTCCCCAGCTGAGGAAGTGTGTCCTGAGCATCAGAGACTTCCCAGTTGAAATCCCGGACAAGCCCCCAATTGTAACACCGACAGACCCCGGTTGTTGGTGGGCGGGATCGAACCTGGGACTGCTGAAGCTTAGTGCATGAGCCTTTACTGCCTGAGCTAAAAGACGCATGGCCTTTAGTTAAGGCTGTAGAACAGACACATTAATCTCTCTCTAAGTGGTCTCGGTGCCACGAGATGGGACAGAGGGTTACACTTGCTCGTGGCAACTTTCCTTTTGTTCTTGTCTTTGTTCTCTAACTCTAAGATGAAGACTGTTCTGACCACAAGTATCCATTTGTGTCTGAAGAAGCATAACAAGTGTTCTGGTAATAATGATCGGACTGTACATTAACAAGAAAATTTGCCTCAGCTTCTCCTACGGCCACCACTGCTGTAGTATCTGAGCACTGCACAAGTAATGTATTTATCCTCACAACAGCCGTGTGAGGTAGGGAAGTGCTGCTATCCCCATTGTATAGATGGGGGAACTGGGTCATGGAGAGGCTTAGGTCAGATTTACAAAGGTGCTGAGGTACCTATCAGTGCCAGGTGAGTTTAGTGAGTGAAGCGCCTCCCTCCCTTTGGCTTTCAAAGAGAGCTAGGCACGTAACCTGCTTAGGTGCTTTTGTAAATCTCTCAGGATAGCTACAGTTCTAGGCACCTAAACACCTTTGTGGCTCTGGCCCTAAGTGACTACCTCAAGGTGTCTGTGGGAGTGGTCCGTTCCCTACTGTCCCCCCAATCTTAGCCTCACAGCTTAACTACTAGACTATCCTACCTTCTGAGGTGGAGGCTTCCCGGTCACAAAAGGAACCAGACTAGCACTGGCCTAATACTTACACTGCTTGTATGACATATTTTGTTATGTATCTGTCTTTTAATGCTTAGATAAATGGTGCTAGTTGTACATACTGCAGTGGTTTGAGCATTGGCCTGCTAAACATGGGGTTGTGAGTTCAATCCTTGAGGGGACCACTTAGGGATCTGGGGCAAAATCAGTACTTGGTCCTGCTAGTGAAGGCAGGGGGCTGGACTTGATGACCTTTCAAGGTCCCTTCCAGTTCTAGGAGATAGGATATCTCCATTAATTTATTTATTTTATTTAACTGACTCCAACATCTGTATCTCTATGCTGGTATATTTGCTAGGTCAGTTACCAGTTTATGTCATAAAAGTAAATCTTGTAGCTTCTCTGATATGCACAGCTGTGGCCACACTTTTTAAATTCAATCGCGGCAAGGGTATAGACACCATCTCTATTAAATCCTCTCCTTATAAGGAAATGATGGATGTCTGTGGCCATTACCTAATGCCATATGCTACCCTCAGTCATGTCCTCGGTACAATGTAAATTGCAAACAAAGGAGTAATCAGGCACTGTTATCCTTTGTTCACACAGACCAGCAGACTAGCATTGGGATGGGGGGGGAGAGATGATAAAGGGCTATTGTGCCATAGAATCATGCAGTCAAACATCTTTCTCTTTAGCGGTTCATGCTACAAAGTATCCTGCTATGAAGTCAGACCATATGTGGTGAGCCTAATCCTGCTCCCACTGAAGCCAGTGGTAACTTTGCTATTCATTTCAATAAAAGCAGCATCAGGCCCAATAACACCTTATCTGTGGTATTTTGCAAGCAGCCACTGCTGTAGTATCTAGCTATCGCTGCTGCTGTTCCTTCAGGATATGCAAAGCCAGCAATAACAATATAACTTCACACTAAACTTTGGGTCTGTACATACTACTATCCCTATTTTACAGATAGGTAAAGCGAGGCACATCACAATGATACTAAGGAGTAGAACCCAGACATGCTGACTTTTAGTTCCTTGCTCCAACTACTAGCTGCTATTTCCTCCCAGAGGTGGCAATAGAATTTGGGGGCCCTGATTCCCTGTCCCACCTGCTCTAACTACTGGACACCACTCTCCACCCAGCCTCAAGAAGAGAACACAGGGGTCCTGATTACTAGGCCCCTGCTGTAATTACTTGAGTATCCTGTTTCTCTGAAGAAAAGAAGCTTTGTTTACTGTGACACAGATGTACACCACCATCCCAATATAGAATTTTATTTGGACGACCCTGCTCTGCATATTTATTTGAAAGAAACATTCAGTGCCTAGCACAATGTTGGTCCATGATTGGAACTCTTGGGAGCTACCCTACAATAAATAATAAACAATAGCAGTAAAGAGAGAGGCTCTCTAATAATTCATTATCTACAATCTTTCTAAACTTGCAATTGCATTTAAAAGGGAAATCCATGCTGATTAGTCACTGAGCCCAATTTGATTAGCAGTGTGTTTGCCCAGAAAGCTTCCTTTTTTTCCTTCTATTACATTATTGCTGCCTGCCTCAGAGTGTGCTCATTGATTAGCAGTCCTGCTCAGAGCAAACAAATGAATGAAAATTACGACAGAAAATGTAGATGTCTTGCAACTAATCAACGGGCTGGCTTCCAAATGTCGGCAGGTCATATTGCAAGGGCAACTGTTGCTCTGGGTTCAGCAGATGTGGCTGCAAACTGTACTCTTGAGCCCAAATGTGATTTAAAAATAAAACACTAGCCCTCTGGCACTCTCGTGTCCTGGATTAAAACAGTCTGCCCGTTCAGTCTCTCACTAGGATGCAATTGTTTAACTGCTCGTTTCTATAGCGGGAGGCTGGGCCGTGTCTACACTAGCACTTATGTTGGCAAAACTTTTGTCGCTCAGGGGTGTGAAAATATCCGCCGAGCGACATAAGTTTTGCCGGCATAAGTGCTCGTGTGCACGGTGCTATGTCGGCGGGAGAGCGTCATGGAGCTGGTTTTATGATGGCAATGGGAGACGGCATAACCCGGCTACACGAGCGCTCTGACAGTGGCACAGCTGTATCGATGCCGCTGTAAGCTTGTAAGAGTAAACATGGCCTAGGATATCTCCTCACTATTCCGTTCCCTGTGTAAGTGAAAGGAACTAGGCATCTGAAGCCTCTGCTACCCATTCTTGATTAATTTCACTGGGCCGAGTTTGCATACGCTAGCAAAGCAATTAACTCTCATTCTTTCTCCTAGTTCCTCTCCTGAAGAAGCTAGCTGCAGGTGATATTGATTCAATACAATCTTCACGGAAATGGGCAATTTAGTGAATAGTGGTTCTCTTGATGTGTCATAAACGAGCTATTTCCTCTTGCTGCATTTACACAGGGGTACTTGTTACTCTAGATGGAATATCTTTCTAATGTGGGCATTATAATACTGCCTAGAAGTCCCAACTGATATTAGGACCCTATTGTGGTAGGTGCTGAATCGACATATAATCAGTCCATGCCCCAAAGAGCTTACCGTCTAAAGTGATGAGATACAGAAAGCAGGGAAGTACATTTTCCCAAGATCACACAGCCATTTGATGGTAGAGTCAGAATAAAAAGTCATGTGTCTTGTGGCCCATTTGTGTCCTATCCACTAGACCTCACTGCCTTCCTCATTGCAATTCACCCAAACCAAAAAGGAATGTATCCAAATCAGAAACAGATTCGGTTTCCAATTCTGGTCTCACTTACATTGGTTTAACTCCATGGACTTCGGTGGAGTTTCTCTTGGTACAAGTCTTCATCTGAAGAGACTGGGAGTCTTTTCATTGACTTTCAGTGGGCTTTGAATCAGGTCCTCACAACAACCTGCTTCACTGAAGTCAATGGGAGCTTTACCATTGATTCCAACAGCACAAGATCCGGCCCTGAGTGAGTGGAAAATCAGGCCAATGGTGTGAAGGCTTATAAACCAAGATATGTTGTTAGTCCTGGGTAGCCCCCTGGATATTTAAATAACTGGTAATTCTGTTTGAAATGTTTTCTATTCAGTATATTGTTCCAATACTTGTTGATGCTCTTCATGGATCAGTGCATGTGGGGGAGTTTCACACGTACTTCTCCATAGCTAATACTTACAGTATTTGTTCCTATATATTTGATAAGCCTTTTTTTATACCTCTGATGAAATGTCAAATGGCAGCAGGAATGAGGCTAGGAAACTTTACTTGAGTCCTAGAATCCTTCTCTAGAATCAAATTTTGAAGAATCAGTTACTATGATCAAATCTTACTTGCTTGCTTATTGCTCGGTGAGTCAATGGATGTTTTGTATGCATAGATGCTAACAAGATTTACCCAGGTATCTTTCCCAAGATCATCTTATCTAACCTGCTTTTGAATATCGGTAGCAGAACAGTCAGTGTCTGGTGTCTGTGAGGCTTATAGCAATGAACAATTACCACAAAACATGACATACTTGAGCAGGGGTAGATAACAGCAAGTTGATTGTTCTTAAGTATATAAGATATATCGGCAAGCCAAAAAAACCTTTAATCTACTGAAAATAACCTCCTCTTCTCTCCAGCTTATGATGTCAATGGCTCAGCCAATCCGGGTGTTGCTCATGTACCAGGCTGGAGTGATTGCAGGGTTCGGAGTGTTTGAGCGGACGACTAGCAACCATGTACTCCTGAGTTGTATGCCAAGCTCTGACACAGACTTCCTCTGGAGCCTTGGGCAAGTCACTTAGCCCCAAGGTTTGTCAGTTTTCCCCATCTGTACCAAGTAACTTGACTTGGGTTCTTCATGAGAGAAAAGAATCCTCTCTCCTAGGAGGCATACCCTACTTCAGCCTAATGGCACTTCTAAGGATATGCCTACATTGCAAGGGAAAGATGTGATCCTAGCATAGGTAGGCATACCTATGCTGGCTTTCATCTAGGTAGCACAGGTAGGGTGCGGTAGCAGGGGCCAGAGTATGTACCGGGATCCCTGCTGGACTTGTACAAGCTCACATTGCCCCATCTTTGCTCTATAGTTACTCATACTAGCTAGATTAAAGATGGCATGGTTAGGTATACCTGTGCTATATTTGCATCTTCGCTTTTGTAGTGAAAACATACAGAAGCCACTAGGTGGAGAGAGGGAAAAACAGGAAGATCCATGACGCAGGGAATGCTCCTGCTCCTACACCTCCGCCATGGAGCTGGGCTCTGTACCATGTGTGCTTACCCCCACATGGCCTCCATAAATCCTGCTCTTCCCCTTGTGCAGCAGAATCCCAATAGCTCCCCTGCCATAGGACCCTCTCCACTCAAGAAAGGGGGCAGTGTTTTGCCCCCTACTTCAGATTATCCCCTTCTGTTACCAGTCCTCCAATATATTCCATGGATTCTGTGCACTACAGACCCGTCTCCTCTCTTTATCATTAGTTAATCTATCCCTGAACACTTTCAATCCAATAATGTAATACCATGCAATTTGTCTGCATTTTTGATGACCATAAGTGAGAAAATGCCCCTCGCATATCAGAAGCTGGGAGGGCGGTGTACAGAATCTACAATAAATTACCAGCAAAAGTTATGGCAGATAAATAACTTTGTCTGTGACCAAGTAGTGAAGATAGCTGGAACCTTTCTATAATGCCACTGTCTTTGGGGTTTCTTGCTAGCCTGATTTAAAACACTTTAAATGAACTATACCTTAGATTCACTGGTCTTGGTCAGAACATCTGTGCATCATCCTTCTTTGACATGGCACCTAATCGCATACGGGGGATTAACAGACTTTCCAGTTGATGTGCCACCACAAATCACGGCTCCTGAACTTTAGTTAAGGATTGTAGATGTAAGTAAGAGTTCCTGAGAAACGAGCTTGGAAAGCCAATCACATTTTGCAGCTTGAAAAGATGACTGCACAGTACATTGTAGGTTTGTGGCTAAAGTCTTGGAAATGACTAAAGGTCAAAATTTTCAGTAGACTCTGATCGTGATTGTCCAACTTGAGACGGGGGGGAGGGGGTCTGTAACCACTAATCTACATTCCCAGAGCCAAGAATGGAACCCAAGAGTTCAGACTTGCAGGTCCCCTGCTCTGACCACTATATGCAATTTTTAGGAGGGGCTACATCCTGTTCTACTCAGCTAGTGCTGAACGATTGGTGCTTCTAAAGATCAGGCTCAGGGTGTCTCAAGCTGGCTGCCTAGGAATGGAATCACCCCAAATTAGAAGCCACTTTTGAAAATAGTGGCTTTATCAGCCTCTGGGATTTATGCCAGACCCCAAATTAAGGGGTCTCAAACTGAGTACCCATAGCTAGCATAAGATTGGGGGCATTGTGGAAACAGAATGGATTGTGGGAAGAAAGCCTTCTCTGGTCTAGGCTTGTCCAACCCTCTTCGTCAGAGGGAAAGCCCCTGTGATGTTGAGCCTTTGAGAAAGGGATAAAGGAAGATGAATAGCTTAGCATCTCTGCCTCTTAAAATAAGAGTCTATGTATGCAAAGTGCTTGCCTCCTTGTTTATGCTCCGTTTAATGCTCTACGGTATCAGATGTTTTTCCTTTTCATTCTTCCCTCCCCAGTCATAAATCCCTGAAGGCCTAATCCCAGTTCCCTGCTCAAACTAGTAGACAGACAAGGATTTGCCTGCAATGAGATCCTTGGGTCATCTGGCAAAGGTACAGATGGAGAAACTGAAGAGAGGGCTTGCATTCATTTTTCCTTTCCCACAGGTTCAGATTCCAATGTGAATACAAAATAATGCCTACACCCCATTATGTTCTTGTGTCATGCTTATGCCCAAAGGGTCCCTGTTGCTTGTGTTTGCAACCCTATTTTGACCGCTCTCTCTTTTATATATTTTTAATTGCTTCAAGAAATAATTTGATATGTTATTGGGGAGTTCCTGCAATGAAGGCAGTATCAATTCTGTCTGCATGGCATGGCTACCCATTCAGCAGCTAATAAACTCCATAGGCCTCTCCCAGAATGCACCCAGGTAAAGGCTGAAGGCCAGATTCTTTGCTGCACCTCTCAGGAAGGGTGAGAACAGAGGTGGCTTAGCTCCAGGGCTGGCTACAGCTTTTTTGCCACCCCAAGCGGTGAAGGGGAAAAAAAATAAAATAAAGCCGCGATCGGCAGCAGCTCTACCGCGCCACTTCATTCTGCGGCGGCAATTTGGCGGCCGGTCCTTCCCTCCGAGAGGGACTGAGGGACCCGCTGCCGAATTGCCGCCAAAGACCCGGACATGCCACCCCTATCCATTGGTCGCCCCAAGCACCTGCTTCCTGCACTGGTGCCTGGAGCTGGCCCTGCTTAGCTCCTACCAAATTCTGGACTGGCTCCTGGGGCTGCTCTAACTTACACTGCCTGCAACAGCTCCCTGTGGAGCCACCAGGCAGCCAAGAGTAGCTGAGCTGCCAAACACTGTCCATGCTCCCTCATGTCCTAACTGTGGGGCTGTGAGTGGAGGGAGGTGTAGGGCCAGTAAATGCTCAGAAGTCATCAGTCAGTGGGAGAGAATTCTGGCAATGAGAGATCCCAGTCAGGGCCCCAGTGTGGTGGGAAAAGTACACATGTATAGTAATGAAGACAGCCTGGGCCCCAAAAAGCTTACAGTCTAAACACTGGTGGGTTGGGTGAAGCTCGCACTGTCATGTCTGCATTGTACCAGCTCTTTGAAGCAGGAGGATCCAGGAGTCTAGACTGCCACGCTGGCAATCTCACAAAAACTTCTCTCTGCAGTAAGCACTTCCTATCTGAGAAGCTGCCGACTGAAATATCTCCTGGCCTTATCTATGGAAACTGTTTTGCTTTGAAACATAAAAGAATCCTGAATCTATCCAGCCCCCACATGTCCCAGTGGTTTCAGCTTAGACATTGCGTCAGATGATGCCTGTCTTCTTTTCCAACTCAGTGTTGAAGTTTGCTCCGAAGGGTTAAGCTTGCTGTTTGTCGACAGCATTGCAGCAAAGGGGATGAGGTATGTCTGAAGGGCAGAAATGATGTACTGCATCTTTAACAGGCCATGTCCAGCCCATTTGCTGCAGTCTCTACTGCAGTGAGGTTTTACATAGGACTTGCACAGTGCAGTAGCTATAGCTGCTCTGTTAAGTCTCCCCATATACAGATTGCTGGAGAGAACTTTACCCAGAAATTCATGCTCCCCAAACTGTGACATAATGCAGGAATGGTCATTGGTCTGAAACAGTTAGTCTATCCAACTAAGGGATGCTCTTCATAGGGCGTATCACCAATCCATCCAATTAACCCCCAGTTTAGTTAGTGATTGCTCCACTTAGTCAAACTTTTGCAGGGGTACTGACGCTGTAAGTGTCACTGAGCAAAAAGGATCCCTTGTTCAGCTGTATACGAAGAGGGTTAGCCGGAGTTTTCAGTACTATATGGAATGACTATGATTTTTAGTCACTTTGTATAGTCATCAGACACACTGTGCTATGGCACTGCTGAATCCATTTTGCAAAAATACCATTGAGCTCGTGTGAGCTGTTGAAGTTCCTTGCCATTGTTGTTAATCTCTCTAAGCTGCTGGTCATGGAAGACAGCTTTTCACATTTAGTGCAGTAGTTGCTGAAGTGTTAAAAAACAGAGAGCGTTTGGATCTCTTTTCTCTGCTAATGCAGCATAACTGAAGTGCTAGTGTTGCTTTACTAGGCAGGTGATGGTTCAATACCAGATGCATCCCTATTGATTACTTGTTAGCATGGTTCTGCAAGGTCTTCACTGGTTCCAGGAGTTTGGTGGTTTTTTAATGTACAAACATGTATCTGGAACTACAGCACCAGTTATAAATCTTGTAAAACTGTGCGTTCACTCTGCACTCCGGAGCTATCCAAAAATCACACCGCTCTGTTTGTTTTAAGTAGCAAGAACCTACAGTTTTCTCAAAGCAGCTTGTAGTTTATTACTTCACTAAGATGTGGCCTTATTAAAAGAAATGCTCTAATGCACCAAAATGCACGTAACCTTTCATTGGGGGATTTTTTTTTAACTGCTGTTTTGTTCATAATATACAACCCAGGGCTTGGGTTTGTGCCCACTGAGCGGAAGCTGATGGCAAATCTCACATTAACCTCGCAGGTTGTAGGACTGGGCCTCGATTGTAGATTTAGTAGCACCATTTACATGATTATTGCCCTGACTCTGCCCAGCATGTGGAACCCCACTGAAATCAATAGGGCTCCATGGTGGTGTGAGGGTCCACCTCTACAGGGCTGTTTGCAAGATTGGGTCAATGATCATATCAGGGCAGAGGCCATGTGCCCACTGTACTTTTGGACCTATATATAAATAAAACAGCAAGAACTCTGTGTCCTTCTATGTCACTAGAATTCCAAGCCCCATTTAGACTTCAAATAAAATGTTAGACTTGTAGGGGAAAGCAAAAGGAACTATAAAAAGATATTATTTCATACAGGATTTTACAACCTATATACTCACAGAGCCAGGCTTCAAAACTTCTTGAGTGATGTTAACTCTAGTATAAAGCAAACAGACCTAGGTGACATTGTTTGTCATCTTGAGTGAACGTTCATACTGGTGCTGATTCATCTGTTATGTTTGTAGTCAGCTGTATGAACTCTACTGCCATCAAGTGTCAGTCCATAGCAAGAGTGCAATTCCTGGCAGCGTCCACAAACAGATACTACTTTAAATGACACCCTTGTTTCAAGGGCTACGGGGAGCAGCAGCATTGGGGACGTCCAAAAGCAAAACTAATTTAATCTACCCCGGAACATGAAAATCAGAAGCCTTGTAATCGGGATTTTCAACATAGATTCTGCAAGAACCTTAAACCTCTCCCTAACTGGGTAGTTAAAAAACATATCTGGCCACACCCTTGTCTGTGAATCAGCCCAACTCTACTGACTGCAGTGGATAAAATTGTTCGCTAACATTAAACTTTGTAGCCACACTGATTTACACCAGATGAAGATCTGGCTCTGTATCCTGAGCACCTTCTTTGTCTCGTAACCACAAGATTCAGTAATAGATTCTTCAGCAGAATTTTGAGATGTGACCTAAAAGCAAATATCAGATTTAAAACAACAACCCAAACCACCACAGCTACAAATACCTCGTGCTTCTTCAAAAGAGAAATCATGGACCCTGCACTTAAAAAAATAATCAAGGAAGAAAAGCATCACTCCTCCTCCACCACTCCCTAAAAATCAATTCAGAAAAAGTCTAACTGCTTCCGGGCCAAATTTACATCAGCTAAGGATCTGGTCTAGAGACTTTGAATTACTTTAGAACTCATTCTCTTGGTCCCCAAAATGCTAGTTCTGCAGGTGAGGGATGAAGGAAAGTAAAGGATAGAGGACACTCTCTTGTGGGATGGAACTGTGGCTGCTTGAAGGTTATGATGACTGAGACAATGCCCTTTTCGTCTCAGAGAAGCGATCGTGCCAAAGCAGCAGTAGTTAGAGCGGAAGCAGGCTTTCAGAAGCAGACTCTGAAATGGACCCTATCTGCCGGGTCTCCTGCATTTCCTTATTTGGTTGTTTTTGTCTCTTCTCACAGGGAGAGGAGGATCAGAGAATTATAGCAATTAGAGGCTCATACTCATTACTGAGTGATGGGAGAAAGGGCTGTAATATGGGCAATGGGAGTCAGAGCCTCAAATGGTGTAAACCAGCATAGCTCCAGTGACTTGAAGAGTTTGCACCAGCTGAGGATCTGGTCCTACATCAAGTGCCCAGACTTTTAACGTGCTGAACATCCTCAACTCCTTTTTGCCGTTAATTCTCCTTTCACTTACATTAGCAACTGTATAGTTCTCCATGATGTTCCTCCTTCTAACATGAGAATAAGCGAGTGGGGCAGATCAAACTTGTTGATTGCAATGGGAGTAGTTTGCAAGAGTTGCTCAGCCCCTCTCAGGAGTGGGTGCCTCACCCAATGCAGAGTTATTCCTTACAGCACATACTCACTAGCCACGGTGCTGATTGTCTCAAATGATGGGGCTTCCATCACTTTCCATTGCCTAATAGATTATGTCCCTCTCTACTGCCTGATTTTTATCTCATCAGTGTTTCCTTGACTGTAGCCCTGATTCATTGCTGCTTTACCCCAATGGGGGCACACAGGCAAAAAAGCTGGAACAACTGAGTGGTGACTCAGGTCCTGTGAATTTTCCTCTTCTACCTTAAAGGAAAGAGCTAAAAGCTCCTTCGCCCAGGCAGGCTGATCATGTGCCTCCTCGGCAGATTTGCCCCTTCCCTGCAGTGCTGAAATCCAGCCGTGAGTAAAGGGAAACATAGAACCGCTTGTGTTACACTGCAGCACTATGCTGAGCTGGGGGATTTGATCCAGGGGGCCCCATCCTGCTCTAGTTGAAATCAGGAGGAATTTAGCCACCAAATTAAACAGTAATCAGGCCCTTAATTGCTGTGTCTAGATTTAAATGTGCCACCCTAAAAAAGATTCAAAGACGGGAGAGTGTTAGTCCAGTGCTAGGCTGATTGACATCCGCTGAGGATCTGAAGTCAGTGGAGCTCTGTTGCTTGCCATCTGAGCAGCCGGCCTTCTATTTTGTTCTTTCCAATGCAGAGTTTGGTCTACTAATTATAGATTTTAAAAAATAGTCTCCTCTAGTTGTTTCACAGCCCAGTTTGCACAACTCTAAATGACCCAAAGTGTAAGGCAGCAGAGAACCAGGCCCATATAGATCACGGTTTAGTAGGTGATGCTGTCTGTATTAAAAGCTCTTCCACGTGTGAAATTACACTAATTGTTTTCACACAGCTTGAATAGTAAAAGGCTGCAGAAAATGACACAGCATGTCCTGTCTCTATCTCCGACTGAGGAGACAGTAAATCGTGTATAACAAAGACCAAATAACTTCATTAAAAGCGAGTGAAATGTTTTTGTTCATCTTTGCTGCAGAAGGTTTAGAGGAAGCCCTGGCCCTCCGTGAAGCATCTCTTTGCAGCAACTCGCTATTCTGTGGGCCAGATCCTCAGCTCCTGCAACTTGGCACAGCCCCATTGATTTTAAAATGGAGCTCTGTTGATTTACACCAGCTGAGGGTCTGGCCTTTTGGTTTTAAGGACCATCAGTGGCACAGTGCCTCTGCCATAAAATGGTCCAGGGATTTGCTCTCTGCAGTGAAGAAGATTTTGGTCCTCCTAAGATGAGAATGTTCTCAGTGAGCATGGAAAGTCTTTTGTTTTCCTTGTTGATCTTAGAGTGACACCTAGGGTGTACAACGTGCAATAGCTAGCTCTGCTAAACTTCGGCTGCTGAAACAGCCTTGTGGAAGTGCTTTGAATAAAGTGTATTTAAGCCACTGGGACCAACCAATCCACAGACTCTTATCTAGGCAGAATTCCTATTCCTGCATGAGGATTGCAGGCTTGGACTGTCTAACTTTAAGATCAAATTCCTACCCAATGCCTTCCCTGGACTCCTGTGTTTTAGCAAGTCTCATCTTAGACTTTTGATGTATTAGTCATTACTTCCCTTGAATCATATTTCCTCTCTCCAATACAAACCTTCATTTTTACACAATAAGATTTTTCCACCCTCAATACTGCTCGACAAGCTCAATTTCTCTGAAGGGATGAAAAAGCTATCGGGGGCCCAACAGAGGCAGCATAAAGAGGCTTTAAAGGAGAAAGAAATGCCCCTTCTGCAGGGGGCCTACATAATCAGTGTTGAACTGGTGTAAGGTTTCTCCACCAGCCCTTCTCCCAGCCACTGGTACAGGCGCCAAGAGGAAGATGGGGAGAGGGTGTGGCTGGAGTGTCACATGAGGGGCCTTGTGAAGAAAAGCATAAGTTAGAGCAGCTTCAAGGCTGCTGTAACTTACCCAAGGGGAAACAAGGTAGGCCCAGACTATGGGGATCACAAAGGTGTCTTAGAGTCACCTTTGCCCTACATCCCCAGTCCTTCCTCAAGGGCAGAAATGGAGGAACGGAGAATCAGGCTCACTATTTTTGGTAACCTTTACAGAGGAAAAAGTACTCACTCATAGAATGCACATGTTACATCATGTGACTGTCAGGCAGGCTAGAATCAGCTCTGTTTCCTGTTGGGGTGTGTGTGTGTGTGTGGGCAGGGGAGAATCAGGATTGAGAAGGATCTCTAAACTCTTATTTTCAGGATTACTTGTGGGGCGAGGGGAGAGCCCATGGAGAAGATATGCTCCCCCTCAGGAAATGAGACACTATAGGAAAGTTTCTTTAAAAGTGAAAGCTTTCTCCATATCTGAGAGATTTCACTTACACAACACACTGAAAGCTGAAAACTGTTTTTTTATCAGCTTCACTGGATGCTTCTAATGGCATCCTATTAAAAGTGGTTAGTGTCATTATTTTTTCTGATCTGCAGTTCTCCTCTACATATTACAAAGAAATACAAAATAAATAGTCTTTTTTTTCCTTTTGCCCCTCTAGAAAGAAAGGGAAATAAGTAAAATGTGTGCGGGGGAGGAGGGAAGGTGGGAATCTAAAGAAGATAATAGAAAGAAAGCATTAAAAACATGAGTGAAATCTTTGAGCCTATATATGTATTATTCGTGTGCTCACTTGTTCCTGTGCAAATAGAGATTGTTTCATAAAAGGCACAGGACCCTACTTTTATAAATTACAGGAACAGCACATCATAAATCTTTGTCCTTCCATCTGAAGATCTCAAAGTACTTCATCTGTGAATTAACCCAGACAACAACCCCACAAAATAGATAGACTATTACTATATTAGTCCTATTTTGTAGATGAGGAAACTGAGGCATGGAGTTGCCCTGTAGCACGTTTTCAGAAGCAGCCACTGATTCTGGGTGCACCACCATTAGTTGCCTGACTTGAGACAACTTGGGCTTGATTGTCAGAGGACCTGGGCATCTGCAGAACCCATTGACCTTCAGCCCGAGATGTGGAGTGCTCAGCACTGTCTAAAACGTTGGGTCCCTTAAGGTTTCTCAAGGTAGGCACCCAAAAGCAGTGGCCAGATTTGAAAATGTTGGACACTGTGTCCCATGGAGAGTGAGTGACAGAACCAAGTCTAGAACTCAAGAGTCCTGAATCCAGTCCAGCATGCTAATCTTTAGGTATACAGAGTGAAATTCATCCCTGGTTTTAACTCCCATAATTTCAATGGAGTTACACCAGGGTGACTTTGGTCCACTACCTCTGTATGATGTAGTGCTCAGTGCTGCAGCCGTGTGAGTTTAGCCGATTACTTCAACAGAAGCTCAACCCCACACCTCAGGTGGAAAATTAAAAACTCCCAAGGGAATGCAGCTCAGCAATCCTGCTTCTAACATACTCACTTCTGCAGGACGTGTGATGGCCAGTTAACTGACATGGAGAATCGATGGCTTAATGAAACTCCAGCAAGATGTACTCTACAGAATCAAGAGGAGACTCATCCAGAATAAAAAACAAAGGTAATAAAGCAGCAGCAGCAGCGGCTGGATGAATTGCTGAAGAAGATAAGAACAGCCTTACTGGGTCAGACCAATGGTCCATCTAGCCCAGGATCCTGTCTTCCGGCAGTGGCCAATGCCGGGTGCTTCAGAGGGAATGAACAGAACCGGGCAATTTTGATTGAACCAGTATCTGCTTCTGCAGTTGGAGGTTTAGGGACACCAAGAACATGGTGTTGCATCCCTGGCCATCTTGGCTAATAGACACTGATGGACCTATCCTCTATGAACTCATCTAAATTCTTTTTTTGAAGCCAGCTATACTTTTGGCCTTCAACATCCCATGGCAACAAGATCCACAGGTTGACTGTGAATTGTGTGAAGACGTACTTCCTTTTGTTTGTTTTTAAAGCTGCTGCCTATTAATTTCATTGGGTGACCTCTAGTTCTTGTTACATGAAGGGCTAATTAACACTTATTTACTTTCTCTGCATGAGTCATGATTTTATAGACCTTTAGCATATCCTTCTGATTAGTCTCTTTCCAAGCTGAACAGTCCCAGTCTTTTTAATCTCTCAACATATGGAAGTTGTTCATACCTCTAATCATTTTTGTTGCCCTTCTCTATGCCTTTTCCAATTCTAATATCTCTTTTTGAGATAGGGCTACCAGAACTGCACTTAGTATTCAAGGTGTGGGCGTACCAGGGATTTATATAGGGGCATTATGATATTTTTCTGTTTCATTATCTACCCTTTTCCTAATGGTTCCTAACATTCAGTTACCTTTTTTGACTGCTGCACATTGAGCGGATGTTTTCTGAGATTGATCCAAATGACACATGTAATTTCATGAACATGGGCCCAAAAATATTGCTGATTTCTTTGTTAAAATGTTGCCTGATTCTGCTGTCCCTCACCTGGTGTAAATCAGGAGTCACTCCATTGAAGTTGCTGGAGTTACACTGATGTAAAACCAGTGTGAGAGCAGAATGAGGTCCAATGTAAAGTAGTTAGGAAATGAGTGTTCCTGGGGGTGCCTGGTACTGTTAAGTACCATCTCCCTCTCTGGACCAAGCTATTCCCAGTTCCCCAACATCTAGGGTAACGGTTGGGCCATTTTATATACGCTAAGGGTCATGGGCCAACTTGACTTGCTTATGCCAGTGTCTTACAGGATACAGGCCTGTAGGTTCCTTGCGTTACTGCTAAGTAAAATAAAAGACGAGGCTAGCTGTATGGGCTACACTATTATATTCTTCTCTTTTGCTGTTTAGTGCTTTCCATCTCAAATTTAAACAAGCATTTTCTCAAAAAAACATGCCTCTTAGGTTTTTGCTTATAGCATCAGGTAATAGAATATCTCAGTTTGGCTGTATGCCTTGATGCTTCCTATTTTTAAGGAGAGATGAGTCTGACCCATAAAACTTGTGTCCAGAAACTTCAAAGCTGAGGTTTCAATTAATTTTACAGTCCATTTTCTGACCTTATTTAAATGGATGTGAATGCAGAAGTCTAGACTTACATTGATGTAAATGAGCTCAAAACACTACCTCAAGATTCTGAGTTTGATTCTCCTCTTACCTACACTGGTTGATGTCAGGAGTAACTCGACAAAAGACACTGGAATGATACACATGCAAAACCAGTATGAGATCAGAATCAGGCCATTTCAATTTTGTATGCACCTGAAACTGCCCCTCCTCACCACCAAAAAAAAAAAAAAGTTCCCTCCAGACTTTTGCCACAAATTAAAAGTACTTTATGAAGAGAGACTACAGCAATTGTCCTTTGTTACAAGATACGTTCTTTTCCCCGCATCTACTTAGGCCATAGCTACTTAACACAGTGGTCCCCAAATTTTTCAGTGGAATGGCCCCCTTACCCCAGTCCACAGCCCCCTTACCCCCGAACTGGGGCCAGGAGCAGGGCCGTGGCTCCAGGGCAAGGTGGGAGATGCACACAGGGGAAGGGGCCAAGGTTAGGGGCTGGGGCCGGGGTCAGGAAGAGAGCTGTGGCCAGGGGCTGAGGCTGGGGGTGGGAGCGGAGCTGCAGCCAGGCCACGGTGGGGGCCGGCAGCCAGGTGCGGAGCCAGGAGCTGTGGCTGAGGGTGGGCCAGAGCAGAGCTGGGGATGAGATGGGACTGGGTGGCGCTCCCTCCCCACCCCCATGGGGGCTAGCCTGGGCCTGCTGCACCCCGCCCCCCCAACATTCCTCTCTGCCCCCATAGGGGGACATGTCCCACAGTTTGGGGACCTCTGACTTAACAGGTGTAGTCCGCTCTCAAATGTCCTAACTGCCAGAATCGGATATTTGAAGATGGAAATCTGTAATGGAGACTTCCCAGGGGAGGGGAGAGAGGGAGTGGCTTTAAAAAAAAAAAGGAATTATTGATTGCACTCCACTCAATGCAACTGTGACATCTACAAATTGTTGCTAAGAATGAGTGGAGGCTCATTTCCAGCCTTAGAAACATTGATTAAATCTGACCACATTACTCCCCTAGTGAGGATGCTTTCGGGAACAGGCTTTTCTAGCATTCAACATGTAAAAGGTACATTAAATATAAAAGTCAATATTCCAGATTCAGCTTTGATGGACGGGCACCACAGGCATTGCAAGAGGGGGTCACACTAATATGCACTCTGTCGGTAACCAGTGATTCTTAATGAAGACATCTGACATTGCTTCCTATTTTTAATTCTTTCATATGATATAATGAGAGCAGAGAAAGCTGGTATCGTTTGAACAAAAAGTGTGACTCTGGATCCTACAAGCTGCCTTTTGGTGATTTTTATTACAGAGGTACAGGAGCCCCATTTTTCTAGGTGCTGTACAATATTTAGTAAAGGGCAGTCCATGACTCAAAGAGCTACAGCCTAAATAGTCAAGATGCACAAAGGATGGAAGGGAAACTGAGGCATAATGAGATGAAGTGACATGGTCACTTAGCAGGTCAGTGGCAGAGTCAGGAATGGATGCCAGTTCTCCTGAGTCTCAGTCCACGTTACAGGGTGGTAGTATTACAATCCAAAGACAGGACAGTTTGAATTTAGGTGCAAATTTGCGGGGCTATATCTGGGTGGACTAAATGGCTTTTCCAAGGTGAGCTCTTTTACAGGCTGGCAGCATTTGCCTAAAATGCACTGTGCTGTTAGCAGTATTTATTCTGCCAGGGAACGTTCAGTGAGTTTTGCTGTCTTGTGAAGGCAGATGCCTCCTTACATCATCCAGATATAAGGGAGCTGGGAGTGGCTCTCTCATGAGAGAGAGGATCTAGAATGTGGGCTGAACAACGCAGAGAGAGGAGCCTGAGGAGCAGCTAACACTGGTCTGATCTGATTGTTACATTATGTTATTGTTATTAAAGACAGGAAGGGGTGAATTTTTGACCCTACACAAAAAGAACAGGAGTACTTGTGGCACCTTAGAGACTAACAAATTTATTTGAGCATAAGCTTTCGTGGGCTACAGCCCACTTCTTCGGATGCATAGAATGGAACATATATTGAGGAGATATATATACACATACAGAGAGCATGGAAAGATGGGAGTTGTCTTACCAACTCTGAGAGGCCAATTGAGTAAGTGGGAAAAAAAACTTTTGAAGTGATAATCAAGATAGCCCAGTACAGACAGTTTGATAAGAAGTGTGAGAATACTTACATGGGGAGATAGATTCAATGTTTGTAATGGCTCAGCCATTCCCAGTCTCTATTCAAGCCTAAGTTGATTGTATCTAGTTTGCATATCAATTGAAGTTCAGCAGTTTCTCGTTGGAGTCTGTTTTTGAAGCTTTTCTGTTGCAAAATTGCCACCCTCAGGTCTGTTACTGAGTGACCAGACAGGTTAAAGTGTTCTCCTACTGGTTTTTGAATGTTATGATTCCTGATGTCAGATTTGTGTCCATTTATTCTTTTGCATAGAGACTGTCCGGTTTGGCCAATGTACATGGCAGAGGGGCATTGCTGGCACATGATGGCATATATCACATTGGTAGATGTGCAGGTGAATGAACCCCTGATGGCATGGCTGATGTGATTAGGTCCTATGATGATGTCACTTGAATAGATATGTGGACAGAGTTGGCATCAGGCTTTGTTGCAAGGATAGGTTCCTGGATCAGTGTTTTTGTTCAGTAGTGTTTGGTTGCTGGTGACTATTTGCTTCAGGCTGGGGGGTTGTCTGTAAGTGAGGACAGGTCTGTCTCCCAAGATCTGTGAGAGTGAGGGATCATCTTTCAGGATAGGTTGTAGATCTTGATGATGCGCTGGAGAGGTTTTAGTTGGGGGCTGAAGGTGACAGCTAGTGGTATTCTGTTATTTTCTTTGTTGGGCCTGTCTTGTAGGAGGTGACTTCTGGGTACTCTTCTGGCTCTGTCAATCTGTTTTTTCACTTCAGCAGGTGGGTATTGTAGTTTTAAGAATGCTTGATAGAGATCTTGTAGGTGCTTGTCTCTGTTTGAGGGATTGGAGCAAATGCGGTTGTATCTTAGAGCTTGGCTGTAGACAATGGATCTTGTGGTGTGTCCTGGATGGAAGCTGGAGGCTTGTAGGTAAGTATAGCGGTCAGTAGGTTTCTGGTATAGGGTGGTATTTATGTGACCATCGCTTATCAGCACAGTAGTGTCCAGGAAATGGACTGCTTGTGTGGATTGATCTAGGCTGAGGTTGATAGTGGGGTGGAAATTATTGAAATCATGGTGGAATTCCTCAAGGGCTTCTTTTCCATGGGTCCAGATGATGAAGATGTCATCAATGTAGCGCAAGTAGAGTAGGGGCGTTAGGGGACGAGAGCTAAGGAAGCGTTGTTCTAAGTCAGCCATAAAAATGTTGGCATAGTGTGGGGCCATGCGGGTACCCATAGCAGTGCTGCTGACTTGAAGGTATATATTGTCCCCAAATGTGAAATAGTTGTGAGTGAGGACAAAGTCACAAAGTTCAGCCACCAGGTTAGCTGTGACATTATCGGGGATACTGTTCCTGATAGCTTGTAGTCCATCTTTGTGTGGAATATTGGTGTAGAGGGCTTCTACATCCATAGTGGCCAGGATGGTGTTTTCTGGAAGATCACCGATGGATTGTAGTTTCCTCAGGAAGTCAGTGGTGTCTCGAAGATAGCTGGGAGTGCTGGTAGCGTAGGGCCAGAGGAGAGAGTCCACATAGCCAGACAATCCTGATGTCAGGGTGCCAATGCCTGAGATGATGGGGCGTCCAGGATTTCCAGGTTTATGGATCTTGGGTAGCAAACAGAATACCCCTGGTTGGGGTTCTAGGCATGTGTCTGTACAGATTTGTTCCTGTGCTTTGTCAGGGAGTTTTTTTTAGCAGATGGTGTAGTTTCTTTAGGTAATCCTCAGTGGGATCAGAGGATAATGGCCTGTAGAATGTGGTGTTAGAGAGCTGTCTAGCAGCCTCTTGGTCATATTCCAATTTATTCATGATGACGACAGCACCTCCTTTGTCAGCCTTTTTGATTATGATGTCAGAGTTGTTCCTGAGGCTGTAGATGGCATTGTGTTCAGCATGGCTGAGGTTATGGGGCAAGTGATGTTGCTTTTCCACAATTTCAGCCTTTGCACGTTGATGGAAGCAATCTATGTAGAAGTCTAGTCTGTTGTTTCAACCATCTGGAGGAGTCCACGCAGAATCCCCCTTTTTTTTTGTCTCACCAAAGAGTCGACGTAGTGCTGGTAGGGAGGATTCTGTGGGTTAGTATGCTGTTCAGGAGTATGTTGGAAATATTCTTTGAGTCGGAGACATTGAAAGTAGGATTCTAGGTCACTGCAGAACTGTATCATGTTCGTGGAATCCTAGAAATGTAGGGCTGGAAGGAACCTTGAGAAGTCATCAACTCCAGGACCAAGTTAACCCAGGGTCACACCAAAGATGAACTGGGGCCTTTGAATGTAGCAGGGCTAAGGTAAAATTCTGGCCCTATAAAGTCAATGGCAAAACTCCTGTTAACTTCAATAGGGGCAGGATTTCATCCATAGTCTCTTATTGGGTGCTTGCAAAATAATTTTCTTCTGCGTTTATTTATTTGTACATATTAAAGCTAACTTCCATCACTGGCCTCTTTGCTGTTTCACTTTTTGTGCATACAGAATGCTTATGTAATTAATAGTCTTTATCCTTTCTATTCCTTTGCAATCAAATGTCTCTAGAGCTGGGTGAAGTACGACACAACAGCAGCATTAATTTCCTGATGAAAGAATAAACCTTGTTAACCAAGCTCTATTGTACCTCACTCATTATAAAACCAGTTTTATTTCCCATAGTGAATGGACTAATGGAGGATGATATAAAATAATAAATCCCCTAATAAGTTGCCACTCAATATTATTTTATCCATGATAAATTGCTACCAGACATTTATCTGCACTCTAGTTATTCAGTAAGATAGGACAGGGGTTCCCAAGCATTTTCACAGTGTGAACTGTAATTTAACATAGACACTGTCTTTTAGACACCACCTCTCCCATTCAGAATCATGCAGAACACCAGTCCTTCCATTCACAATTGGACAACATCCCTCGGGCTGCTACAACAGTTGCTTACATGGAAAAGTAATATTAGAAAATGAGTTAATGTGGTTTTGAGACACCTTAGCAGTTGGAAATTAGGAGAAAACAGAGCCATGTGACCAGCCAGCTCTCCATAGACTAATAATCAGGTGAAAAGACCCTATTCCCAACTAGCAGTTGTTATGGCCACTTTACCATAGACCAATAGTAACTGGAAACAGAGCCTGAATAAACCTGGCAACCATTAGAATTTTATTTCTTTAGACTGTATATGTGATCTTTCTTAAGATTGCACCAAGTTTCAATCAAAGCAGACTTTTACCTTTACAGTGGGGAAATGAAATCTAGTTTTTAGAGCAGGGAATGGGATATCACAATTCTTGAGTTCTGTTCCAGGCCCTACAATATCCTTTACCCTGATTATTAAGGATGATTAACTATATTTTAATCCCCAGCTCAAAGAAGTTGCTCACAAAATAGAATTTTGCAAGGCCATGCTAACCCTAGACCATTCTTCCTCTCCAAATGTGGGTTCACCTTTAAGAATCCGAGGATAGTAAGACCAGGATTTGATCCATTAAATGTAAATAGCAAAGAAGGAGATTTAGTGGAGTTATGCCAATTGATACAAGTGGAGGATCTGGCCCCTTCAGTAGGATACTAATATTAATAATAGTAAGTCAGGCTTTCAGCAGTACCTATTTCATAAGATGAAATGCTACATTTGCTGTTGGCCCAGGGGAACCTTTGTCATTGTATGTAGCAGCAGTAAATGGGCTTGAGTGAATTTTAAAAGGAATTTTACAAGTGAGCTCTTTGAGCTGTCTAGCACTTGAGGAGTTGATTTCTCACTTTGTCTCATTTCAGTAATATTGGGTTTTTGGGCTTATGGGAGTGGGGCGTCAGCTTTATGACGCTGAATTAGTGCAAATGAGTAATGGGGTGTATTGTGCTGGGATTTGCAGCAGAAAAGATATGGAAGTCTCTTGTCAGAGTTAATGATACTGGGTTGCATCCTGCATTTCTTCCTCAGGCAAAACTAACACTGATGCTTGTGCCCTGCATACAGATCTAATTGCAGGACTGGAGCTTTAGTTTGCACTGATGGAAGTTGTGCTTGAATAAGGAGAGAGCTTGTCATCTGGATACAGCAGAGGTCAGAGATGAAGTTTCTGAGCTCTTTCCCTGATGTGGAGAGAAAAAAAAATGTGAAGCTTTAAAATTTTAATCAACTCGTGAATGGAAAAGCTGTTCAAAAGGCTAGTGCCAACAAATTAATCATTCAGAACCTGTTCATCTGAGTTAAAATACCCCAAAGCTAAGATGTTCAAAGTTGCCTTAAGAATCTGGACTCCCAATTCCAATCAAATAAAAGGGAATTGGATTCTAACTCCTCTAGTCAGATCTGGAAACCCCTACCTACCCCCCTAAAGTAAGTAATGATAACTACCATTCATTTCTAGGATGTCTGTTGAGGAAGAGGGACAAAACTCTACCACAAACAATGTGTCCTATTCACCACCATGTTATATCTATATCTTCATTGAAGATGACAGTTACACCCACATAAAATAGATTAATGCAATGGTGAATCAGCCTTGTTATTCTTTAGAAACCTTGAAAGCTCTTTTTTAAACATATTGGGTAGATTTTGCCGCCTGATCCTTGAAGCTCTTACTCATATAAGTAATCCCACTAAGGCCCAGTCCTTCCCATTAAACTTGATGTGACTACTCAGTTGAGTAATGACTAAGGCCCAGTCCTTCCATTGAACTCATTGGAAGTTAGGAGCCTAAATACCTTTGATGATCTGAGCCTAGCTTCCTGAGCAAAAGCTACAGGATCAGGCATTTATTTCTGATATACTTCAAAGCCTGAGATTTTCAAAGCCACTTGGGGATGTGGAAGCCTAATACCCATTCATTTGGGGAACTGATCATCCAAATACCTTTGAAAATCTTTCTTTTTTGCCACTTCAGTCAAGATGGCAACAGCCCAGGGGACGAATGGGTCTATTGCATGACACGCTGGCTTGCATTTTGTTTGTATAAACATGAAACTATATTAATGTAGTAGTAATATGTGAAAATAAAACAGTACTATGCAATCGTTCTTCAGTGTCATTGATTTAGTTAGACAAAGGGTAACATTTTCAAAAATATCTAAGTGGCTTAAGCGTTTAAGTCCCATTGACTTGCAGTGAGACTTAGGCTCATAAGGGACAGATTATTTTTAAGTATTTAGATGCCTAAAGATACATGATTTCAATGGGAGTTAGGTGCCTACCCATTTCTGAAAATCGCATTGTGCCTATCGGCATCTTTAGGTACCTAAATACCTTTTTAAAACCTTGCCCTGGGTGCCTAAGTCACTTTTGAAAATATGATTTTGGCTCTTCAGTCACTTGGATGCTTTTGAAAATTTGCCCCAAAGCAACTAAATTTTAAACTTTTTTAAAAAACACCTTCCCCACTGCTCACTTTATTGTCTTTATTTGACCACAATTTCACCTTTAGAATGAGTTCAGTCTCCCCATGCAATGAGCATTAGTGAAAACTTTCTCTCCAGTCCTGTTCAAAGAGGTTTATGTCCTTAAGAAGCAATCAACCCATAATACAAGAACTAGGGATCACCAAATGAAATTAATAGGCAGCAGGTTTAAAACAAATAAAAGGAAGTTCTTCTTCACACAGCGCACAGTCAACTTGTGGAACTCCTTACCTGAGGAGGTTGTGAAGGCTAGGACTATAACAGAGTTTAAAAGAGAACTGGATAAATTCATGGAGGTTAAGTCCATTAATGGCTATTAGCCAGGATGGGTAAGGAATGGTGTCCCTAGACTCTGTTTGTCAGAGGGTGGAGATGGATGGCAGGAGAGAGATCACTTGATCATTACCTGTTAGGTTCACTCCCTCTGGGGCACCTGGCATTGGCCACTGTCAGTAGACAGGATACTGGGCTAGATGGACCTTTGGTCTGACCCAGTACGGCCGTTCTTATGTTCTTAATCTCTCCCATATATATATAAATAAAACAAGAAACCAATGAACATCCATTCCTCTTAATCCTTGTGTCACTGAGCTGTGCAATAGGGCTGCAGGTTTGCACAAAGGTACTGCTGGTTTCTTCCACTGCATTCTTTCCTTCTATCAAAGCAGGCACACACAGGAAACTCTGAAATATAATCCCAAGAGACTGGCACCTTTACAAGGCATAATGTGATGCACTGTAGGTTACACGGGTCATTAGTTATAATTCAGCTACTAAACTATTGCTCTGTGAACTTGCCATATATGCACTTGCAATTGTGTGTAAATCAAAAGACTGGATTACAGTACATTTCACATTTGGTGGTGTAGGTCCTCGGTTTAGCTAAAACAGATGTCTGTCCTTTTCCAGAGCTGGGCAGATGTTGAATTTTCTATGAGCAAGGGCTCAAATTGTTTTTTATGTGTGATACTGTGCAATGCTGCAAGACTAACACACCATATCTTATCGAGTTGAATTCCTTAGCAAAATTGTATACCTCTGCTCATATTTCCTTCTTTATTCTAGATACATTGCTGCTTCTAAGAGTTATGTTTCAAGTTTACCGTAGTGAAATAAAGCTATATTTTTTAGTGAAAGGATTAGCACCAGCCGCAGAATAAATCTGGGTTTAAATTACCAACCCCCTTAAATGATGCCATCAAAGAAAATGACTCAAAATACCACCGGGAGGGAGAGGGGAAGAAAAGAGAGAACAGCAGTTAAGGAAATGCAAATGGTAAGCCGTAAAATATATATCTTGAGTTCAGATTTAGACTGTTTTTGAAAAAAAGATTTTTGTTGTCGAAGAAAACACTATCTGAGAGAGAACTGTTGTGGAAACTTTAGCTAGGAACTCCTAATGGTATGAAACAAGATTTGATGGTTACACTTTTTTTAAAAAAAAAAAAGCACACAGAGAGAAAGGACAGTCTTGTGATTAAGGCACTAGACTGGGACTTAGGCGAACTGGCTTCAGTTCCTAGCTGTGCTACAGACTTTGTGTGTCCTAGGGCAACAAGTCACTTAGACTCTCTATAATACATCCTTCTGGTTGATTATTATGCAAAATGGGGCTTTGCACCTTGCAAAATGGGGCCATGATCCCAGTCAGGATCTCCAGGTACTATTGTCAAATGACAAATAATTTAAGAACTAGAATCTAATCATAAAAAAATAATAAATAGTTAAAGTTGATTTTTTCATGTGAAAAATCAAAATGGCAACAGCTAAACTCATATGTATAATGTATTTTGCATAGAATGTAGTAACTAAGAGAGCCTGTATCATTATGTTTAGAAAAATAAATGTGAAATCAAGAGAGTTTGGAGACTCCACTCAATGGATGTTGAGTGTTCTCAGTCCCTCCAGGAGGTGACCAGGAACTCACAGGATCAGGGCCTTTATGGTATGAAGAATGCCTGGGAATCAAGATATTAACGGGCTAGAAATTGCAAACCAGATGCCTCTTTTAGACTTCTTCCTTTGTGTCTCGTGACCACTATTTATCAGCCAACTGCAGTGTTGCAGTGAACTTCCACCTAGCTATTGTTAAAGTTTCCCTTCACTGTATCTGCTCTTTGTTGTGTAGGTCTGCTTAGGTCACCAAAACTTAAGCACGTATTCTGCCACCAATGGACTTAGAGGAAGGACCCTTCCTTCTTGTGATCCACAATAGACAATCTTGGGGACTTAAGAATCAGACACTGGCGGCTTCTTTTATCATGTAAAGAGAAACTCTTAACATAATAGGGTGCACAAATGTCCAGCCCTGGCTTTGCTATTCTTTTATTGGCAGAAGGCTGTTTTATGGCAGGTTTGGATGATATAACCTGCCTTTGGCATCAACAAACTTCTAAAAAATAGATTCCCTTGAAGAAAAGATCACCTATCCAGACAGAAACTATGTCCAAATGGTCAGCGGGGTGATCTCCTAGTACAATTGGTGGGAAGACGTCTGTGATTTTCTTGGGATTGCTGTCTACGTTAAATGATATGACCTAGGGAAAAATGAGTGTTGTCATTAAATGCCTGTTTTCTCTTCCTGCTATAAAATCCCAATGCAAATGAATGTGTAACTATCTTGGCACTATACAAATACTATAAGATTTATATAGACACCTCGATCTATATATGCAGGTGAGATCAAATTTGCAGTAAGGGCGGTTTAGGTTGGACATTAGGAAAAACTTCCTAACTGTCAGGGTGGTTAAGCACTGGAATAAATTGCCTAGGGAGGTTGTGGAATCTCCATCATTGGAGATTTTTAAGAGCAGGTTGGACAAACACCTGTCAGGGATGGTCTAGATAATACTTAGTCCTGCCGTGAGTGCAGAGGACTGGACTAGATGACCTCTTGAGGTCCCTTCTAGTTCTATGAGTCTATGGATAGCTAGCTAGAACTATAGGTACAGGTTAGAGCTGGGCAGAGAGGTAAGAGCTAGCTAGAGCTATATATGCAGGTGAGATCTAGATATATCCATACACTCTGGATAGGTCTATATACACAGATGAGAGCTAGATACATGGATAGATAAGATAGGCATAGATTCACTCCCCACAGGCAATAAGGAGAGCAAAATGTTGTCGTTTAAAAAATGGGATCAGATAACCATTTGGAGGGTAAATGATTGAGAGCTTTAAACAGCTAACTACAAAGACAATATTTATCTCTATGAGCTTTCTGGCTTTTCCATCCCAAAGTGTCAAATATTTCTATGAACAAGAATAATTTCCTCATAAAAAATAAGACACTGTGGCCTTTTTATGACCAAAGAAAGCATACGTATGAAATCAGAAGATGCAAACCCACTAAATTATTACTGAGGAAATAGAAATGTTTGTCTCCTCTGTCCAAGAAAACAACCTCTATGTGAGCAGATATGCCAGGAAAACCTTGCAAAATATGCTTTGGATGCTGGCACCCTTGCAAATCTTCTGTGAACACACAATCTCCAGTACCAAGTTACTAAAGGGAGAGATGGGAAATCCATTTCTATGAGAATCTTGTCATCTCAGTTCAATGAGATTTTCATACTATGGCAACTAAGAAAAGCAAGAGGAGATTCAGATTAGGCCAAACCCTGGAGCTCCCTATGCACAAAGGGGCTTTAACCTGTAGGATGCTATACCACTGCCTGCCTTGGAAAAGATCCCAGAAGTATATTCCCCTACCTCCACGCATAAGGGAGCATTGAGGTTCTGATTCAAAGCCTGTTGAAGTCAATGGGATTCTTCCCGTAGACTTCAGTGGGCTTTAGATCAGGCCCCACATGCAGACCTTGGACACAATCGATGGGTCTCTTCATTCCATGGATTCATTGGGCCAAAATCCAGCTAGATGATAGGGGCTGTGGGCTTGTCTTCACTGAAGTTTTAGCTTGAAATATAACTCAACTGTTGCCCCTAACCCAGCTCCTGTCCACACATGCAAATCTCTAGTTTGCCTTAGGTTGTGCTTTAAACTTGTGCTACAAATACCTTTTGTAAAGTGCTTGGAGATCCACAGATATGAGCTAAGTATTATTATATAAAGCAAATATGTACAGGTAGAACATGTTGAAACACTGGTTTCTAATGTTCATTTTGCACAGGTGTGTTTGTATATTGCATTGTTAGCTTTTTATTATTATCTCTATCACCACATTGTCAGGTCTAAGTCAGCTCCTGGCCTTCCCCGTCAAAGACCTGTGAACCTCCAAAATGGCAGCCCGTGTATTAAAATTAAGGCAGGTTCAGCTGGTAACTTTAATGAGTGGATTCCATATGCTAGAATCAAAGCAACCAGAGATTTAAAAGAGCTGTTAGATCATCTAGACCATTCCCCACCCCTGCCAGTGCAGTTTGTTCCCTGCGGTATATTCCTTAGAGCTGTGCCAACATTAAATGACTCAAGTATTAGAGCTTCATCACTTTCCTGGTAAGATTCCTTTTCAGAGTCTAATTGTAGAACACTGAGACATTAGCTTTCTAATTTAGCTGGTATCATATTAATTCCTAGCATCTGCTGTCCATGTTATTCTTTTCACCATGACCATTTCATAGTGCCGTTACCCCCTCCAATGAAAGGACCGCCAAGCTCTGCCACACAGAGTGCTTATTATGCTCTGCATTTACAGTGAGACATACAGTGCTCCCAGCCTGTAAACTGGAATTTGATCTGACCTTACTGTGCTAGGTGCTGTACTAGCACAGAATAAGAGACAACCCCTGACCCGAAGAGTTTACAACCTAAATCCACAAGGCAGACAAAGGAAGCATTATTTATACCCATTTTACAGATGAGGAACTGAGTGGTCAAGTGTCTCTCCCAAGGTCACATAAGAAGCTTGTGGCAGATTGAGGAACTAAACCCAGGTCTCTAGAGTCCCAGTCCCATGCCTTAGCCATAAAACCATCCTTTTTCTCTTCTGTTTCGGATCCTTTACCATTATAACTACTAGATCTTCCACAATGATGTCAAACTTGTGGTTATTGTTGGAGTTGCTGCTAAGGCTTCCATAAACCTCTGAACAAATCTCCAAAAACCAAGGAGGCAGATGGAAAAGAGGAGAGACAGGAAAAGCCATGTAGATTGACAATGTCCAGCTCTGTTCTGCTAGCCTCTTGATCACAGTTAACTTTTCTGTGGCCCAGTTTACCTGTCTGTATAATGGGTATAATAATATGAACTTGTCTTTAATGTTTGGGAAGAGCTTTGAAATCCTCAGAGGAAAGATCTCGTGGGCTAGATCCTGGTCACTTTTCTGTCTGCTTTGTACCACTTTGGCAATAAAAATCAGGCTAAAAACCATCTTCACCAGCACCTGAGTATTTCCTTGGCATGGAGGAATCCCCAGGATGCTTAGGGCTAGTGTAGCAACTCCTGTAACACCCCTTGCCATAGCATGGGATTACGAGGATACAGGGGTTATGGGGCCAGAGGGAACTACTAAGTACAAACAATCCTTACCTATCATGACAGCCTTTTGGGAGGAGAGCTGCTACCAGCCAGTGCTCCTTAAAGAAGCCATGACACTGCCAATTGTGCACTTAAAGTACAGACTGTAAGGGGCTTTGTATTATATGGGCAACTATACCCACCCACCAAAAGTCTGGATTTTTCACACTTGTTATCTGGTCACCCTAGGAGGAGGTAAGTAAATAGTGAAATATAAGGAATATTCTGTACACAGTATTAGTATCTTGCTGTCAGGAAGGAAAGACTGCAGTTGTGTTTATTCTTTAGCGAGACAAGCTGGGTGAGGTAACATCTTTTATTGGACCAACTTCTGTTGGTGAAAGAGACAAGCTTTTGATCTATACGGAGCTCTACTTCATGTCTCTAATACCCTGGGAGACCAACAGGGTTACAACAACACTGCAAACAATGGAAGATATTTATTCTTTAGCATTTGTAGTTCTTAATTCTAACAGAGTGGGGCACTAGAATCACACTCCTTCTGCCTTTTGGTTAAACTACAACAGTGCATTAGCTCAAGGGAGATAGTGCTATAGAGCGTTCCAGGTATTGTACAGAGAGTTCTTTCCAAGGATTGGGATATTGTAAAAATTATGGGTTTAGACGAGGGCAGCAGTTGGCTTCAACGGTTCAAAATGTTTAGAAATGTGCTGCTCTTTCCAATAGAAATTAAAAGATTAAAAAAGCACATAAATTTCCAGCGTGTATGAAAAGGCAACAGAAATAGCTGGCCACATTCTTCACTGACTTGGATTGACTACAATGTAATTGCCTGGGAAGTAAATCCGCACAGAATTCAACCTTGACTTTTTATGACTTATATTTCAAAAAAATCAGACTATCATAACAGTTGTTAGTCTGATTTTTTTTAAATATAAGTAATACAAAATTTGCCTTTTCATATATGCTGGAAATGTACATGCTTTTTTATCTTTTAATTTCTATTGGAAAGAGCAGCACATTTCTAAACATTTTGAAACATTGAAGCCAACCGCTGCCCTCGTCTAAACCCATAATTTTACAATATCCCAATCCTTGGAAAGAACTCTGTACAATACCTTGGTATCTGTACAATAAAAGTAGGTATCATTGTCCCCAGGCCCACGAGGGGCCATGAGTTGTCCATAGTCACAAAGCAAGTCAATGACTGAGCTGGGAGTAAACCCATGGCTCCCTGTCTCCTTCGTAGCTGGGCTATCTTGCAGGCAATGAGTTCCAGCCCTGCAATCAAACATTCAGGTAACGGAGATCTGACATACTGCCCACAACATTTACTATCTGCCTTTTAGCTCAGTGATCCACAGGAAGAGAACAGTTTTGCTCCTGCAGAGAGGATCTTCTTGTTCCTGGAAGACAATGATTATAAAATTCCCCCTCAGCAAAAAAAAAGAAAGCAAGAAAAATTAAAGTTGCACAGAAACTTTGAAAATCTGTCTGGAAAGGGTGCTGCATATTAAGCTAGGTAAGTGTCTTTCTTGGGGACCATTAGGCCATATTCAGAGGTGACATAAATTCTATTATCTAGATACTTATGTGGCCCCATCACAATAGTAACTGAAGAGCTTCAATATCTTTGAGGATCTGGGCCTACCTTTGATTGAAATCAATGGAAGTTAGGAACCTAAATTCCTTTGAGGATCTGGGCCTGAGTAGCTCAGAACCATTAATGAATATATGTTCACAACACCCCTGTGAGACAGAGAGAGACTATTAATCCCCAGTTTTACAGGTGGGGAACTGAGACACAAAGAGATTAGGGGCTAGTTGAGGTTAAGGGGAGTTACAAAGGATCAACACCTCTTAAAATCAAACTCTAAAGTGCCTTGGGCTATGATCACACTGGGAACCAGGAGCTGAATGTAAATCTCCTTAGTCCCAATCCAGTATCTCAGTCACCAGACCATCCTTCTACATTGCTAAATTAGTGTAGGTGGGCCAAATTTATCTCTGGTGTGACTTCAATCAGAATTTAGCCTACAGTTCTGTTGAGAGAATAGACTCCAGCTCACTCTTCCATAGCTATCTTGGTTAAGCAGTGATATGACTTTAAAAAAAATTGAGCAGATATGACTAAAGACCCACAGGGAGCAAATGCATGAAGGAGATGTTACTTAAACAGAGTCACTTTTCTAAGCCAAAAAAACACACTGAGAGGAAGGAGATCCATCTGAGATTGTTCACTACGTACAGCACGGATGCTGATGAATCCTTACATTTAATGAAAAATTCACCAACTTTTCCTATTTCAGTAATAAAAACACCAATGCTAGTTACTGTTTATTCATCAGTTGTGTTTTGCTTTTGGTTTTCCACTTGCTGCCAAAATTTTTCCTTACCCCCATTGGAACACGGGCAGAATCTTAAACACCTTGAAAAAAGTTATCATTAAAATGTTTATGACACCAGCACACAGCCAAAGTTACCTAACACCCATGACGCTAGGTAGCAGTAGAGGGTTGAATATACTACACTTTGCGGGTCATTAAAAAAAAAATCAGCTCCCACTTAGGCACCTAAGTAAGGGCCAGGCTTTCAAAAGATCTCAGCACCCAGGCATATAGCCAGCATGCTGAGCTATATTGAAAATCTGGACACTTGGTTTGGTGCCTTTTTTGATAAGCTGAGCCCAACTGTGGGAACCGAGCCCTTTTCAAAATGGAGCCCTTGTTGTCTACAAGATATTTCTCTCTCACTCTTCTGTTCTCTGACAGTACAGAAAGTCACTTCAAAGATAAAAGTGTAGTCTGCGTGATAAGAAACAGGGCTGCCTTACTCAGAAAGAAACAGACATTATCCACTATCTAAGGATATCCTAGGGAGGGGCATTGAAACTGAGTTGAATGTTTGCTCAAATGTAACACACTGCATCAGCGAGAAGAATGGTTAGCTTGAAGCATTGATCAAGGTTGTCTACTACTACAAGCACTTTTGGCCAGATTCTTGGTCCAGTACAGGAAAGCAAGAGTAAGACTGGCCTCCAGGAGCAATTGACAATTGCTCTTTCTCAGAAGGGGGGATGTCAGGGTGGGGAAGACTGCTCTAAATTACACCAGGGGACATTTTGGATGCCAGACAGAGCAGAAAGATCTGGAGTTACCATTATTATTATTATCCCTTATCCCACTCTTGTCAGCTGCTTCAAGTCCAAACCTAGCATGGTTGAGCATCTGACCGCATTGGCAAAGGATCTCAAAGCATTTTACAAAATGAAGCTTCCTAAGGTGGGATGGGTGAATCTTATGGAGTTCAAGGATTTGCAAAACCCTTCTACCTGCTCAGATTAGTTATGTACAGTAGGAGAAGGAAAGGTGTTCTACACACTTGATCTTCACCCAATCTCATAATTTCATATAATGCTCACATCCCATGGTAATGGACATGATCTTGTAAGGTGCTGTGCATTTCTGTGAGGATCTGGTCTGATAAATCTTTTAGGGCCAGAAACTATATGCTTTTAGGGACAAGGATATTGTCTTCTTACATATGCCACATGTCAACCACCTAGCACATAGCTGAGTTGGTGTTTATATAAAGAATAAATTATTTAACTAGTTCTGACTTGCATATCTTTTTTTCCTGTAATGTAAACCCTTGTCTCTTGCGCCAGCCATTCAACACACTCCATCTCCAAGCCACTGGTAGGAGTTACCACAACCAGTTCCAACTCTAAGCGTCAAACCACACTGCCTCTGACATTCATTGTTTTAGATGGGTTTGTCAGAATAAAGGTATGGCCATCACAAAAATACTGTCAGCAGTTCTTGGAAACAAATGCAAGACATCTTTTTAGTGAAGAGCTTGGGTTTTCTAAAAGAAACTGGGTGTAACCTTGCAACATTTCTCCACCACAGGATGACTAACTTACTGTGCATGTAAGAAACCCTTGAGCTACATATTTTTGACACAGTGGACCAGGTTTATTTAAAGATACAGTACAGCATACAGTGTTAGCAAGGACTGCAATAGTAAAAATGGTTCTTTATGCCTGAAATTGAGCTTCGGTCAAGCAGCGAATAAGCCATGTCTTGGGAGAAGAGGAAAGATATTATTTATTACAGTAGGACCTACAGGTCCCATTCAAGGTCAGGACCCTACTATGCAAGGCATAACCTGAGTAGTGGTGGGAGTGGCTAGCTGCTAGGCACACATACCCATGCAAGACCATAGGTACATAATCAGAGCAGCTATCCTATCCCAATGCTAGCTGGATGGGAGTTATTGCCAGGATGTCTCCTTGAGCTGGGAATCACACCCCCAGCTCCAAGGGTAAATGCACCATAAAGGTACGTCCGCACTAGCCATTGTCCATGTGCGTGGTTGTGTCATAGCCTCCCATTGTCCACATTTATGTTATTTAAGAGAATGAGTTTCTTGGGTCTGTTTGAAACCCTCCACCCCTCTCCCCTATGCTTTTCCACACTACAAATAAATGGTGGACCTTTTTCAGCAGAAGCAGATAACCAGGTTTGGGGCATAAGTTTCAAACTAGCACAGATCCATGTGCAGGAGCAGGGCCTACACACAATGTAAAAAATAAATTATGTGTTGAGCATTTGAAATTGGCTCATAGAAGGTCCCAAGCCTGTCCTAGCTGAAGTCAAAGGAGTTTTGCCATTCGCTTTGAGGGGAGCCTATAATTCTAGTTTTATTGTGCCTGCAAAAATGTGCTCTTGCAATTGTTTTTTCTATTGCTGGTAATAGTTTTATTGCAATGCTTTATTGATATCTGTTAAACCGAAGGGACTTTTAATTTAATTAAAATAGAAACTAAATAACGCTGCTAATGCTTGGAAACGTTCCCCCCTATGGACTTGTTTCTCCGAGTAGGGTAAAAGGAGGGACTGGTAAGGGGCTGTTTCCCCACTGGCCTCTGCTTTTTTCACAATCGTCTTCTCCGGTCTGTGGCTTGGCTCGCGTTTCCCAACTGCAGATCAACATCTTGCAAACGAATAAGGAGGGGAAAACGCTTCAGTAGCAGCAGCCTCTGGAATAGATCCAGGCTGCGGTCATCACAGGGTTAACAGAGCTTGTCAGAAACAAATCTGTGCCTTGCTGAAAAGTTGCCCAAGTCTGGAGGGGACGGGTGTGTGTGTGTAGATCTGAGTAGGTGCCCGGAGGCTAGTGGGAGAGAGATGTAGCTCCGAGCCTAAGGAAAGAGGGTGTAGATCCGAGGCCGGATTGGGTGCGGGGTGCTAGATCCGAGCCGGGGGTCAGAGGGTGCTAGATCCGAGCTTGGGCTGGGTGGGTGGGTAGTGCCCAGGGAAAGGGGATGCTAGATCCGAGCCAAAGCTAGGTAGGGGTGCAAGATCCGCATCCGAGCCCGGGCTGGGGTGTGTGTGTGCTAGATCCGAGCCCTGGGGCAGCGGGTGCTGGACCCGAGCCCGGCTCGGTGCGGCGCTCAGGGCGGAGGGGAGGGCGCGGAGCAGGTGATCGCTCCCGGGGCGGGGAGAGTCGCTGGGGCCGGGGGAGGCGGGGAGTTGTCCGGCTGCCGGGAAGTTCGCTGCAGAGCGGCGGGAGCGGAGCGGGGCCCCTAACATGGCGGAGCAGCCCGGGGCGCCCAGCCCGAGACAGCAGCGCCGGGGGCCGGGGGCAGAGGAGCGGCCGCTGCCGCGCTGAGCAGCCGCCGGGGGAGCGCCCGGCCGCCCGCCCGCCGCCAGCATGGCCCGCTGGATCCCCACCAAGCGGGAGAAGTACGGGGTCGGTGAGTGCCGGAGCCACCCGGCGGCGGGGCACGCTGGGGAGACCCCCTGTGCGCCCCACTGCGCCCCTCGCCCCACTGCATCCCCCCACCCAAACACTCCCCACTGCACCCCCTGCCCAAACACTCCACCCTGCCCCTGTGCACCCACCACGCCCCCTGCCCCACTGCACCCCCCTGCTGCAAACATTCCCCACTGCACCCCTGCCGCAAACACTCCTCCCTGCCCCACTGCACCCCCTGCCCAAACACTCCCCCCTGCCCCACTGCACCCCCTGCCCAAACATTCCCCCTGCACCCCCACCCCCACTGTGCCCCCCCACCCAAACATTCCTCTTCTGCCCCACTGCACCCCTGAGTCAAACATTCCCTCCCCGACCCTCTGCACCACCCACCCCACTGTACCCCCATCCAAACACTCCCCCTGCCCCACTGAACCCCCCAGCGAAACATTCCCCTTCTGCCCCACTGCACCACCCACCCAAACACTCCCCCTGCC
>NW_020664404.1:7139065-7168115 GCF_002925995.2 Terrapene triunguis | reverse complement strand
TTCCCCTTCTGCCCCACTGCACCACCCACCCAAACACTCCCCCTGCCTCACTGCACCCGCGATCCAAACACTCCCTCTGCCCCACTGCATCCCCTGCCCCACTGAAACCCCCCACCCAAACATTCCCCCCGCCCCACTGCACCCCTGACCCAAACACTCCCCTCTGCACCCGCTGCCCCACTGCCCCTGGGGCCTCCCCCAGTGCTCTGTCCTTGGTGTACTGCCCCACTGAAACTCCCCACCCAAATACTCCCACTCTACCCCACTGAAACCCCCAACCCAAACACTCTCACTCTACCCCACTGAAACCCCCAACCCAAACATTCCCCCTCCGCCTCACTGCACTTCCCTGCACTGCCCCTGGGGCTCCCCCAGTGCTCTGCCACGTGCCCCACTGTGCCCCCCCTTCACTGCCCCTGGGGCTCCCCCACCCCCAGTGCTCTGTCCTAGTGCCCTACTGCAACCCCACTGTACCCCCCCTGCACTGCCCCTGGGGCTCCCCCACCCCCAGTGCTCTGTCCTAGTGCCCTACTGCAATCCCACTGCACCCCCCCACACACACTGCCCCTGGGGCCTCCCCCAGTACTCTGTCTTCATGCCCTACTGCAACCCCTCTTTACCCCTCTACCCCACTACACCACCCTTCACTGCCCCCTGGGACTCCCCCACCCCCAGTGCTCTGTCCTCGTGCCCCACTGCAACCCTTCAGCCCCACTGCACCCCCCGGCACTGCCCCTGGGGCTCCCCCACCCCCAGTGCTCTATCCTTGCTGTATTGCCCCTGCCTCACTGCACCCCCACAACCTAGCATTCCCCTCCGCCCCACCCAAACACTCCCACTGTGCCCCCCCACCCAAACACTCCACCTCACTGCAACGACTGCCCCATTGCAATCCTCTTCCAACCCAAACACTCCCCTTCTGCCCAACTGCAACCCCTCTGCCGTCCCCTTCCAACCCTAACACTCCCCGACCACCACACTGCAACCCCCAGCCCAAATTCCTTCTCTCACCCTATTCAGGGCCTTTTGATTTCACCCCATCCACTCCCTCTAAATTCCCTCTTTGAATTCTTCTGACTGCATTTGAATTCCCTTCTCTGTACTCTTTGATTCCTACCCCACTTTGTCTTTGCCTGGAGGTTTCAGCTGCTCATATTCCCTGGGACTTTATTTAACTTCAAGCCTTTGGAGTTGGAAGGGGTGATCTGGCTCCAGTTTGGTTCTGTACTGCTCTGGTTATTGCAATAATGCACGTGTGTCTGCTGCCTTAGGACTGGCCCTGTTTTGAGGGGTAATTGTTGACTTGAGTCTGCCTCTAGGGCTGTCTCCAAAGGCTATCAGGATGGGGAAGGACGGGAGAGACAGCTGCAGTGACTGTGTTGCAGAGTCCAGCTTCCCTGCCCTCATGAGTTATAGGGAAGGGAATGGGGTACTGAAGACAGAGTATGGCTGTGCAATGTTCTGGGGAGAGGAAGCTTTGGAGTGTGTTATAGGGAAGTGGATACTGGGGAAGTGGGAGTGAAGAGATGAGCTGCAAAAGCTGAGGTTGTATCTGTTACCATCTGCCCGGCTTGTTTGCTGGCATTTAAAAATAATCATGAAATGCTGATTTACTACCTTTTAGGACAAGCTTAGCACCTGCTGTGATGGTTCATGAGTTCCCCCTTTTTGTGTGTGTGTGAAGAACGTGATAAATTGAAAGCCACAACTTTTGAGCCGGTGTAGAAAATACCCTTTAGAAAACAAAAGAGCGGCAGGCAGGAAACCACTAATGACACAAACCACCCTTCAAAGTTTGTTTGAGCAAGAGGGCGCTGCTTTTCCCCTGGGAAACTTGTTGAAGTGGGGGAAGGTTTTAAATTGGATGTTTGAAAAGTGCTAAGCACAGCTGCTGTTGGGATGCTATTTGGCATAGTTCCGCACACTAGTTAAAAGTGATCAAGGCCCCGATCCTGCTCTGATTTGCATGGGATAGGGCATACACACTCACGAAAAGTCCCCATTGACTTCGAAAGGGCTCCACATGAGTGCTGGGGCTGGCCCACTGCATGATCAGGGCCGCAGCGTGGTTTTATGGCTTAACAAAGTTATTAAACGCAGCACCGTCTTATCTAGCGTCTCCCGTGGTAACTTTTAGGGCGTGTAACATTTGCGCACCCTGAACTTTGTTTCTTTGTGTGCTGGCGATGATTTGGGCTCTCTCGTACGTCGGTATATTACATGGGTGGTGCGGGAGATCGTGTCTGTGGATTACCAGGGTTGCTCTGAGTGCTGCCATCTGGCAGAATGTACAATGATGCCAGGTTAACAAAATAATCCTCACCCAAACGGTTGGGACTAGATGGTGAGTTTAGGCACACTCCTGAGCAAGGCGTGGCATGAGAGCTGCACTTCAGAAACAACCTTGGGAGGTAGCGTGACTCAGACGCAATTCTTTCATGTTTCAGGGGTTAGTAATTTGCTGCTGCTGCTCTATGTTTCCCCAGAAGGCCGAGCTGCAATGGACTGTGAGTAGATGGAGGGGAGCCTAGGTTTTGCCCATTCCTTGATCTCCTGACATAGGAGGAGTAAGCAGGTGCGCAGTGCACTTATTTCTGTGTCCAGACAGGTATATGAGGGAGGGAGGATTCTTATTTCTCCTTTACTTGGGCATGGAGTCCATAGAGTTCTGGCTTTTTTGTCTATTTCACTAGCACATTTAATAGGGTTAATTCATCCTTTCTTTAACGAGCCTATGTTTGATGCTTATACTTGGCATGAAGTAGTCCTAGTTCTCACTTTCAGATTTGGCTGGCTAATGGATTACAGAGGTGCATGTCAAGTGCTTTCCTCCTAGGCCCCAATCCTGCGCTTACAGAACATGTTTAATTTTACTAATGGGATGTTTCGTCCTAGGTGCCGACTTCGTGGGTGCTTGAGAGCTGGAGCACCCACAGAAAAAAATTAGTGGGTGCTTAGCACCGACCGGCAGCTAGCTAGCTCCCCCCTTCTGACCCCCCCAACTCCTCCCACCTGCTGGTGGCCCCACCAATGAACTCCTCCTCCTCCCTGCCAGCACCTCCCGCCTGCCGTGATCAGCTGTTCCGCGGGGAGGGGGAGGAGTGGAGAAGGGGCACGCTGGGGAAGGGGGTGGAACTGGGCAGGAAGAGGAAGCGCAGAGCAGAGGTGGGAAGGGGTGGGGCCTTGGGAGAAGGGGTGGAGTGTGGTGGGGCCTGGGGCTGAGTGGGGGTTGAACACCTGCAGGGAAAGGAAGAAGCTGGCGCCTGTGTGTGTTGTGGTAGTAAAGATAAGCAGGTTTGCAAAATCTGGGCCTTTCGTAATAAATGCTTAAGAGATTTTCTTTAATGCTTGTGATGGCACAAGATGGAAGAGCTGGGAGAAGGGGCATTTAACTTTTTCTCCCACCAATATGCTCCCTGAGGATCCCAACCTTGAGGAGTCCCCTCTTATTGAGAGGATACTTTAATCAGGGCCGGCTCCAGGGTTTTGGCCGCCCCAAGCAGCCAAACCAAAAAAAAAAAAAAAGCTGCGATTGCGATCTGTGGCGGCAATTCGGTGGGAGGTCCTTCGCTCCGAGCAGGAGTGAGGGACCGTCCGCCGAATTGCCGCCGAACAGCTGGACGTGCCGCCCCTCTCCGAAGTGGCCGCCCCAAGCACCTACTTGGTAAGCTGGTGCCTGGAGCCGGCCCTGACTTTAATACCCTTGGTAAGGCTGCCAACAAGGGTGCCTATTAGTGCTAATTATGCTGGTGTTTGTGATGAGGAACTGAGCTGAGACCACCAGTTCATATCATTTAGGCTATTAGACAGTAACTATTTTCATTCACTACTTGTCCGGGCTGTGTTCCAGCTGGTGGCTAAGCGAAAGGATCAAAGTTGTGTGTGGTTGTGTTTTTTTTTTTTTTTTTTTTTTTTTTTTTTGGAGGATAGAATAGAAACATTATGGCTGGTAGAAAATAATCTGTGTTTTTGAAATTACCATAATGACGTTTGAGTGTATGTCAAATGGGGCTCTGCACGTTTTAACAGCATCGTGAAGGGTTCCCCAAAAAGTAACCGTTGTGATCCAGTGTCATCCTTTGATTTGTGCAAATTTCAGTACACAAAGATTTGTTTCCTGGACTGTTGTGACCAGTCTCCTCTAGTGGTTTGGCAGAATAACCTCTTCTCTTTGGACTCGGGCTGTGAAGAGAGTGTCATTTGCAAAGTGTGTTTTAATGAGTGTATCTGTATTATGCAAATATGCAATGAGATTAGTTTGTTTGAAGTTGTATGGAAAGGAGTTGCTATTGACTCCCTGGGATTCTTAATGTAATGCGTTCATCATCTGATTGATTTAAAATGATTAATTTGTGACAAAGAAAGTCTATAGCAGTATTCCTTTGTCTGCTGGCTCCTTTTATTAATCTTTGATCTATTAGTTCCACTAGATTTTGCCTACATTTACCTAGAGTGTTACCAGACTGAGGTTCCTTAACTCGTCATTTTCTCTGGTACATCAAGCTCTTTGCTGAATAGGGGTTTTAATTGGGGCTGTCAAGCGATTAAAAAAATTAATCGTGATTAATCGCAGTTAAACAATAATATAATACTATTTATTTAAATATTTTTGGATGTTTTCTACAGATTTCAATTACAACACAGAATACAAAGTGTACAGTGCTCACTTTATATTTATTTTTGATGACAAATATTTGCGCTGTAAAAAACAAAAGAAATAGTATTTTTCAATTTGCCTCATACAAGTACTGTAGTGCAATCTCTTCAACTTTCATGTTAAACTTACAAATGTAGAATTATGTACAAAAAATAACTGCATTCAAAAATAAAACAATGTAAAACTTTAGAGCCTACATGTCCACTCAGTCCTACTTCTTGTTTAGCCAGTCACTCATACAAACAAGTTTGTTTACATTTGCAGGAGATAATGCTGCCCACTTCTTGTTTACAATGTCACCTGAAAGTGAGAACAGATGTTCTCATGGCACTGTTGTAGCTGGCGTTGCAAGATCTTTACATGCCAGATGCGCTAAAGATTCATATGTCCCTTCATGCTTCAACCACCATTCCAGAGGACGTGTCCATGATGATGGGTTCTACTCGATAATGACAAAGTAGTGCAGACCGACCCAGGTTCATTTTCATCATCTGAGTCAGATGTCACCAGCAGAAGGTTGATTTTCTTTTTTGATGTTTTGGGTTCTATAGTTTCCTCATTGGATTGTTGCTCTTTTAAGACTTCTGAAAGCATGCTCCACACCTCGTCCCGCTCAGATTTTGGAAGGCACTTCAGATGCTTAAACCTTGGGTCGAGTGCTGTAGCTATCTTTAGAAATCTCACATTGGTACCTTCTTAGTGTTTTGTCAAATCTGCAGTGAAAGTGTTCTTAAAACGAACAACATGTGCTGGGTCATCATCTGAGACTGCTATAATATGAAATACATGGCAGAATGTGGGTAAAACAGAGCAAGAGACATACTATTCTGCCACCAAGGAGTTCAGTCAAAATTTAATTAATGCATTATTTTTTTAACGAGTGTCATCAGCGTGGAAGCATGTCCTCTGGAATGGTAGCCGAACCACAAAGGGGCATACGAATGTTTAGCATATCTGGCACGTAAATACCTTGCAATGCCGGCTACAGAAGTGCCATGCGAATGCCTGTTCTCACTTTCAGGTGACATTGTAAATAAGAAGCCGACAGCATTATCACTCGTAAATGTAAACAAACTTGTTTGTCTTAGCGATTGGCTGAACAAGAAGTAGGACTGAGTGGACTTGTAGGTGCTAAAGTTTTACATTGTTTTGTTACATAACTGCACTCAAAAGCAAAACAATCTACATTTGTAAGTTGCACTTTCACGATAAAGAGATTGCACTACAGTACTTGTATGAGGTGAATTGAAAAATACTATTTCTTTTGTTATTTTTACAGTGCAAATATTTGTAATAAAATAATAATATAAAGTGAGCAGTGTACACTTTGTATTCTGTGTGGTAATTGAAATCAATATATTTGAAAATGTAGAATAACATCCCAAAATAGTTAATAAATTTCAAGTGGTATTCTGTTTAACAATGTGATTAAAACTGCGATTAATCGCGATTAATTTTTTAATCACGATTAATTTTTTTGAGTTAATCGCTGTAATTAATCAACAGCCCTCATTTTAATATCCTCAGTGCTGTCTCAGGAATCTAATTAAAGGGTCATGCTTGAGCTGCATGCATCCTTCCCATATTGCAGTAGGTAAGTCAATAGTATTGTTATGGACTCTCATTACCTGTGTAGAAATGAACTGTTCATTGTAGTGATTGAACTATACTGATTGCTTTAAGAGTTAAAAGAGACAGTATGGGTCTGCATTTGGCCTTCAATGTCAGTATTTCACTTGGGTTGCAGAAAGGTTTTTCTTTAAATTGTCACACTATTTTCTTTCATTAATCATCTTTTACTTCTTGCAGTGACCCCAAGGTGATTGCTTAGTGATTTCGACACCAGGTCTGAAGTATGTTACCTAGACTCCCTGGTCCAAAGTACGTTCAGATCCCACTAGGTCATATTTAGAGGGATGAAGGGCTGAGATCTGTAAATCTAGAATTATGCAGTTTACTGTGAGTGTGTATTAAACCCATTTACAGTTAATGTTTTGCAGGTGAGATTGTACTAACTGGGGGTGGGGGGGGCCTCTGTCTGTTCTGCAGAGACTTCTTTGTCACTAAAGATTGTGAGTGTAAAAATTAGCATCTGTGCTAGTACCCCTGGCCAAAGCTTCCCCTTTCCTGTTCCCTACAGCTATTTGATTATCTCAGTGAATGAGTTGGTGTCCTCTGGTGAGATTTGAGTGGATAGGTCTCCATATCACAAAATCACCAGCACATTAGGCACTAATAACCCCCTTCCTGGCACTGTTCTCTTGGGACCAAGCTGCCATTGCAGTAAGGGTGCATTACCGTAATTGTTTAACTTCACTCTCCTAAATCTGGCGTATCAGAAAAAATCGATTATGAAAAGAACTCTGAGATTGTAAATGAGCTCTTACTTATCTGCAGTAAACGGATTGTTTTTGTCATATGCCAAAAAGCATGACATATTTGTTGCCTTTGCAGTTATTTTTGCAGCAATGACGCATGAGTAACTTTACCAGTGAGAACAATGTCCCACATAAATGTCATGTTTTATCATTTCTTCTTGTCTAACTACTCAAAAGGTATAGGGCTGATATGCATATGGCTCATCATAATGGATATGTAGCTTTTCACTTCAAGGTCACCAGTTTGAATCCAGCTCATACTAGTAACTGTATTATCTGATGGCTTAGGCCCCAGTCATGCACAGACTTCTGCATGTGCTTCACTTTACACATGTGAGTAGTTCTATTGAAACTACTCACATGCTTAAAGTTAAGCACGTGCAGGATCGGTGCTTCTGTGGTCTGTGTGAAATGAGTTGGTGGGTCTCAGAAGAGACAACCTGCGTTAAGGCTTCTTTACCGTGTTATCACAACAGAAGGGCCATGGTCTATGATACCTTGATGGAACTTGAGTTTTAATTTTGTCACAAAATATCATTGTTCGTTTTTAAGCATTTTTAAAGATTTTAATAGATTTAAATTTTCGCAGTTGTGGGTTTGAAGCATTTTAAAAAAAATGTATTTTAATCTTTCACAATCGTGGGAAATTATGGGGAGGTCAGACAATAATTCTTTAATGACAGTAGACACTGAGATTCAAAAAGTTAAAGCTTTATTAGAACACACGTCATTATCACGTGTCAAAATATACTAAGTAAATATTTCTCAATCAAACTCTAATAAGTTCTCAAGCAGCATTTTTCTTACTTTGCCTCTCTGTAAATTTCAGTTATCGATGGAAATATTTTTTCATCGGTTTGTGTGTGTTCAGTGAAATCAACATTTACCAATGAAAATCTAATCCTTCAGAGCCTAATTATACCTTTGGGTAGGTAGCAGCCTTCAGTCTCCTGGGCTGTCAATCTAGCATCTTCAGTTTTGATGCCTTCTTTTTAAATAGATATACCTTTGTAAAATGACAAATAATTACTTTTAATTGTGATCGGTGACCTATTAAACTTGCAATATTCTTACCTTCTAGAGGAGCCAGGGCTTGGACCTATTCTTCTTACAGAAGAGCAGTATTCATACTGCGGAATTACCATGTAGGCATTTGAGTTACAATCAGCTGCATCATGTTATAGGAATGGCAGTAATTTTTCAAATGTAAACCCATGCCTGCCAACTACATTCATGATTTATGGGACCAGAAATGCACAGGGACAGAGGGTAAGAGAGCGCAGCAGAATGAGATTTCATTCATTTTTATTTTAAGCAACGTTTTGAGTTGTGATTACTTCTGATATGGACGGTCGTCATGACTGGGCTATTGCTCAAACTGCATCTGGTTTCTGCAGAGTGGTCGGTGAGTGTGTGTTGTGCTTTGCATAACCCTGCACTATCACAGCATGTCCCACTTTATTGTTAAAACTGTTCCACATTACTAATAGTATCCCATCACTGAGGCTTTATTATTAGACAACAAAGTTCACTTTAGTTTTCAAGATTTGTTTAAACTTGTTGCATGCTTATAATAGATACTGGAATGTGCTAAGTGAAGGCCCCAGTTCTGCAGCCGGATGCATGGCTGGGGCTTTAAATGGATATAAGGATCAGGCCACATGGATCCAACTGCAGGAGTCCATTCTAGGGGCTGATCATGCCATCCTGACCTGGGTAAAACTTCCCCTAACTCCAGTATGAGTAAGCATATCAAATTCTGAGGGCTTACCTGTATACAGAGTTGCACTGGTTTAACTTACCCTAAGCTGATTTAAAACTGGTATGTCTTCTCTACCGGCTGGATCGGCAGGCAGCGATTGATCCAGCGGGGATCAATTTATCGTGTCTAGGCTAGATGTGATAAATCGACTCCCAAGCGCTCTTCCGTTGACTTCTGTACTCCAACGCCGCGAAAGGCGCAGGCAGAGTCGACGGGGGAGCGGCAGCAGTCGACTCACTGCGGTGCAGACACCACGGTAAGTTGATCTAAGTACGTTGACTTTAGCTACGTAATTCACGTAGCTGAAGTTGAGTAACTTAGATCAATCCTCCCCCCCCCCCCCCCCCCCCCCCCAGTGTAGACCAGGCCTTAGTTAAATTGGTGGAAAATACTGCATGGAGATTATTATTATTTCAGTTTAACCAAACTTGTTTCCATTTAGCTGAAATCGGTTAGTAGAAGGTTTAAGCTACACTGAACATAAGTCCTGGTCTACGCACAGAGTTGTATGGCTATATCTAATGGTGTAATTTCTTTTATACCAGTTTCACTAAACTGGTGCAGCTTTTGTATGTGGACTCTCATATTGGTTTAGACCTGGTTTATATCGGTTTAGCTTGCGCTTGTAAATTTCCAGATGCAAGCTAAACCACTATAATCAGTTTTAAACTGATATAAGAGCGTCCACACAGAAAATCAGCACCAGTTCAATTAAACTGATTTATGTTTAACCAATGCGAATTCTGTGTGTATACAAGCCTGAGTTATCCTTGAACTGGAAGAGAGGTGTCCACGTGCGTAGGGGGTTACACCAATTTAACTAAACCAGTGCAAGATTGTGTGTAGACAAGGCCCGAGTCGTTTTTGTGTGCATGAAATTGGGAAGCAGATCATGTTAAGTGCCTGTCTCTTTCTTTTGGGTCTGATCCTATTCCTCTTGCGGTTAGCTAAAAGGTTAGTCAAAGGCAGACCCTCCCCGCACCTCGGACTGTAATGGGAGCACGATGAAGCCCTGTTGTGTTTGCTGCTATGTCTCTTGGAAAATTTTTTTTTAACACAGGGGTTTTCTTAAACACTTTCAACTGCATAATGACAGCCTGTTCCAAAACCACCTTAAACCTTCCTGCACTGGTTTTTACCACGTAATCATTCTGAAATGTACACTTCGTGTTAATTGTTCTACTGGAACGTGTGATTTGAACCTTGTTTTCTTGCAAGCTCCCTGACTTAAGGATTTTCTCTCCCTCCTTCCCTCTTCTGGATGAAAAGGTATAATTTCCCAGTGGCCTTAAAACAACAAAAGTGAAACTGACCATATACTTCAGGATCTATGACTGTACCTAAAGTATGAGTGATGCAGAAGTATTCTGTGTGTGCGATACATTGTTTGGATGAAATCTGTGTTGAATGGTTAAAAGGGCAGGTTTGTGTGCATGTGTCCAGGGAAAGGGATTTAAAAAAAGGGGGCCTGGAGGCTGATATTGGAGAACTGAGTCTATGTGCATGCTTCTCTCATCTCCTATACGAGGGATTTTTAAAGACCATGTGCTTGCGTACCTCGGGTTGGCAGTTGACTGGAGCAGGGAACAGAAGAAGAATAGAGTGGAGCAACTTACGTTTAACAGGACTGGATGGAGCGGACCAGCCCAAGCCTGGCTAATTCTTTTCAGGGAAGGAGTTGCTGTGTTTTTCATGGGAAGGGAGGTGGGAGGCAGGGAGTAAGGTGGCCACTGAATCCTGCTTTTTTGACATGGTGGGGGGAGGATGTGTGGGTGGCTTCTGAGGCATTCCTTTTTTAAGAAGAGGGGAGAAGGAGCCGAGGGATCAGGTTGAGAGGCGGGCTAGGAAGCTAAATGCCTCCTGCATGTCCAGGACAGCGAGAGGACAGCAACAGAGGGGCACTGCAAAGGCATGCGAGGCAAGAGTGGGTGAAGATGTGCCAGTGGAAATCAAATCTACCCGGCGACAGGAGTGTGGCATGTAGGTGTGTTTAACCCAGGTTAGTAGGCTGTGTCCTTGGGGAAGGAAGTGTTGGGGAAACTTTCCGAGCTCGGCTCTGCAGAACTGCCACTGAGCCACTGATTTTCAAGGGTGGTTTCACCCATGGAGCAATTGCAGATGTGGGCATTTAGGCTGGGATTTTCAAAGACGCCGAAGGAGATTAGGCACCAATCCAGTGGGAGCTGGAGGCCTTAATTCCCCTTTCAAATCCCAGCCATAGCCTCTGATCCAACATCTGAGAGGACCACTACTCTTGCTCTGTGTTCTCCTGTACCGTTTGCTTGTAGAATGTGTTTTAGATGTTCCTCCTAGCTGCCTAAACTGTAATTTCAAGTGCAAAGCAGCCCTCATTGCTGGAGAGGGGTCTTTTCTTTCCCAACTCCTTTCCTTCCAGAGGGTTATTGTGCTCTCCTTTCTTTTCCTAAATTGCTTTCAATCCCCTCCACATGGCCAAATTATTACTTCTGTTACAGATGGTTTGGGTCTGGGGGTAAACTAGGACAAATAGCTGAGTTTGTTAGCTATCAGCTATGTATTAGGAAGATTATCTCAGCAGGGTTTACTTGCAATTGGAGGAGTGGACAGCAATGAGAACTGCATGGTTGTACAGAAACTCGGCCCCCCAAAGCTCTCCAGCAGCATATCAGATTACAGCCAGTATGTTACCAGAACTCTCACCGGCTGATCATGTCCTGATGGCATGACATCATGTTCCTTTCATGGGTGTTGCATATGTAATGCTGACAGATCCTGGTTGGCGGCGGGCGGGATTGAACCTGGGGCCTCTGGAACTTCGTGCATGAGCCCCTATAACAGGGGTGGCCAATCTGTGGCTCTGGAGCCACATGCGGCTCTTCAAAAGTTAATATGCGGCTCCTTGTACAGGCACTGACTCCGGGGCTGGATCTACAGGCGCCAACTTTCCAATGTGCTAGGGGGTGCTTACTGCTCAACCCCTGGCTCTGCCACAAGTCCTGCCTCCCCCCCCCCCCCCGCATACCACGAAACAGCTGATCGGGAGGTGCGGGGAGGGAGGGGGAGGCACTGATCAGCAGGGCTACTGGTAGGTGGGAGGCGCTGGGAGCAGGGTGGGGGAACTGATGGGGGGCTGCTGACTTATTACTGTGGCTCTTTGATAATGTACATTGGTAAATTCTGGTTCCTTCTCAGGCTTAGGTTGGCCACCCCTGCTCTACAGCATGAGCTAAAAGCCAGTTGGTTGTTAGCTGAGGCTGTAGAGCAGACTCATTTTATCTCTCTTGTTAAGTGATCTTGGTGCCACTAGATGGGACAGAGCACCACACCCTGGAGCTGTGTGGATTACACATATGCCATGGCAGTAGGTCAAAATAGGCAATATATAGTAGTATTAGTACCTATTGCATTACTCTTTTACTAGCATTGCAGTCTACTTCGTTTATAAGCCCTTTGAGGCAGGAACTATTTTTTTGTTTGGTTATGTTTGTGCAGCACCTAGCGCAGTGGTCACCTGGTCTAGCACTGAGGTCACTTGGCACTGCTGCAATAGAAAAAAATAATAGCAGTAGAGTTCTTCATGTACAAGGGGTTTTAGTGTCATACTTGTATCCATTAGCTAAGACTAAACACAGCTCTGAAGCATAGTCTGATACACAGTTAATTTGTATTCATTTCCTGACAGCCAATTAATTCTTGATCTGCTTGGGGTGTCCATGGCAAAATGTGGAAAAGCATAGCCAATGATGGACTTCAGCTTGTGACGAGTGAACAAATGAACTCATTTTCTTCTCTGCAGCTAGTAGCAACATTGGATTGTGGAGGCTTACCACATTCTTGCCCTGTATTGTGGCAGTGAAGGGAAAGAAAAAACATGTACAGTCATCCCTTTTAATTGATTGTTTCGGTTTGAAACAGACTTTCATTGTGTATAAGAGTATTAAGTAGTTTAGACTTCAGCATTGTAAGAGAGGCAGAGTTAGGTTACAATTAAAAATGTTTAAATTCCTTCCCTGTTATTAACAACTGATATTATAGCTGCTAGAATTTTAATACTTGGGTCCTGATTTTCAGAGACTCTGAGCACCTCTCTTTGACTTTAATTGGAGTGTTACGTGCTCAGCAATTTTGGAAAATTAGGTCCTTAGTTTTTCATGATGCCTGTGTACCCTGTATGCTGCTTATTTACGTCACTTCACTTTGAAAATAGAAATATAGTCAGTTTCACTTCCTGGTTTTCTCACGCCAGCCCGCTGTTGCAATGTTTGGATTGGAATCAATGCCCAGGGAAATATTTTAACTCTAGATCAAAACTGTTTTCATTGAAATTAAAAAGGTTTTATGTTTGGTAAAACTTCTTATAAACAAATGCCACTGAAGAAGTGACCATCTTTGCACATATCAGTGGAACAATACAACCGCATATGCTCTTTCCTCCAACTGCATTACGAGTCACGCTGATTGGTTGCCACACTGACAGCAATACAAAACAACTTTTAAACAGGGAAAACTACGAAGGGTCTGATTCTTCACTGCTGGATACAGAGCATTTTATCTCTGAGGTCTTATTTTTCTTTAATTTGGTTTTCTACAGTAAGTATTGTGTTAAAGTTCACTTGGTGAAGTTCAATGTGCTTGGCTGGATGGCTGGGCCAAACTTGAGTGTGTGTGTGTGTGTGTGGGGGGGGGGGGGGAACTCCAAGAATAAAATGCTAAGATGGCGCGTGATCAGAAAAAGTTTGAGAACCCTCTACCTAGGCATTTGTGCATAGGAGTAAAGCAGTTGAACTGTTCCGCCAGTAGGAGGCGCCACAAAGTAACTGCATCCAAGACCTCTGTTTGGTTCTGGTTTCTCAAATACAGTAGAACCTCAGAGTTACGAACGCCTTGAGAATGGAGGTTGTTTGTAACTCTGAAGTGTTCATAACTTTGAACAAAACGTTATGGTGGTCCTTTCAACAGTTTAAAACTGAACATTGACTTAGTACAGTCAGTACTTTGAACCTTCACTACACAGAAGAAAAATGCTGCTTTTAATTACCTTAATTTAAATGAAACAAGCAGAGAAACAGTTTTCTTACTTTGTCAAATGATTTTAAAATGTTCCCTTTATGTTTTTAGTAGTTTATGTTTAACACAGTACTGTACTGTTTGCTTTGTGTGTGTATGTGTTTCTCCTGCTGCCTCATTGCATACTTCGATTTCAAACGAGGTGTGTGGTTGACCGGTCAGTTCGTAACTCTGGTGTTCTTAACTCTGAGGTTCTACTGTATTATGTTTCTCAAGTAACAAAACAACAGTCAGGTCTCCCAAATGTAAACCTTTTAAGGGCAGATGTGTGGGGAAATCCTCCCTTCCCGTTTATGATTTATTCTTTTTATTATAATGTGTTTTTGAAGTATATATTAAGGACATGGACAGGGTCAAACTCTTAATTTCTCTTCCTATTTAGTTAATTTCCACCTGTTAATCACCAAAAGCAGAATTCTTACTGTACTCAGTAAGAAGTAGGTAGTTCTGCTTTTGTTGAGATTTGTTGGGATAGGCGACAAACCACTGACTGCGTATAACAGGAAGCATGATCTCTGTGTGTGTCACTGTCTCAGCCTAATAGTGTCCTTATTATCATAAGTGCCTCACAATCTTTAATATACACTTATAAAGTTTGCGGACGATACCAAGCTGCGAGGGGTTACAAGTGCTTTGGAGGATAGGATTAAAATTCAAAATGATCTGGACAAACTGGAAAATGGTGTGAACTAAGTGGGATGAAATTCAATAAGGACAAATGCAAAGTCCTCCACTTAGGAAGGAACAATCAGCTGCACACATACAAAATGGGAAATGACTGCCTAGGAAGGAGTCCTGCGGAAAGGGAGGTGAGGGTCATAGTGGATCACAAGCTACATATGAGTCAGTAGTGTAACGCTGTTGCAAAATAAGGAGGCATCATTCTGGGATGTATTAGCAGGAGTGTTGTAAGCAAGACACAAGAAATAATTCTTCGGCTCTACTCCGTGCTGATTAGGCCTCAACTGGAGTATTGTGTCCAGTTCTGGGCGACACATTTCAGGAAAGATGTGAACAGATTGGAGAAAGTCCAAAGAAAAGCAGCAAAAACGAGTAAAGGTCTAGAAAACATGACCTGTGAGGGAAGATTGTCTAGAGAAGAGAAGATTGAGAGGGGATATGATAACAGTTTTCAAGAACACAAAAGGTTGTTACAAGGAGGAGGGAGAAAAATGGTTCTCCTTAACCTCTGAGGACTGGACAAGAAGCAATGGGCTTAAATTGCAGCAAGGGCGGTTTAGATTGGACATTAGGAAAAACTTTCTAACGATCAGGGTGGTTAGGCACTGGAATAAATTGCCCAGGGAGGTTGTGGAATCTCTGTCATTGGAGATTTTTAAGAGCAGATTAGGCAAACACCTGTCAGGGGTGGTCTAGATAATACTTAGTCCTGCTATAAATGCAAGGGAGTGGACTAGATGACCTCTCGCGGTCCCTTCCAGTCCTGTGATTCTATGATTCTATGATATTTATTCTCATTGCACCCCTGTCAGGTACAGAAGTCTTCTGTCCCCATTTTACAGATGAGAGACTGAGAGGCAGAGAAACTTAGGCCTAGTCTATGCTAGAAAAGGTTTGCCTAGTATCCTACTGTAGATGCAGTTTATACTGGGAGGGAAAAAGTGTTTTTACAGATATAGCATATGCCAGTTCACTGAGCAAAATAATCTAAATTGGCAAAAGCACTTTTTTTGTTGGTATAACTGTTTTGCCGGCACAAAAATATCACAGAAACATCACAGCTTAAGTGATGATATACCAGCAAAAATATCTAGTATAGACTTGGCTTAAGAGACTTGCTCCCACGGAAAGTCTGCGGTGGAACAGGGAATTGAACCAGTGTCTCCTGAGTCCCAGACCAGTGCTTTAGCCACGGTCATGCTGTCTTGGGTAGGGATGGCTTTGATAGGTCCCATCTATGCTATGGGTACAGCTGGGCCATGGGGCCCAAATAGAACATGATCTGAAGGTAGGTCCTTAACTCCTGTTCCTGAAGTTTGGGAGGGCTTTGGACGTATCTTCTGCAGGGCAAGTCTTGGCTGTATTTTTAAACGTATTGTAGCTGTATCGGTCCCAGAATATTAGAGAGACAAGGTGGATGAGGTAATATCGTTTACTGGACCAACTTCTGTTGGTGAGGGAGACAAGCGTTTGACCTTACATAGAGCTCTTCTTTAGGTCAGGGAACCTTAGGGTGTCACAGCTAAATACAAGATGGAACAGATTGTTTAGTGTAAGTAGTCAACATACATTCACCTTGAACGGTCCCTTGAAATAGGTGTTTGACTTTTTACCTATGTGATAAGATTCCAGGATTGTCACTGTGTGTGTCACTCTGAAGCTGAGACTGTTTGTTTAGTCAGTGTGAAGTGATGGGAACAGCTAGGTGCACAGTTGAGGTCTCTCTTTGGTTAGAATATCACCGTATTCAACCATCATTGGGATTGTTGGTTGGTTGCCATCCAGTTTTTAAGTTCTCAGGCATTTTAGGCTTTTTTTTTTGTTAACACTTTATGAATTATGCCTATAGGACAACACAGGCCTCCATCTAGCATTTTGTTTTTAAATTATAACCATTCAATAACTAAAAATCACCACACTGCTGATTCAGAAAAGCATGCAAAAGTGACAGGGCTGGGAATAAATTTAGTGTATGTTAATTTCTTATACTGGGATCTTCAGGAAACACATGAATGGTGCTGGCTGGAAAAAAAGAATCATGCATTTATTATAAAAACAAACAAAAATGTCCCCCTTTTAAAAAAAAAATAATTTCACGTGGTTCCATGATGGGTCAAAAGTGGGAAAAGGGGGAGGTTGGGAAAATTTAATAATTTTTTTTCTAATTTCAAAATTTGATCTCATTTTCAAAATTTGAAAAGTTTAATAAACCAGTTCTTCACATGAGCTGTGTAACCCATAGTCCTAGCAAAGAATTAGTTATTTGAGAATTGTCCCCTTATTGCCCAAGTGTTTAATTTGACATTTCTTTTGGTTAAAATTCCCTAGGAAAATATCCTTTTTAAGTAAACACATTAAGCTACAATCCCAGCTAAATTTATAGCTGATTTAATCCAAAACCATAAACACATTTATTCTTTTGCTGACAGAACAAAGACTGCATTTTTAGACCCACTGCTTTTAATTTATGGCTGAAGTGCCTAAAATATTTTAAGGGTATCTGTGCCTTTGCCAGGAAACCTGCATTAATAGAACTGAAAAATAAAAATGAACTGCTAGACAACTTTCTAGGTGGCCAGTTCTTGGTCAGCTCCAAAGACTGAAGATATTCAAATCCAGAGCTTTGGTTTGGATACATCCCAAATGCAATTCGCACTTCCAGTTTAAATGATAAAAGTATCTTTCTGGTATGATGCATACTGTATCGAGCAAGCTGATTTGCACATTTTTAAGATTAAGTGCTTTTAAAAAATATAATTTACTTTAGTAATCTGTTAAAGGTTTTAGAAAGGTGTCCAAGAACTCACTCAAAACTTTTCTAAAGATGTAATAATTCTTCTGCAGAGTACATGGGACATTATTCTTTATTTATGTCCTTTCCTGCTTTCTAATCTTAGGAAGCATTGTTGCAAAGACAACTGATCCCAATCTGGAAGGGAAAGTGCTAACTTTGTGCAAAAACTTTGTGCAAAAAGCTGGAACAAATGGTTCAGATAAAATTGAGATAAAAGTTTTCTGTTCATGGCAACCTTAGAGCTTTAATCTTTCTGTAACGATAATATATTGGTACTTTTAAATTCAGTGCTTGGTGCCTGTCTTGTATAGCTCTAATACTTCTGCCATCCAGTAAATATAGATATCAACTATCTTGTTCTGAAAGAGGTTTTATCTGCTGTTGGGATGGCTTAAATATTAGGGACCTAATTCTTATTTTACACTAAACCTGGTTTACACCACTCGGGCAATGTAAAGGGGTCTCAAAGTGAGTGTAAATGTAATTTACCAGAGTTGCGTAAAGCGGCCTCAGTGTAAATGAGAATCAGGTCCTAGGTTTGTAGTACCTAAAGCCTCGTTCTTCATTGCCTTACACCTTGTGTAGTCATGTGCATTTGTGCATTGTGGGTATGAAATCTGTCGTTCTGACTCAGTGGTGGCACGCTTCCACTTTGCACAGGTGTAAAAAGCTGATGGATGTGCAAAGCAGTGAGGCATTAATGCCAATCAACTCACAGGAATCTCAGGATACCTCCCTCCATCATTCTGACAAAATAGGTCCACGTGGGGTTCTTTCAGGTAACTTTAAAGCATTGACATTCTCTTTGGCACTGTCCATAAGAGGTTGGACAACAGCAAGCTAGGTAGAGAAATTGACCAGAAGCCAGAGTCTGATTTCATTAAAGACACTGGCAAAACTCCTGCTGATTTCCATGATCATGTGGCGGTGGAAGAGAGATCATATTGTGGATTAGAATGACTGAGCTAAAGTAAATCACTAGGATTTAACATATTTTTGTGAGATTAATACCTTTCAAGTTGGGTGTTTTACCTCTTTGAAATCTGAGCAGCAAATAGCCCTTTAGGGCATGGGGGAGAAAAGCACCTTGCAAACACAATAGTGCACTTTTACCTAATCAGTTCTATAAACCACCTGTCACTCTGGGATCTAGGTGCCATGCCTAGACTGTAGATGAGAGTGAGAGCTGTCCAGAGGGAACAGTCAGGTCTCATGTCCTGTTTGCAGGGAAGTTCACTATATCAGGGATGAGAGAGGAATCAGATGCCTCTGATGATAAATGAATAAAGAACGCACGTGCCATGTAGATTCTTTTGTGAATTTGGAGCTAATAAAAGACACCAGCTTGATAGTCGTAGGGTCTGAAGTCCTTTGTTTATTCTCAGAACAGGCATGCTGTGGGCAGTGACAGGGCATGCTGCTGTACACCCTCCTGCCAATGTGTCTCAATCCTGCCCTGAAGTGACCACCTCTAGAAGTGAAAAGGAGACTTCCGTCTCATAGACCCGTTCTCACCTTCTGCTTTCTGCTGAGACTGCCAAAGGGGCATCAGTTGTGATGCAGATGCCAGCATCCATGGACAACTGGGCTGAGATCACTAGCTCATAGGCATTGAATGGTTATCAGGTGGTGGTAATAATTTATTGGCATTGACCAGAACTGAAACGGTCAATGGCCTTAGAAACTGCTTTTCACTGAGACGGATATTCCAGGATCCTATCTTCCCTTTTTATTTGTTTGCGCTCTGTTCAAAACACGGGCACAATTCATGTTGAATGCAGGGCAGATGTGGAGGACTGGTAATGTATCAAGAACAAAAGTTGAGGGACCACTGTGCCTCAGTGGGGTCTGACTGAGCTTGTAGACTATGTTATGCAACAGGGTCTTGTCTTAGCTTAGAAAGGAGATGAATAAGAGGGGACATAAGAACGGCCACACTGGGTCAGACCAAAGGTCTGTCTAGTCCAGTATCCTGTCTTCCAGCAGTGGCCAATGCCAGGTGCCCCAGAGGGAATGAACAGAACAGGGAATCATCAAGTGATCCATCCCCTGTCGCCCATTCCCAGCTTCTGGCAAACACAGGCAAGGGACACCATCCCTGCCCATCCTGGCTAATAGCCATTGCTGGACCTATCCTCCATGAACTTATCTAGTTCTTTTTTGAACCCTGTTATAGTCTTGGCCTTCATAACATCCTCTGGCAAGGAGTTCCACAGGCTGACTATGCGTTGTGTGAAGAAATACTTCTTTGTGACATAAAAGTATATAAATGAATGCTCAGGGTAGATCAAGATCTTCTGCTCCCCCATCTCATAGCACAAGCACAGAGGGACATTCAATGAAATTAAAAGGACTTGAAGATTTTATCATAATTTTTACAAATTAATTAAATTAAAAAGTGGGAACTTCCAAATGAGTAAAAGGAAATGCTCCTTCACCCAGTGAGTGATTAAACCATGGAACTCGTTGAGGCCAAGAACTTAGCAAGATTCCAAAAGGGATCAGATACTTACAGGGGTATCAAGAATATCCAGAGTAGTTATAATTTGATCTGGATTTGGAATTTGAACACCCTCAAATTTCAGAGATGCAATTTATGATTTTGTTCCAGCGTTGACTCTGTGAAGCCCGCCAGATCAGCTGCCCTTAAAAATAAATAGAAATATTGTCAGTTGATTTAGTCCCCTTGGAAACTGGCAAGCTTAGGCTGTCCTGCTCTGTGGGTTCTATTCCCAGTTCTGCCACTAACTTGCTGTGTGACTTTGGCCAAGTCACTTCCCCTTCTCTATGTCTCCATTTCCCATCTGTTGAATGGCTACGGTGAGAGTTGCTATCGCTTCGAAAGAAATTTGAGATCATTAGCTAGGTAGGGGGAGCTTTTCAAAGACTCAAATGGGAGTTAGGCAGCCAACTCTTGTTCACTTTCAATGGGAGTTGGGTACCCAACAGCCGTCAGTACCTTTGAAAATCTCTCCCATGAGTGTGAAGACTTATTTATTAGTAGCACTGGCTCGAGCCCGGGAGCCAGTCTACTAGAGTCGATTTGAGCATCCCTAACTGTATATGCGTAGCGTTATTGAGTTAAGTGTGATGGCTGTGAGACCACACTGGTGCACAACGTTCAGCTGCGGAATATACCCAGCCAGTTGTTGCGGTTTGTAGGGTCTGTGGGCTGGAGCCCCATGATGGGCCTTTCGCACATCCAGCCTCTGCAGATTAGAAGAGCTGCTCAGACAACTTGCTTTCTTGACCATGTCAATGCAGACACGAGGATCCCGCTGCACGATGACCTGCAGAATCCGCTGAAGACAAGATTAAAATCCCACAACCCTCTATGGAACCGCATCAAGACCCTTACCCTCAACTTCGACACTGAGGCTCAGTGGAGAGTCACATGGAGCGTTTTGACCGCTCAAAGCAAACAGCTTGTCGTTGACCCTGCCACCTAACCACCGGGTTTTGATTCATGTCAGTAAGACTGGGGCGGATTGAGTTGCATCAGGGCATCTCATGGGAGATGTGGACAAACCCTCTTTAAATGGAAAATGAGGCAATCCCCTGTATGCGACTGTGGTCACCAGGCACAAACGATGGAGCATGTCATGCCCGAGTGTCCCCTTCGTTTGGGCTTGAAGGACATTCACCAGCTCACTGCTGTGGCAATGTGCTGGCTATTGTACCTAGATATAAATTGTTAGTCGTTGCTACCTACCCAAGCCACGTGAAAGAAACAGCTTGGGCTCAGCATGGGGTATGTGGGACGTGTACAGACTTCCACACATGCCTATCCTAAGCCTGCGCTACATTGTACAGTCTTTACATTTTTAAGGTCAGGCTTGACAAAGCCCTGGCTGGGATGATTTAGTTGGTGTTGGTCCTGCTTTGAGCAGGGGGTTGGACTAGATGACCTCCTGAGGTCTCTTCCAACCCTGATATTCTATGATTCTATGGAAAGGATTTGACAGTATAGCAATACCGGCAAACCCTGCTAGTGGAGACAAAGCTTTTACCAGCAAAATAATTCTTTTGCCCAAACAAAATAACCTACACCCACCAAAAGCACTTCTCTGCCGGTATAACTACGTTTGCACCGGGCCTTTTGCCAGCATAGCTGTGTTGGTTAGGGGTGTAATTTCTTTCATGCTCCTGGCCAGCATAGCTATGCTAGCAAAACTTTGAAGTGTAGATGAGGCCCCAGTGTATTTCCCTTTTGGCTGGCACGTGCCCTGTTACTCCAGGCATGAGCTGAGAGTGCCAATGTGGAGAAATTATTTTGACTAAGTTTAAAATCCCTATTGGATTTTTAGAGTGCAAATAACAAAAGGAAATGGAGAACCTGGTAAAGATGTACATAAAGCTATAATTATTTTTCCATATTACATGTCTGTAAAATAAAACACACAAATAAAACACACACACTTGCAGCTAGGCAGTATGACTCTTTTGTGTATCATTATGATACACATAAGTTAGAATGCAAGAAAATAATATAAGCAATTACTGTGCACATTATACCAGCAAAAATTTAAACCCAACAGCAAGCTGTGTCAGTGAGGGGCAGTTTGAATTACTGGGTGAAACTCTCTGGCTTGTATCAGAGGGGTAGCAGGGTTAGTCTGTATCCACAAAAACAACAAGGAGTCCGGTGGCACCTTAAAGACTAACAGATTTATCTGGGCATAAGCTTTCTTGGGCACTTCTTCAGATGCTTCTTCTCTGGCTTGTGTTATGCAGGAGATCAGACTAGATGATCATAAACCTTCTGATCTATGAAATTATTCAACTCTGTAGTTAGTGGGTGAAATTCTGGCTCCATTGAAGTCAGTGGGAATTTCAGTGGGGCCAGGATTTCATCCAGTGTAAGTGCAGTTACAGTAATTACTGTCTGTCTATACTTGTGGTTTTGTTTTTTTGGCTGTTTCCCTACAATGGATTCTCTTGGCGCTCTGTTCTCGTGGCATAGTTGTGCGGGGGAGGGAAAGGGGCTGTGATTGTAAAGTTCTTTTGTCTGGACAGGCCCTTGAGCTGCTTAAAACATGCATTTAGTGGCAGAATAGGAGGGATTTAAAGAAATCTCTCTGATTTGATCATAGTGCTAACTGTGCACGTAGTAACTGTGTTCATAAATGTCACATAAACTGGTGAAAGCCACATGAGCTTTGGAGTGTCCAGTAATAGCAGCATTACACCTCATGGCCCACACTCTGCTCCCATTGACATCAAAGTAAATATGTAGACTCCAGCAAAGTCAGTGGCATTACTCCAGATTAATATCAATGTAAGTGAGATCAAAATCTGACCCATTGTTTTCAGTAAGCAACCATAGCATTAACAGGGACTGTCTTTTTGTTCTGTGTTTGTACAGCGCCTGGGACAATAGGGTCCGGGTCCATGACTAAGGCTCCTAGGCACTATGGTAATGCAAATAAACACTTGGCAATAAATAATTGAGAGGAACGATGACGAGCGTGAATATTTTAGACATGGAAAGATGGAGACTATATTACTTTTTCCTGCATAATCAGTTTTGAGTCAACTCAGCTGCCCACCTCAGAGGGCCTGATTATAGTTCATTGAAATCAATGGAAAGACTCCCATTAGTATCAGTGGGCTCTGGATCAGGTCCTGAGTTCTTGGTTTCTGAACAGATGCTGTTATGTAAGGCCAGGTGTACTCCCTGATTCTGCAGGTGTAGAATTTGCCACAGACTCACCCCTTGCTTCAAAATCTAGAATTTGTTGTTGTTTTGGTCCATAAAATTGTCAAGAAAACCTTCCAAATGTGATGCAAGTGTAACACGTGCAATGTTTTTCTGAGTCTAAAGCCAACTTGAAACAATAGGTCTGAGACTGGTGTAAACTGTTTCCTTTTAGCTCGGCAGTTTGTTCACTCTGAAACGTAATGGTGGCAGTTGGGCGAAGTGTTTAAGTATGTGAGTAGTCCAGTTCAAGTCAATGGAACCACTTGCTTAAAGTTAAGCAAATGCTGAACTACTTTGCTGAACTGGGACCTTGAACGTCAGTATTATTAACTATTTCATGGCTGATCATTTTAGGATAAAAACCCAGCTGATGTGTTTATTCCGTGATCCCAAACCACAATTTTAAAAAAAAATCTGACACACAACTCTTGTCTGGGCAATTTCAAAAGATTTCCCTCCAAACATCAAAAAGGCTTTGTCCCTATTAAGAATGGCTCCTTGGGCAGTTCCTTATTTTTTTAAATGAAGCCACTGTTTTTTGGCTCCATCTTGGCAACAGGCAGCATACCAAGCGCTCTCCAAACGGGTCTCCCCAATGCAAATGCCAACTCTAGCTACATGGTCACTGCAGCATAAAGCACGTAGTTCTCTTTCCAGACAATAGTTCATGACTCTTCGGTTGAAAGATGTAATGAGACTAGGGCTGCTCAGTGCAAAGGCACTGAATGTGATTCTTTGTTCAGAGAAAGCAAGGCTCTGCCTTCTCCTATGAGATAGTGGTTAGGGTAGAAACGCCTTCTGAGAAGCGGGGTGTGTTGTTTGGAAGCTGTTATCATGTTCTCTTGAAGGGGGCAGGAGGGAAGGGCTGGATATTTTGACCTAAATGAGAGATAATGGACCCTGCAGTGATTGCATTTTGCAGCCAAGTAATCTACAGTTTAAACATGCTTAATCAAATTATTGGGTAACGAGGCTGTTTTGTTCTGTTTTGGATTATGCACAGAAGGATACGTGAAAGTTTGTGCCCCTATAAATCTTATTTCCAGATGCTTTGGCTAAATTTAGTTGCTTTAAGAACATTTTATCCACTGTGGGTGAGAGGCATTGTTGTTGGTTTAGTGGTTAAAACAGGACCATGAGTTAGGAGTCCTGGTTTTCTTCTGCAGCTCTGCTACAGATCAATTGTCCGTGTCCTTCAACTGCCCTGGCTCAATTTCCCCATCTGTAGAAGAGAGAATAACACCCACCTTTGTAAAGTGTGTTGAGATTCTCATGTGAAAGGCACTATATAAATACAAAGTATTTACTTGTCTAGGCACATACCACTCATTGGTGCAAAGCCCGTTAATATTTGGCCATTGACTGGATTGTCACCTTTTCGGTAAATGAATATTGTTGATATGGCATATATAGAACTGACACAATGATCCTGATTTTGCTCTCGTTGAAAGCAAAGACAAAGTTCCAGTTGATTTTAGTGGAAGCAAGGACATGCCCAGTGATTTGCAAATGGTTGTGGTGTTAGTGTGGCAAATTAAGTCTTCTCCAGACCTCTTGGACAGAGTCTGGTACAAAGTGAGGTCTTGTGGGTTTTGGGTTTGTGTGTCTGTGTTCTTCTTTGGGTTTTCTGCTGCATGTGTGGCGCTGGTGATACCTGATCTTTCAAGTCCCACTGGCTGGTGCTTCGGAGATCAGGAATGTACTGTTTCATCTTGTGGCCCACACGCACAATGGAGCATATGAGTCAAACCAGACCCGCTCCTCATCTCAAATATACCATCCCTGCCCAGTTGTAACACCACCATGTACCAGCCCTTGCCAAGTTGTGTGCACTCCTGGTAGACTACGCTGACTTCCGGCTCATTTGTGGCTACAATTCAGGGCCTGGATACCTTGGAGAGCCCTGGATAAATACTGGCTATCTCCTTTGACTGCAAGGATAACTCATGTATCCTGTCTCCAGGGATGATCAGTGTATGACGCTTCAGAAGAAAGCAACCCCTAATCTCTGCACACACAGCATCTGCCAGTTGTGCAATGCTGTGTTTGTGGGAAATAGAATTCCTTCCTGATGCCTGCAAGGAATCAGCTTTTGCCCTGAAGCATGAGATTCATCTCCCTTTATCTTAGTCTTTATAACTACAGTTGCTGCTGTTGGTCATGTCATAAAATTATTCATTGTCCTCTTAAATCCAGATGCAGTGTTTGCCCCTTTGACCTGCCCTGTTAATGAATTCCCCAGGCTGGCTACACGTTGCTGAAAACGTATTGTCTTAAATTTACCCGCTGTTAATCAAATCTGGTGACCTCCTTATTCTCATGTAAATGAAACAAAATGATGCATTGCTAATAATTATGCTCAAAGGATGCGATTGTTAGAACAAGCCCAATTTCTCTCTCTCTCTCTCTAATGGCTAATACTTTTCCTTCTGTCTCTCTCAGCTCAGATTAAATTTTCTAGACTTCAAGGTTAGTTTTGCACAACCATTTTCATTAGAGAAAACAAAGGAAAAGAACAGCTCTTCTAAGCTTCCAAGTTCCATAGAGGAAAGAACGCAACTGAGGCTTACTCATAAGAAAGACAAATTTAACTTCAAATATTACTGCAGTTTGGGGGGCAAAAGTTGATGCACTTTTAAGTTGTACATGAAGGATTTGTATGTCTTCATGCCAGGAACATGTTTATTTGGTGGGTGCAGATTACTTTTTCTTTTAAGCCCCCTAAAGGTCAGTTTAAACACACACAATAAAAAGTCCAAACAGGCCATCTACAGCTATTTAAGCTGTCTTGGATGCAGCTGGCTCCAAGGAATAAGACGCCCCAGTTGCAAACAGTAAAGCTCCCAGGGAAAATATGCCAGCAATTTGTCTTTCGTAACTTTGCACATAAGAGTTGGGTAGGAGATTTTATACACAGTGACTCTGTGTTCTTGTTTAATTCAATCGAGCAAAGCAAGACACTGTATATCTTGCCTATCTTTGATGAATAGTGGCGGAAGTATGTTTTTTTTGCTCAAGGCCGTTACCTGGGAGGGTCTGAAACATTCCCCCTGTATGGGAGGAGTCTTGCTGTCCTCTCCCCGCCACACCCCCCCGGTATGCTCTTTAATGATGAAACTTAATTTAAACCAAATCTTAAAAAGGAGGACTGTGTAGAGCCCGCCCACCTCTGTTACACGCTCAACGTCTCTGACTGTTTTTGTTGGAAGCTAAAGCAGTTTCTAGGGAGAAATGGTGACTTGCATTTATATTGTGCTTTTTAGTTTCACAGAAGCCCAAAGTACTTAAAAACTATATGTAGCAATCACTTCACCCCCTTCACTGAAAAGCAGCCACCTTTGAGGTGGAACATTACACAACATTAAACAGTGTTTTAAGACAGAGAGCGGAGTAGCATCCAATTAAACCACAGGAGGAATTTCAGTTGGTAGAATATAATTAGGCAAGTTAGAATTTGGCCAGGATGCCCGGGTTTAATCTTCTAATTTTGTGAAAGTGCTATGGGATTATTAATGAGCGCAGACTGTTTGATTTTACATCACATCTGAAGAATGGCACCTCCAGTAGCCCTGTGCGCCCTAGCACTGCCTACTGGGATCTCTGTTCAGAAGTGACTCATGGGCAAGAATTCTATTCACCTGAATCATCCGCACCACTTCCTGCTGCACCTTGGGGTGTTTTGGAGCTGTCCATCCAAGTAATGGCCTGGCCCAATCCTTCCTAGCTTTAGTGATCTGGCAGATTTCCTGCAATGGACAGCATGACTGCAGGCAGTTCCTTTAGTCAGAGTAGTACACGGTACTTTTATGAAAACTTTCAGAAGTACTTGGTCCCCCCTCCCACATCCTGAACCCCATGTTTCTGGCCCTGCCCCGGAGCCTGCACCCCCATTTAGAGCCGTAACCCCCTCCCGCATCCCAACACCCTGCCCCAGCCCAGTGAAAGTGAATGAGGGTGGGGAAGAGCAAGCCACTCAGGGAGGGGGAATGTAGTGAGTAGGGATGGGGCCTCAGGGCAGGGGGGCGGGGCCTCGGGGAAGGGGCAGGGCTAGAGTGTTTGGTTTTGTGCGATTGGAAAGTTGGCAGCCCTATCCAGGAGATCAGACTGGATGATCACAGTGGTCCCTTCTGTCCTTTGTATCTATGATTCTTTGCGGGGGGGAAACCTTAGTCAGTTGAAAATCTCCCCCAGTAATGCATTCATTGGAGTTACACCTGGTGTGAGTGTGGCCCAGTATTGATCAACACTAACAAAGCAGCATAAGAAAATAAGTGTGTATGAACAAATGCCTATTTTAGGAACTGCAGGAAATTCACATAACCTGCCCACTCATTGCTGCATTATTTGTAGCTCTACAGTATTTTAAAGAAAGTTAGTGTGTGATATAATTTCCGGTGTGGTAAGCCATAGTCATTTGTTTATATTGGCTCCAAGCCAGGAAGTAATATACTTCGCCCTGACGGAAACGATAGGCATTTGATATTGTGAATTTCCTGATGCAGCAATTGAAGATTTTTTTTTTTAATTATGTTCAAAGGGCGCCCTTCGCATGCAAACCTCTGAAGTAGGAGCCACTTTGCTAGAGTCAGCTGGTAACATTTGCCAGGTTAATGTCCCTCCTTGAAAATGCAGTGTACTTCCCTCCCACTGCTTCTGTACTTCACCTCTGCAATTCCTGGGAGTAGCTAGCCAAGAGACAACTGAAATCTAAATATGCCTTCGCTGCTCTGAGTTTAAAGTCTTAGACAAATGAGAAAGCTGCACTTGTGTAACTTAAGGTGTGAATTTAAACCAGTGTAGTTTAAAATGATGTAAAAAGCTATTTGTGCAATTAAAAGCCAATTCAAGTTACAATAGTGCAACTTTCTAGTCTAGACAAGGCCTCAGTGCCCATCATGATGGCTTTTCCCAGGTACAGTGCTAACTCTAGAAGGCTGCTGAGCAAGACTAGTGTAGGGACTGCCGGCTTGGGGTCTGATCCTGTTCCCATTGAAACTCAGTGACAGTATTTGCATTGGCATTGCTTTAGTTAGAGATGTAGCTCATGGTGAATCACAAGCTTGTTTGTTAACATGTTCCCTACTCAGACACCAGCAACACTCACTCATGCCAGAGATGTGCTGGATCACTGGGTAGCAGCCACGCTCTGCGGTAGCAGGCCCAGGCAACAAATATGGAGCATTAAAATTGCCCCTGAAATGGAAAATCTTTGTCTTGCGTGTGCTTGACAAACTTGCTCTCCCACCCGCTTTCTGAAGGGTTAGTAAATAAGGGCATTTGTCGTATAATTGGTCCAGGACCAATGCTTGTGTAACGATTTCCCTTCCCCTGCTCAGTGGCGTAGCCAGGTTCTAAGAGCAGGGGGAGCAAACATTAAAAAGGCGCCCCCCCCTTGGCGGCTTCTCTGGCCACGCCCCCTTGGCTCCTCCTCTGGCCACTCCGCACCCCCCTCCCATGGCTCCTCCGGCCGTGCCGCCCCTACGGCCCCCCCCATGGCTCCTCCGGCCGCGCTGCGGCCATGCTGCACCCCCCCTTCAAGCCTGGTGTGCGGCAGCCCCCCCTCCAGTTCCAGCCCCGTGTGTGTGCAGAGAACAGAGGGGGTTACAGCCTGGATCAAGGTTACAGGGCCCGGCTCTGCTCAGGGGTTCTGACCCCTCACGGCTGGCCGGGAACGCAGCTCCTGGTGGGTCCGAGCCAGCTCCATTCGCCTGTCTCCTTCCCCTTCCTAGCCAGAGGCCACCCTCGCTCCTCCGGCCACGCCGCCCCCCGCCATGGCTCCTCCGGCCGCGCTGCGGGCTGCCATGCTGCGCTCAAGGCCGGCTCCAGGGTTTTGGCCGCCCCAAGCAGCCAAAAAAAAAAAGCCGCGATCATGATCTGCGGTGGCAATTCGGCGGGAGGTCCTTCGCTCCGAGCGGGAGTGAGGGACCATCTGCCGAATTGCCGCCGAATAGCTGGACGTGCCGCCCCTCTCCGGAGCGGCCGCCCCAAGCACCTGCTTGCCAGGCTGGTGCCTGGAGCCGGCCCTGGCTGC
>NW_020664404.1:7019424-7138665 GCF_002925995.2 Terrapene triunguis | reverse complement strand
CCTTAGTTCCAGTCGCAGGATCTTTCTTATCAATGGGATGATGTCATGGATTTTCAGACCCAAGGTGCTCTTTTCAGATCTGCCAGTTAGAAAAAATCACCATTTTTTTGATTTGTAAACTGAACTGAGACATCTCGAGGGAGAAGAGTTCCAGAACCCCAGAATATATGTGGCACTTTATGGAGCCACTTGCAGCCCAATCAGCACACAGCTGTGGCCCATGTGACATCCTCAGGGCCATACAGGTAGTATATATATTACGTGGGCTGCTTCCACACTGCACACAGAGAGCTGCATATGCAGCCCACAATGGTAAATCGGTTGAGAACCGCTCCTGAGGGTTATTTTATGACTCCTATCACCATAGCATCTGAGCTGCTTGTGTTGTTATGCAATATTTGCTGGGTATTTGTCCCTTTTAAATACAACGATGTTCTGTACAGCACATCACTAGCTATTAAAAACTGCTTTAAAAAACAGTGCAAATGAAAATTAATACTTAGATCTTATAATACTTAGCTGTTAAACAGGGCTGTCTAATATTCTTCTGCTGGGAACAGAATAGAGCCAGCTATATCCTGTAAAGAGTAAACTTACCCATATCCCATTTCATGATATCTCTGTTCTCTCCAAAAGCCAAAAGGCCTTTCGTGAATATAAATTGTCACCAGACTTCCGCAAACTGCATCTATTGTGGGGAGGGGGGGGGAACATGTACAACTCCCCCCACTTTGGTATCTCCATTGAGCAGGGCAAGTTGCTTGTTTAGCAATTTGCTGTTAGTGAGTTGGTCTCTTTCCACTTCTCTTTGACCTTGATGCTGGAGACAGCCAGCCAGCCTGATCTTACATGTCAAAGCAGATTATACTGCTGATGTGTATGTTAACAGTGATGTGTGTGGTAATGGAGGAGTGTGTTTGTAAGAAAGAGTTTAATAAGCAATAGAGCCAACATACGAGCTGATTTTGCAAAGAGGAGAGAGGCTTAAAGCTAAAAACAGCCTTTTTTTGTGAAGCTGGGTGTATCCTGAACTTACAAAAAATAGCATTTTTACATGGTTGTTCAGTTTCCTCCTTAGCCAGCTGTTAACAGAGACGTTGTCAAATAGAGTAAATTAGTCCTCATGTTGTCTGCCGTCTGCCTGAAACTGCACAATCAGGAATTTAAACTGAGAGTGGATTGCAAGTTCTTTGTGATAGGGCTTTTTATTCTGTGTTTGTACAGTGCCTTGCACAACGGGATCCTGATCCATGACTGGTGCTGCTAGGTGCTACAGGAACACAAATAATAATTTTATTGGAAAGATGAAGGGAAATCAGGCAAGGCATTTGTGAATTATAAAGGTTCCAAAAAAAAAAAAAAAAGAGGGGTGCAGGTGGCTCCTTGGGGAATTCTCTTACAGATGTGGGTACCTCTTCCTGCCTTCAGCTCCCCCCCACCCCCTCAAGAAAGAGGTTTCAGCATAGAAACTCCAAATTTCCTTTTGTCTTTTGCTGTGGACACTCTTGCAGGTCTGTGTTTCCTTTCTCTCGTGACCTCAGTTTTGTGTGTCCTGGTTTCCAGATGTGTGGGGGTTGTTCTTTTGAGAACAACAGTGTTCCCACAAGAAATGTCTTTATTCCTCCTGTGTCAATGCTGCATCTGTACAAGCTGAACTCCAGCTTAACAGAGGCCTTTTTTTTTTTTTGGTCTGAAAATCACCAGCTTTATATAGGTGCACAAGTCTCAAGTTCTATTTTCCCAGGATGATGGCTTCCCCAGAAAGGAAGCTCTGCCCTATAAAGTTTTTTCTCTGGGGCATATTAGTTACACCTCCAGTTTCCATCTGAGGGGTTGCTCTGAATCATGCAGAGGAGTGACATGAACCTGGCTTTCCCACATCCCAGTTGAGGGCCTTACCCCTAGACTAGAGTCAGTTTCTTTTTCTGGCCCAGTGAATATTGAATTATTTATGCAAAGTGGAACAGCTCCAACACGAGATTGAGAGAGAGTCCGAGACAGTCTCTGCAGGCTGCTGGTCATGGCATTCACCAGGGATTTGGGAGACTCAAGTTCAAGTCCCTGGATCCTGTTTTTTTGCACGCACAAAATTTTTTTTTCTTTTTTTTTTTTGAAAAAAATCTTCGTTTTGCTCCGCTTTGGAATGGAGACAAATGTTGAAACCCTGGCATTTTTCATGAAATGGAATTCTTGTTTTCCAGCCAGCCCTGGGGAGCACTTATACTGAGTTACCAGGACGTACACAGGGCAATTTTACCTGCAGATGTCTTTCTCCTCCTTCCCACATCTAGAAACAGTCCTCATATTTACTCCTAATGTTGGTTCCCCCCGCTCCTAGTTTAAGGGATTGGAACAGGGCTGTATTCTCTCCTCCTCCGTGTGCAGCGAAGGAGTCTTGGTGTATTGGGCAACCGGAGCTTGAGAGCTCTTTGTATTCTCTGTGCGTCTGGCTTCGCTCCGTCAGAAAGAGCTGAAATGCACAGTTTGTTCCTCAGCTGTGAGACAGAAAGGTTGAAGCCCGCACTTGGCTTCTTTGTATAACAATAAATGTTATCTTAATCTCAGCTGGCGGGAGAGCTCCCAAGTCATAACACTGACCGAGCTAAGCGAGTCTAGATTGGAGCAGGCCCATGAAAAGACAGGGAGCTATGAAATGAACTAGAGGGTGATTATCTCAGACTAGAGGGCCTAGGTGCTATTCGCCCTGTGCAGAGAGCCTAAACAATAAGGCCCTACTTATTAAACTCTGCTCGAGAAGGCTATATGGTGTTTAAGGCATTGTGAGGGATGTCTGCCCTGGGGTGAATTTCACCCATAAGAGACAAGTCATTGCCAGTAATTTAAAAAAAAAGAGGATGGAAACTCATAAATGGGCCAGAATCTCTAGCTGGGAGATACCAATTCACTGTAAAATTCCCTGCACTGGGAATTGCCTCAAGGGACAATTGACCCTAAAGGAAGGTCAGGGTACTAGAGTGGTAGGTAAAACCTAAGGTCAGGCCCACCGATGTGGGGGAGAAGGGGGGCAATTGCCCAGGGGCCCGGATGCTTTGGTAGTGGCAGCAGCTGGGAGCCCGGGCCCTATTAAATCGCCCAGGTGGGCCGCAGGGCGCCTAGGAGCGTGAGACTGCTCCGGGTCCCACGGGCTGGCATGGGCTGTCCCTGAAGTGACGGATTCGTCACTTCTGCCCTGGGCCTCGCCCTCACCAGGGACGGCCCTGGCCCTGGCCCTGGGGCCTGGAATTTCTCTCGGCAGGCCTGCCTAAGGGAGACTAGTTATAGTGTGATTTCCCTCCCTCGGCGTTTTCCTGTGGGAGAGGGCAGTGTTAAATTGTAGGTAGGACTCCCCTGGAAGTTGGCATAAACCCAAGCTAATCCCAGCCCCCTGTCTGGATGGTAAAGCAAAATCCCTGGCCTACCTCCATTTGTTTAGTGCCATTTGTGCCTTTAGGATCTGCATGTAGGACCCTAGAATAGCCCGCTGGTTTGGGCACTTACCTGGGATGCAGGAAAGCCTGCTTTAACTCCCTGCTCTGAATTAGGCAGAGTCCTATGTGGTTTCCCCAGTCAACAGGCTATCAGCTATTCTGGATGGGTGTCTTTCTTTGGAACAATGTACCAAGAGTCATGGTGGATCCTGCATTATTTTTTAAATCCAGATTGGATGCTTTTCTAAATACATGGTCTAGGAGTTATTGTGAGGAAGTTCTGTGGCCTGTCCTACGCAGGAGGTCAGGCTAGATGATCACAGCAGTCCTTTCTGGCCTTGGAAACGCTGAATCCAGGAGCCAAAGTCCATTGGAGTTGATGGAAAGTCCCCTGTTGACGTCACTGACCTTTGGATGAGGTCCTTATAGTCCAGCGTTGTGGTTTGTATCCTTTTCCCCTTAACTAAATGGGTGTATGAAATAACGATTTATAAGTCCCAATTATGGCCATAGTGAGCCGGCCTGGGTTATTGTGAAGGGTTCCCTTTTCCTACGGTGGTAGAATCCAGCTGCAAGGTCAGAGTAATACCATCTCAGATTGCTGGGCTACGTTGTGGCTAGGGTGACCAGACGTCCCGATAAAATTGGGACTGTCCCCATTTTGAGTATGGTCGGGACGCCATTTGTCCCGATATTTTGTTTCCTGGTCTTCGGCGGCAATTCAGCAGAGAGTCCTTCAGTCGCGGACGGTCTTCGGCGGTGGGTGCTTCTGTCTTTGGCGGCAAGGTTTATTACCCACCGCCGAAATACAGCCGAAGCGCTCTCCGTCAAATTGCCGCCGAACTCCCGGACGGGTGAGTGTAAAAAAAAACAAACCAAAAAACGCTCCCCCCCCGCGGCGGTCCTGATATTTTCCCCTTAACATCTGGTCACCCTAGTTGTGGCCTTGTCCATGGTGGGGGTTTTGTCCAGTCACAGGCACTAGGGTAGCACACCAGTGCAAAAGTGATGGTCACTATCTTGGCTGATATACTGGGATTTGAACCAGGGATCTCGAGAGCTGATAGTATGGCATGAGCTGCTACAGCTTGAGCTAAGGGGCCCAGACTGTCTGGGCAGGAGCTGTAACAGACTGGATCAGCACAGAGGGGGACCTGCAATGCACCCTTACCAGTGAGTTACACAATCCCCTAATGTAGGCAGGACACTATTTATTGAAACTGAAATAATACAAACTCTGGCTTATAGCACCTTGGGTCGTCTACACTAGAGGTTTGCCTTGGTGAAGCTACACAATTGGCTGCAGTCAGGGCAGATCCTCTGCATAGATGAGGTCTAAATCATTGCCAGTGGTTGCTTCGTTGTCTACGCTGAGACGAATCTTAAAGACCTTCTGTCGTGCCTTGCTCTGCCTGTAAACAGGACTTAGCACAGGATGGTTTATTCATTAAACATGAAACATCTGGTCAGAACCAGTCTCCTTAGAATTTTCCTCCCTTTTAAAGGAAACACACATGCTGCCATTTTTGAAATGTGCAGCTTAGACCGTCTGGGGGTCTCGGATTTGGCATTCCATTGTAAATCGTGAAATAAGATTTTTCTTCATTGTTCCGTCTGGGTGATCTGGCTGCACACGTGTGCGTGCTCTTTTTGTTGAACAACCTGCTCCCCTGATAACAAGACCAGGCAAAACCCAGCCTGTTGTTTGCCAAATGTTGGCCGGTAGATGTTTGTAATTGGGGAAATGTGCTTTACATTGCATAATCCACCGAATAGCAATAAAAAGACACTGCTTTGCATGTGCATCCTAACGCTGCCCCCTGGGTGAACCGTGCCTGTAGAACTTTTGCAGACTTCCTCAGAGTGAGATTTCACTTTAGCTCTGGGAATCTGTCCTAAGGGGGTGCAAATTCCAGTCCTGTTTGGAATCTCTTTTTCTAGCCTGTAACTTTTACCAGCTGTGGAAAATGGCAAAAACAGGGATGGAAGGGGAAAGAGTGCTCAGCTTTGGCCAAGGAAGCCTCATACAGGTGCAAATTATATTGCACTGTCTGCTTCTGTCTCAGACGTTGCTTTGATTGCCACAGGTGAATGAAGGAATCCCCTTCTCACTGCAGTGCAGTGGTTTGCAGTGTGGTGCACTGCAGTGAAAAGAAAGGATGGTCTTGTGGATAAAGAAGTGAACAGGGACGGAGGAGTTCTGGGTTCTATTCCCAACTCTGCCCCAGTGTCTCTGTGTAACCTTGGGTGAGCCACTTACTCTGTGGGCTTCAATTCCCCCTCTGCAAAATGGGCATAGTACATTTCTGCCCCCACCACCACCACTTTGTCTGCTTCGCTTGTGTAGTTTGTAAGCTCTTTGGGGCAATGTCTGTATATGCATAGCACAACTGAGTTCCAGTCCTGTTTAGGATCTCTTAAGTGCTACTGTTATACAAATAAACCTAAACTTACAACAGCAAACAAATAAGCTTTTAGATGAGAAGTAAAAGAAAAAAAAATCTCATGGCACTTTTTGTAAGAGTCAGGCTGTTAACCCCTGTATCCTGCAAATTTCAACATTCTACCTCCTTAAATTTTCCAGTGGCATTTTCAACAGGGATGCCCTTATCCTTTTCGGCTTCTGTCATAAACTGTTACATGGTATTGCTGTGTGCTATTTAACAGCTGCCCTATCGCACCCCAGGGGTGGCTGCATTTCAGTGGTGGGTGACATGAGTCCAATATATCTCATTTTATTATAGGGTCCTTTATGAGCTTTCGGGAGAAAAGGCACTTTCTCTATATAAAAGTATTTTTATCTTAGTCAAATACAACTATCCAAATGAATAACAAATGTCTGGGCAGAGAAAGTATGTGTACGAGAGAGAGAGACTGATGTTCTCTCCTTTCCCTTTAGTTCTGGCATGAAAATCCTCCTTTTCATCCTAAAATTTATCCGCTGTCATCCTTGCAAAGGGAATAAACTTGAGGGAAACTCTTAACTACTCTACCGTTTGTCTGAAGCTTCTAGACTTGTATTTGAAAAAAAAAAAGAAACAAACAGCTAAAATGACCATTGCCATGAGCACGTGGTCACTGCAAATGATGAATAAACTTATTTTATGCAGTGTCGTTGTAGCCGTGTTGATCCCAGGATATTAGACACACCTGGCATTTTGCTGTGATGCTGGGAGTTCCTTTCCCAGGCCCGAAGAAGAGCTCTGTGTGGCTCAAAAGCTTGGCGCTCTCACCAACAGAAGTTGGTCCAATAAGATATTACCTCACCCACCTGGTCTTCTGAGTAATGTTATTGAAAGTTAGAACAGAATTCTGAAAAGCTCAGAGGATGCATTGGTTCCAAGGATGAGTGAAGAGCATGAAGAAGTGCTGGAATATCACTTTATGTAATAATAATATGTAACACAGCCCTTTCATTCCATGATTTCAAAGTGCTTTAGAAAGGTGGCTTAATATCACTATGTTCATTGTACAGATGGGGAAACTGAGACATGGGGTACGTCTACACTACGAGATTAATTCGAATTTAGATCATTCGAATTTGGGAAACAGATTGTATAAATTCGATTGTGCGCGGCCACACTAAGCACATTAATTCGGTTTTTAACCACATTAATTCGGTGGTGTGCGGCCACACTACCCCATTAACTTTAACCACATTAATTCGGTGGTGTGCGGCCACACTACCCCTAATTCGAATTAACAAAATCGATTTTGGTGCTACTCCGCTCGTCGGGGTGGAGTACAGAAATCGATTTTAAGTGCCCTTTAATTCGAAGTAACTGGCTCCGTTGTGTGGACGGGTTAAGGATTAATTCGGATTAACGCAGCTAAATCCGAATTAAAGTCGTAGTGTAGACCAGGCCATGGAGGGGTTAAGGACTTGAGCCAGAGCAAACTGGAATTGCTGGAAAGAATCTCATTGAGTTCATTGGGCTTTGGCTCAGGCCATAAATAGCTCACACTAGGCTGTTCAGTTAATTATTGATGAAGCTAAGAATAGAATCTAAATCTCCTCATTCCCAATCCAGTACTTTATCCATTGGACCATGCTTAATGTATAATCCTGTTTTTATCCAGTGGAAGGACTGGTACCTTGCCCCACACCCCCCAGAGCTTCTGGAATACAGAGGATTTTGTAACCAAACTTGATTGATCTTATAATTACTAGAGAAATGGGCGAGACTTGCGAAATCTGGACTTCTCTAAAGTTTGGGGGTGGGGGCAGGGTGAGCACATCCAGGATTTTGGCTGGGACCTATCTCTGCCAAGTATAATAATGATTCCACAAATGCTTTTCAACCCTCTTCCCTTTGTTTTGTCACCTACTAATCCCCTACCCTCTTGTTGATCTCTTTGCTGGCTGGGTTATCTGTATGTATATCGGAGTGTAAGCTCCATGGGGCAATGACTTTGTCTGCCCTGATGCCTCTGAGCACCACTCATGCCCTGTAGATAATAAATACCACTCCAGCTACCTAAGAAACAATAGCAACATTTGTGCGTAACTTTTAAATGTCAATGCAAGCAACAACCAAAACAAATCAAAATGCCAAAGAGCTGTGTGCCAGGAAGTTAGTTAAGATGAGAGCTGAGGAAGCAGAATCTTTTGACCTTTGGAATAGTTATTTTAGGGGTAAAGTAGCATTAAGAAAAATGCAAATTTGCCCATCATATTGCAGAAATGTGAAGCTGGAGACAATGTTTGCAGGTCAATGTTTAAAATAAACCCAGTTCTGTAGTTGAAAGGACACTGTTGTTGTTATTTTTATTACATTATCTCCTGGCGATCACCATAAATGGACAAGACAAAGGGTGGGAGACAAAAAGTACTAGTCTTTCCAGTTGGGGATCAGGCACACAGTGTGAAATGATTTGCCCAAGACATCTGTGTTCGAGCTGGGAATAGAACGCAGATCTCCTGAGTCTCAGGCCAATATCTTAACCACAAGACTGTCCTTCCTCTGCAGTGATTTAAATTTCCCACTTGCTAAGTAAGGCTCACTTGAGAGCAGCAGGACAAAATACACTCATTCATTCCTACACTTGCCTTCCAGTCACCTTGAAGTTAAAATGTTGGCTGAACCCCAAGTTCTAAAGAGGGAAGAAATGTTCTTCTAAAAGTGACAGACTTCTGGTCTGCAAGAATCACAGCTATTACTCTGAAACTGATACTTCCATGGAGCTTGTCACAAAGGCAGTAAATAGGAATAATATCTCTATCTAGGACAAATAATTTGTTGGTGGTTTTTTCCCTTCTCTCATAAAAGTAAAGACCCTTTACTAATTTCTCTTTCAGCCTTCCTTCACAGAAGGATTTCACATTGGTTCATGGGCACCAGGGAAAGGAATGTGTAAACATAAGACTCAAGCATCATCTACATAGAGAATTGGGTTAACACCCATGTAAGAAGAAGGATGGTGTTAAGGTTAAAACCATGGCGTCAAAAGATTCAATTCCCAGCTCTGCCACAGACTTCCTATGTGACCTTGGGGATGTCATTTTATCTTTCTATGACTGTTCCCGATCTATAAAATGGGCATAATACTTGCGTTCTCTATCCCTTTGTCTGTCTTGTCTTTTTAGACTGTCAGCTCTGTGGGGCAAGGAATCTTTTTTGCTACATTTATGTACAGCCCCTAGCACAAAGGGGCCCCAATCTCAATTGGGGATCTACATGCTACCATAATAGAAATAATAAGTACTGCAACTGCTGAAGCACAGTTCCGGCTAAAGGAGCAGGCCCACTGTGTCATTTCATAATAGGAAAAGCTACTCTTCTTTCAAGTTCAGCCTTATTTTAAGGCCCATTCCCACTGGCCTTGTTCTCACTGGTGGTACCATTGGCGTCAATGGGACATCTGAAGTGAGCAAAGCCAACAGGATTTGGCTCATGGATTATATGTGGTAAGAACAACGTGTGTTGCTAATAGCTTTGCATGTTTAATTCCTGTATGTGAAGAGTCATGGTATTTCTGTTGTTCCTTGGCAGGTTGGTACAGAGGATACACCCTCAGGAATAAATCGAAAAAGGTACAACATTATATCTTTCAATAATAGATATTTTTATGTTACATTTTGCCAGGCCGTATCCAGCGCTGTAATGCCCTGTATTCCTGTGGTCATTTCTACCTTAGTACAATGCATACCTCCTGATTGGGATATTCTTTTCTCTAGCAATAAAAGCGAATAGCTGTGAGCCAAATGTTTGAGAATCATTAACTTGGCAGAATATACTGTGGATGCATTTGAAAAGTTCATTGCAGCTCTATAGGTATCACTGGTCCTACCGGTACTTCCCATTTTAAGCATAGGGAATACTGCTTGAAATGGGAGAATCAACCTTTAAGTATGCCCACTATATAGCAAGCCCACTGTTTAGTCATTGAGTCCTGTACCTGCCTTCTAACAGTGACTGTCTATGATAATGGGTGACCCTCAAAAGGTTCAGGGTTCAGAGTTCAAATAAGCCTCCGTGTATCTCTGGACATTATCCAAACACCTTGACCTTGCAAAACTAGTGTTGGAAATCTCACTAGAACACGGTTTCCTATGAGAATCCCAGCACCGTGACCTTTGCATTTGGTTACCGTGGTGGGAGAGGGCCTTTGATGCTGACAGCCCATCCTGGGCTTCATTCTGCAAAGTGGTGAGCAGCCCCCCCACTCCCACTGACTTCAGCCAGTGTTGCAAATCCTCACACCTTTCAGGAACAAACTCCCCCTGCAGTAGGAAGGGGGAAAAAGACTGGAGCCAAAGCAAATTGCTCTGGATTCTATTTATCTTTGGACAGCCATTCATCAGCATATCTGAAACCCTTTTAAACTGCTCTGCTTTTCCTTTTGACTCGAGCTTTCTGGAGAAGACCATGTGAAAGCACTATTTTAATGGAAATTTAGATGTCATTTATTACCAGGCCTTGTTATTTGGCATGAGGATAAAATTTGGTTGGGCTGCAAATTGAAGAAGCAAAGAGCAACTCTGCAGCCGATTATTGATCTGAGAGGGATATATAGGGGGCGGGCGAATCCTGACATTTTTATGAAACCAGCCGGGCTGCTGTTGAGAAAACAGAAGCTGAGCTAAGTGGAAATGGGAGGTAAATCAAAAATTCAGCTGCAGTTTTCATTTTATGTGCTTCATGAAAGATTGTTTAAAAATATCCAGTTCCCGTGGAACATTTGGTATTTATTGTCCAGAGAGCTAGGCCTGTGGAGGTGGGAATGGTCAGCAGCTAGCAGGATGAAGCCTATGCCGAATATATGTTATATAGAATCATAGCGTTTAAGGCCAGAAGGGACCACCAGGTCTATCAGAGGTCAGCCACACCACCTGGCACCTGCATGCTAAACCCAGCAAAACTGAAATGAGACCAAAGGATGACAACCCACAGGAGACAAGGCTGTTATGTGCCACAGGCAGAGAATAGGAGGACCAAGGTGCATCAGTGCCGGAGGCCCATGCAATGGCAGGGGAATAATTAAGTTAGATAGACCCAGCTATCCTGGCAAGTGACCTGCATTCACAGGCTGCAGAGGAACGTTAACTCCTCCCCCCCACCCCTGGTCACTGCCTATCTGGGGGAAAATTCCTTCTGGACCCCACATCTGGTGATCAGTTAGACTGATTATGGAGGAAAAGGCAGCCAGCTAAGTATCGCAGAGAGAAAAAGCTCAGTGCCACCTCAGAGCTCAGGCCCCATTTGCATTATGATGAAATTAGCTGTATTGCCAGCATCAAGCATACAAAAAAACGTGGGATCGGCTTAAAAATCATGAATTTAAAAAAAAAAAAGTGGTTCTTTTTCTTTGTCTTCTGGTTTGTGAGTCTTTAGGGTGACTTGCTTCACATTTTCACGCTTTTCTTCACAACCACAAGGGCTAGAAACTTTTTTTTTTTTTTTTAATGAAAGTTAGGATTCTCATGCAATCTCTTCCTGCAGCTGGGGCTTTAAGGAAATCATCAAATGTCGTGAGACTCATGATGAAAACCCAATGCTCTGCAACATGGAGTTAACTTTCTCTCACTGAAACATCCATGTGTAAGAAAAGGCGTGTGTAATTGACTCTTGCAGTTGGCTTTATTGTCTTTAAATGGGCTTTGTTAGCGAAGTCCCATCATGTCAACAGTGGGGTTTTTATATGTTGATTCTGTAACCAGATGCCACATTTAGGGTGGTGCTTAACTGGACTCTCATTTCCTTGGTGTTGAATTAGGGCTAGTCTACACTGGCAACATTAAAGCACTTTAACGTGGCTTGTGTGGTTGTGGTGCAGTGCTCTAAAAAACCCATCTCCACGAGGGGCGTAGCTACTAGCGCTGGTGCACTGTCTACACTGGCGCTTTACAGCGCTGAAACTTGCTGCGCTCGGGAGTGCGGGTGTATGTTTTTTCACACCCCTGAGCGAGAAAGTTGCAGCGCTGTAAAGTGCCAGTGTAGACAAACCCTTAATCACACAGTGAAACATCACTGGAATGTAGATTCATTTATTATGTTTTTAGTGGAATTTAGTGGAGCCTCTGGCTATGGAATCCTGTTCTTTTCCATATGATCCTCTTCTGATTTCTCTTGGCTTATGAGAACAGTGGTAACTTTAGGCACTGTTTATCAATGCCTCCAGGTCTACCCTACTCTGTGTTTGTAATCCGTGCTATCTAGATTAAAGCTAACACAGATATGCCTACTCAGGCTACAATCACACATTTGCTTGCAGTTTAGACGTACACAATTTAGCTTAGCATACAGTTAGTATCTCATAAATGGGAAACGTCTTTCAGTCATCATTTAGCCCTCTAGGTTCTATATTTTCTTTATTTAGGGCCTGCAAAGGCAGGCTAGAGCACAGAAAAGGAAGGCAGGATTCCTAGGTTCTGTTCCCAGCTTGGCTGCAGACTCACTGCATGACCATGAGCAGCCCACCTAGGCAGAGTTTTTAAAAGTGTCTCCTAATTTTGGGAGCTTCTGCTTTTGGGTGCCCAGTTCGAGACTTCTAAGGGGCTTTTCTACAGAAGTACTGAGCACCCTCAGATCTCATGGAAGTCAGCAGGAGCTGTGGGCTTTTGAGTTTGGGCAGCCAAAAACTGAGGGTCGTAAAAATTAGTGGATACTCTTGAACTTTTTGGTCTTAGCCTCTTGGTGTGTCAGTTTTTCCAATCTGTAAAATGGGGATAATGCCTGCCTGGCCAGAGTGTCCTGAGGCTTAATTAATGCTTGTAAAGCACTTTGAGATCCTGGAATGAAAGGTGCTATAGAAGTGCAAAGTGTATATTATTATTAATCTGTTTTACTATACCAGGGAAAACACTCCGTTATTATTAATCTATATATAAAACTGTCACGGGAGCGGATTCTAAGGGGTTCTTCCTTCTGTATATAGCACCAAAAAGGATTTACCTTAAGGGAGACAGCACCAGAATCCAGAATTCTGTTGCAGCCTCTGCCACTGAGTTGCTATATGACCTTGAACAAGTGACTTAACCCCTCCCTCCCTCCATTTACCCATCTCTGTAAAGCCATTTGAAAGCAACAGATAAAATTGTCTATAAGTACACAGTACTGTATTATTATTATTGCCAGTTCGTTTTTCCTGGGATTTATTAAGTTTATATTAGAGCTGACATAATACCAACATAAAAGAAGACGCACTGATCTCAACATATATTGTACTAGAGTTGTTTTTTATTGTATTGAATTTTGGAAAAGTTTATTTGACTTGTGCCCTGGAGCTCAGCTGATCACATTCTTCTATTTTTCCCCTCCTTGTTGCTGAATGATGTATCAAATATTACAACATGATTTCCCTTTCTCTCTCTCTTAGGGCATTTTTCCCAAAACTTACATTCATTTAAAAGAGGCAACTGTGGAAGACCGAGGGTAGGTTGGAGACAATCTTGAGATGTCATGTGGTTGGCAGACGTGATCGGATGCCATTTCATAAAAGAGCTTACATAATGGAGGTGCAGCTCGTCATACGTGCAGTCGATGTTTTTGCATAGCAAGTGCTATAACCCTAGGGTTACCATATTTAAAAAATAAAAAAAGAGGACATTCCACGGGGCCCTGGCCCCGCCCCTTTCCCACCCCCGGCCCCGCCCCAACTCCGCCCCTTCCCTGCCCCAACTCCGCCCATTCCCCGCCCCTTCCCCAAAGTCCCCGCCCTAACTCCCCCTCCTCCCTCCCAGCCACGCGAAAAGGGCTGCCCAAGTGCTACCGGCTTCACGGTTTGCCGGGCAGCCCCCAGACCCTACGCCCCTGGCCGGCGCTTCCCCAGTGCAGCTGGAGCCTGGGAGGGGAAGCGCCCAGCCGGGGGCGCAGGGTCTGGAGGCTGCCCGGCAAACCGTGAAGCTGGTAGCGCTCGGGCTTTGGGCAGCCCCCATGCCTCTGGACCCTGCGCCCCCGGAGCCCGGGAGGGGAAGTGCCCGGCTGGCGGCTCAGGGTCTGGAGGCAAGGGGGCTGCCCGAAGCCGGTAGCGCTCGGGCAGCTCGGCTCTTAAACAGAGCCGAAGAGTCAGGGGAGGAGCAGAGCAGCCGCGGGAGAGGAAGTGCCCGGCCAGTATTTTCCCGGACATGTTCGGCTTTTTGGCAATTCCCCCCGGACGGGGGTTTGATTACCAAAAAGCCGGACATGTCCGGGAAAAACTGGACGTATGGTAACCCTATATAACCCCCATGTAGACTCTTGGATCAGAATAATTTCTATTTTTGCCAAAATGGTGTACATCCCAAATTGGACACGTGCATAGAAGCAAATTATCCCACTTGCAAAGACAAGAGTGAAATCTGCTAGACATGTATATGGCAAAGCAGGTCAGTCAACTTACATTTGGGTCTTCTGGGGACTGCTGTGTTCATAACATACACACAACTCACAGCCAAGTGGCCATCAGAAGAGTGTGAATTCTTTCCTGCCCTGGAAAACATCTTGGGTAATCATTTCCAATCTAATTCTTACAGTTGATTCTCTGATCAGTAAGAATGGGGGGACCCACCAGCAGCAGCACTAGGAAGTGACTTTAGAAGGAATTTTTTAATCCATATAGCCAAGTAATCACTGCAAGCAATGATCCCTCAAACTGGAAAACTGTGAATAGAGCAGACACGTCCATTCAGCATTAAATTTCTGGAGGAGATGCATGGGGAGAAAAAATTAAGACTTAAAAAAACCCTTGAAACATATTTGCATTAAAAATGGGAAAAGAATACTCATAATTGAGAAAACCCCAGAGCCACTTAGAAGCCTTAGATTCTTAGTGTGATCATTTATTAAACGTATCAGTTATCTTTTAAAATGCATCTCTAAGATTTAAATGCCTTGCAAAGCTGCAGTTCTGTGGTGGTTTGACCCCCCCATTCCCCGTGCACTTTTAAAAACTGCTGCAAACTTTCCCCACAGTGTTACTCTTGCACTTTCGGGTGCAATTCTGCTCTGACTTAGCTGTTGTTTAAGTTAGGGGCTCAGGTACGATGGTGATGAGCATGATGTAAGAACCTACATAGAATAGAATCAGTTCATTAAAATTGAATTCTGCCAAGCCGAGAAATAACTACATTGTTTTTAAATCACACCTTTTGTTATTTCTGTGCAAGTCTGGTGTAGATGCTGCTAATAAGAGTGGACACAGAGGTGTGCACTGGTTTAACTAAACTGATTTAAAAACCAGTTAAAGTTGAACAAGAGCAACCTTTCTGTATAGACAAGGCCTCTGTTTTGGGGTATTGGGAGGTATTTGGTATTTTGGTATTTTACACACATTTGCACATCAGTCACCAGACATTCTGGTCTGAGATAGGAACGTTGGGATTACCACACTAGATCAGAGTCAGTGCTCATCTAGTCTCTGACAATGGCCAATACCAATGCCTCAGAGGCAGGTGTAAGAACCTTGTGGGTGTGTTGGCTAATCTGCCCCTTATATGCATCTCTCTCCCGGATCTCTCATATCTAGAGATTGGCTTAAACCCTGAAGCTTCAGGTTTCATATCTCTTCCAAAATTTTTGTCATCATTACCTAAGATGTCTCTGGATATTCGGTTTTGAATCTTAAGTTCTTGGCCTCATTGACTTCCTGTGGCAGTGAGTTCCACAGTCATCTTACATGTTGTATGAAAAAAGAGAGATCCTTTTATCCGTTTTGAATCTGCCACCTTTCAATTTAATTACATGCCCCCTTGTGTTTTTTCCTCTCTCCAGACAACATGAAACAGTGATTCCAAGTGAACTGCCCCTTGTTCAAGAACTCACTTCCACACTGAGGGAGTGGGCAGTTATCTGGCACAAGCTGTATGTGGTGAGTATTTGTTTCTTCCTTTGTTGGTGTTTGGTCCAGGGAGAGGGGAGAAAAGGGCAGGATCTTTACTCCACCCAAGACAGAGTGTTTAAACAGAAGTATGCAGAAGATTTTGAAAGGACCTCGCATATCCCCATCTTGTGCCCATGCACCCAGCAGCTGATGTTCATTTTTAACACATATGCTTTTTACAAACAGGGCCCCAGAGCTCAGTTCTGCCTGTAGGGTGTTTGCTCTGGGAATCAGCCCCATTTTATTCTAACATGTATTTTCCACTGACTGGTACATCTTCCCATCTGATGTTTGCTAGTGTGATTTCCAGAGCTGCAAACAGTGATGTGATTAGAAGCAAAATGGTATAAGTGCTAGGCCAGACGCAGGGGGCTGTGATTCAGGATTTCTGGGCTCTGTTGTGCTCCTAACTCATTGTGTGATCTTGAGTGGGTCACTGACGCAGCAAAGCACATCAGCATGTGCATAAGCCCCATTGACTTCAGTTAATGAGTGAGTTAAGCACCCTTTGAATCATGGCCTGTAATTTCCCTATGCTTCCATTGCTCAATCTATAAAATGAGCATAATATTGAACTAACTCAAGTATATTGAGACTTGGTATTTGCAAAGCATTTGGAACTTGTACATTGCCTTATACCTAAAAATCTCTCAGTATCATTGTTGTTATAAGGAGCTGAAGAAGGAGTAGTGACTTACTGCTGTTTAAAAGGTGGATGATCAAAGGATAGGTCTTGTAGGACTAAGGTTCTATCTACTCTACAAAACGGTACTACTCTTGAATAATTGAGTTAGAAGACATGACGCGCACCATGGTCAGCATTGACCAGGACAAGCCATAATCAACATCGTGTCAGCTGGTTGGGACTGCTTGTGAGAGTCACTCTTCACAACGTGAATAGGGGTTCCTGTGGTGCCTACAATGTCTGTCTGATTTAGTGACAGAGCACAGGCCTAGGAGTCAAGACCTGAAGCCTAGTACTGACTCTGCCACTGGCTTTCTATGCATGTTTTGGCAAATTGCTTAATCTTGCTTGGCTTCAGAGATGGGGGATAATATTTCTTAGCTACCTTTGCAGAATGCTTTGAGATCTCTGAAAAGCCGGTGAAGTGTTATGTGCATGAGCATGTGTGCTGGTGCTTCGGGTGCGGCAGCGCCCCCTGGCTTGAAGTGGTTTCCATTATATACAGGGTTTACAGTTTGGTTTAATGTCTCTCAGCACCCCCACTATACAAATTGTTCCAGTGCCCCTGTGCATGAGAGGAGTATATGTATGTATTTATATAAAAGCACAAAGTATACATGCCTATAAAATATAAATACTTCTGGTGTTGCCTTTTCCAGAACAGGCACAATCTCTGATCTGATCTTTCTCTCCCTGGGGAAATATGCCATCAAGATTGTTGGTGAAATTAGATTCAGAAACTTCCAGGTGCAGTAGAAGGAAGAGCCGTCTCACTAATAATATTCTATTTCTCAGACAGCTCTGTTTACTTTCCCTAGCCCCCTTGATCTTTCTGTCTTCTGTATCCTGAAGGCAAGATAATAAAATATTTTCACTGAGTCTCAATCCAGTGCTTACTGTGCTCTGCAAACAATCGTTCCAGGCAATGGCCAGTACATATTAATTTGTTCATCGGACTGACTTTTGGTGGTGGTTTATCTTTGGTGGAAGGATTAGCTGCTTTAGAAGCACCCTGTATCTTTGTTTCCTGCCTGACAGGGCCATGCTCAAGGCCAGCCTAACCGTCCCTGACTTTCATGTGAAGCAAGGCACAAGCTTCTCCGCTAGCAGCTAGCATGGGATGTCATTTATTTTCTCCTCATGCTGGGCCAGCCACTATCTCCACTAATGTTAACTCGAGTTAATCCCATCACGTTATCTTGTGCTGATGCATATTAGCTCTGTGTCTGCTGGGGAAGCAGATGAATAGGAGGAAGTGAACTATGTGGGCTCAGTGTTATCCCTGGGGGAATTCCACTGAAATCGATGGTGTTCCCCTAGGGATAAACTTGATCCATTATTTATAATCATATCCTCTTTCATCTTTATCCTCTTCTCTGCAACATCTGAAGCCATTCAAGAAAGGGAATTTTCTCGCTGTTGGGTGGAGAAACTGGAAGCATTATGCCATGACAATACTAAGGGCACGTCTACACTACCCGCGGATCGGCAGGTAGTGATCGATCTATCGGGGATCGATTTATCGTGTCTAGTGTACACACGATAAAATCGATCCCTGATCGCTCTGCCGTCGATTCCGGAACTCCCACCGTGGTGAGAGGTGGAAGCGGAGTCGACGGGGAAATGGCAGTGGTCGACTCACCACTGTCCTCACGGCCAGGTAAATCGACCTAAGATATGCCGACTTCAGCTACGCTATTCGCGTAGCTTAAGTTGTGTATCTTAAGTCGACCCCACCCCCCCGTGTAGACCTAGCCTAAGACTGCTACTTGATCCTCCATGCACACCTTACAAGGTGCAAATGTGGGTTTCAACATGAAGCAGGTGTAAGCTGCTAAAGCATCCTGAACAGTCTTTTTGCAAGAGAAATAACTTCTACAATTCTCCCACAGCATGGTTTCTGGCGTGCTACATGCCTCGGATTGCATGTGACCTTCCTGCATTCTCAGTTCAAATTGCCCCTGTTGCATGGATGCCATTTATTCCTTGTTTTGACTAGCAGATTAAATAACCAGAGCTCCACGAGATTTGTTGAAGTCTAAGCACCATTGACTGGCACTTGCTCTGAGCCACAATACCTTGCCTTAAGCCCAGATAGAACTGGCAGAGTGCACAGACCATTCTGCAAAAAGATCCCAACTCCAAACTGTCTCCTTCCTCTTACCGTAGACGAAATGAGGGAGAGGGAAAGGTCAGCCAAAGACAGCGCTCCCAAGCAATGCAGGGTGACAGCTACAGTGTTCCAGTGGCTAAGACAAGAGGCTCAGGTCCAAAGACCTGCACTTTCTTCCTGGCTCCACTGCTGACTTATTATGTGGATAAGTCTTCCTGCCTCAGTTTCCCCACCTAAGAAATGGGATGATGATGCTTGCACCTCCTCCTTAAAGCACTTGGAGATCTCCAGATGAAAAATGTTATATAAAGGCTACATGTTAAGTATTTTTATAGATCCATTGGGTGCCACATAATGACATCTCTAATTTTCGCCATAGATAAATCTGGGTTGTTTTACAGTAGATTTAGCAGTTCCAGCTGAGATTGGGGCCCCTTTGGGCTCTGAGCTGTACACACAGAGAGTAAGAGAGAGCTCCTGCCCTAAAGAGCTTCTACCCAGACAAGTCAGGCAAAGGATGGGAGGGGAACCAGAGGTACCAGAGTGGGGAAGTGACTTATCCAAGATCATGCAGTAAATAGGTCATTGTCAGAGCTGGGATTGGATTCTTTGTCTCTCAAGTCTCTGTCCAGTGCCTTAGCCTTTGCACAAAGCTGCCTCTGAAAAGTTGGTAAATCTGGGCTACTTGTGAAGTTGGTCGTTTTGCTGAGTTAGGCTGAAATGCTGACTCGAAGAAAAACAATTCAGAGTTCAGAATGAATTACCCTTTCTTCCAAAGTGGAGTCTTAAAGCAGATTATAAATTCTGGAGCTTAATTTTTCTTCAGTCAATGGTTACTTCAGGCTGCACAGTATGTGCTCTGAGACTGTAATTAAGATGAGAGAATAGTTTTAAATTAGCTCCAAACATTTTTCTTAGCCAGAGTAAGTTTGTCCTATTGAAAAATTTCACCCAGCCATAAGTGCATTTTGTTTGTGGTCCACAGAACCACAAGAATTTTTTCCACCCTCTTAGTTTAATGAGAGGCGAGATGTGATGCAATTGCTGTGTAAAGCGAGCGTTTTGTTCCTGGCTTGTTCCCTTAAAACCTTTCAGGTTCTAGCCTCAGAATCTGTTTTTCCTAAGAGCAGAAATACTTCCTCTTCTATGTGACTTTACTATGTCAGCGTTGTTCTTAAAATAGACTTGGAAAACATCGTGGTTTGTAATGGATGCAAATTTATTTCCCCCCTGCAGTATAAAAAAACTCAAAGGGAGGAAGGAGGAAGATGGGGAGAGAAGGGAAATGGAGAAGAAAGAGGGGGGATTTTTCTCTTTGGCAGCATTTCATTTCACTGCTGTAATTTCTGTAAATTACAGCACGAATTGCACCATAGTCTCCATTGCAGAGCATCTACCAAGACTGAAAATGAATCCAGCCTGTGAATGGCGCATGGGAATCTAGCAAGCATTGGTTGTCAGTGTTGCAAATCTAGTTTCTTTTAGGGTTGTGGAACAGAGTAACAGGGTGAGTGAAACACTGGGTAAGGTTTAGCACAGCAAAGCTCTGCTTGGTTATATCGTTGTAGATCCCTGCCTCAGTCAAGGGCACAGTTTGTAAATGGCAAGTGTGATTCTGGGGCACACACAGAACTAATAAATCTCCTGAAAAGTACAGAGGATCCTCACCTTCGGTTGAATTCAGTGGCAACTGAGGGTGCACAGAACAGGGCAAATCTAGGACTCTCCTAGTGCTAGCGGGGAATTTTTTTTTTTTCTGTGCAAAAAATGGGTTTCATGGAAAATATTTTTTTAAAAATATTTTGGGTAAAAACAAAGTTGTTTTCAGTTTCTGATTGTCAGAAATTGTCTGATTTTGCAGATAGGGGGTTGTTTTTTCTGTGAAAACCTGAAATGTTATCAAAAACAGACATTTCCCGTGGAGTTTTTTTCAACAACCACCACCACCACCACCCTTTTCCATGTGGAAAAACAAGTGTAACAGAAAATGTTTGACTGGCTCTAGCCCAGCTCGTAATTAAAACAGGACCACAATCATTCCAGAAGCTGTGGAAAGGAGACACATGAAGAGAATTCAAGCTCTGGTTTAAAAATAGTTTGTACAGGTAGTTCTCGACTTTATGACATTCGAGTTACGATGAACGGCACTTACGACATTTATAAATCGTCATGTTTCGACTTTACAATGCTCGATCCGACATTGGTTCCTATGGGAAATTCGAGTTACGACGTTTTCGTCTTAAGACACGATTTTCAGGAACCAATTGTGTCGTAAGTCTGAGGACTGCCTGTATTGCATTTAGCGCGGGAAGCTCCTGCATCCCAAGCTTTTAGCATTCTTTGATCATTAGTAGGTGTACATACATTGTATCGCTTCCTGTTTGTCCACCATTGAAATTGAAACGTTTGCCATTGACTTAAATGGGAGCCAGATCAGGCTCTTTTTATTCCTTTTGTGAGAGGCATATGTTTCCATTGCTTCTAGGTGGGTTAGGTTTTTTTAAGCTGTTGCCTTTGTACATGATCTATTTCATGCCAACCGCCCATAGAGCGTCTCATCAATCACGTCAACTGGGCTAAGATCAGTGCAAGATCTTGCTTTACTTCAACCTGTTTACTCAAAGTATATCAAAGTACTGATATATTGGAGCACATATCAATATAGAAATGGCTCTTTTTGGCACTGGAGTGCGAATAGACATACTCTCTGCATGGGCATTGGGAAATGGTACTCAGGATTTTCTCTAGAAGAAGTGTTTTTATGTGTACCTTTTGAGTTCATCCAGATTAGTTTCCGGAGGGTCTTCCACATAGAGAAATCCTATATTATCCACCCTGTTTTTGATATTTGTTGAAAACACACATTGGAAAAATGCAAGGTGAATATAGCTGTCCAGATAAGGAACTGGAATGAGTTTCGTTTTTGGCTTTGACGCAGACTTCCTGTGTGACCTTGGGCAAATTGCTTAATCTCTCCTTGCCTCGGGCCCCAATCTGTGTAACAGAATTAATAATGCTTCCTGACATCATGGGGGTTTTGTGAACCCCTCCCCTTCACCCCCAGTAGCCCTGAACTGGAGCATGTGCAGGTTGCTCTGAGGAGATGATTTATGTGCAGTGTGGTCAGGGCTAAGAGCTGTGAGAGTCTGACACTTGGTCGACAGAGTCTTCAGAGATGTTTGTGAGACACTAATCAGCTCCATAGTAAATCCTGTAAATAAATAAAATGCAACATCTTGCTGTATTCACATGTGGTCTCCGGTCACCAACAGCAACCTTTGTCTTGTAGTTGGGGTTTAATATTTGTGTGTATCAATGCTGCTGACTGTAGTAATACAGAAAACAGTTTTAGACAAAGCAAATGCAGTAGTTTATATCCTCCCTCTTCTTTCAGAGAGGGACAGAGTAGAGAAATTATTTTAAAAAAAGGGGATGCGGGGGCGGGGGGGTTCCTGCTATATAGGGACAGTTGTGCATAGCTAAGTACTAATGGTATTAATTACAAGAATGTGTCTCTCTTTGAAACTGTTTTCATTTGGACCTTTTTGCCCATACTAAGACCAGATTTCAGACATTGATACCTAAATAGTATGCTCTAATTATACATTCATAATCAGGTTGGCAATCAGGGATATAGCTGCCCATTTTATGTCCCTGGTTGGTGATAGGGACACAATTTTAAACTGTCCATATTTGGAAATTGTGCCCACAGTACATATAGATAGAGATGGATTTAAGCCACATGTTTTGGATCTAGTTAGCAAAGACCCCAAAGTTTGTAGTGTTTGGATCTGGAGTATTGGTTTAGCTCTTTATAAAAGGTAGGACCACATGCAAAATTCCAACCCAGGTTTAAATTTCAAACAACCTGAATTTCAGAAGTGTCGGGATCTGGGGCTTTAATTGTCTATTAACGAGTGGCTTGATCTTGGCAGTGGCTCAGCAAAGAGGCATCAGACGAGAACTCTTTGCGCATGTTTTAGTGCATGTCCTAGGGGAGTCATTGACTGTGTTAGACTTGAGAGCAGTCCGTCTAGAATAATTTAAGGAATGTAAAGTTGAAAAGTGTTCTCCAAAATCACATGGTGCAGTTGCTTTCCCTATCATGGGGGAGTTAATGTTTATATGAATTAATTGCACAGGAGGTTAGAAATGACTATCTGCCACCATAATGCTTGTTATCCAGAGCTCTGCAGTCTTGCTTCATGTGGCTAGGCATGGAATAATTAAAAGTGCTAAGGTACATTGTAACATCATTGAAACCAAAGAGTATGTATTTAGAAAGTACTTGCTCATTTGATGGGTTGTAGGCCTTGTTTAGGGTTTATTAAACTCTGGCAACAGGTATTTTAAAGAAATCATTGGCGACTGAAGAAATCAAACAATACAGACTTGATGTAAGCAGTCTTTAGATTAGCTGGTATTGACATCCGCTCTGAATTTGGCTTGATACCTTTATGTTCAGTGTTTAATATTAACCATTAAAGTTTGCGCTCCTATACCCTTTTGTATGGCACCAATCTTAAATCTTATGGGTACAGAGAACCTGGGAGCAGATTCCTTTTCCAAGCTGCTCTAAAACAAAGTCCCTACACCCCTTTCCAGGGGTTCATTAACAATAGCATAACAAAGTTCATCTCAAGCCTTTTCCCAGGTATGACTGCACTTGGAGTTCCTCCCTCAGGACTGCTCAGCTCACACTCTAGATCCCCTCTTTCTAGAGAGCCACTCCTATCGCTCATATATCAATGTGTGTAATGAACCACCTGATTCAGTGAACCAGAAGAACCCACTTAACCCTTTCTCAGCAGGATCAGCCCCTGGTAACAGGGTGGTGTGTAGCGGACTAACACTGTAAGCCTGTTAAAGAGACATTTCAGATTTTGTCTTGGTAAATTAGATCTAGTGTCTAGATATTTCTGATATGTTGCCTTGGACAGCAGGCTGTGCCTGATGCTTAGTATAAATCAGGAACTTGCCATAATGCATCTGGCTGATTGTGCAATATTGGGGATGGGGGGGGGGGGAGGAGAATTCCTTCCTGAGCCCTGTGAGCGATCAGTTTGAGAAGCATGAGACTTAATTATTCATCCTAGTCAGCACTGCTACAAATGTTGTAACGGGTTATAAAATTCTCCACCCCTTTTTAAGTACACCTGTGGCTCTGGCTCCCTTGTAGGAGCAAAGTGTCATGTATATCATGAGGCACAAGTGCCTGCCCAATTTACTCTGGGGTGGAACCAGAAAAGGGGCATGCGAAATATTCTCATTAATTAATTTGGGTTGGGGAGAGCTTCACAGAGTCATTTGTTTTAATAACATGCTGAGTCAGTATTTTAGAATTTTACATGTTGTTTTGTAATGAAAAATTAAAATGTATCTACTGTAGGAAACTCAAGAGAACAAATTGCCGCTTTTGGGAAGCTCTTGGGGGAAACTTACATAGATTGTAAGGTCTTTTTGCTCTGTTTGTACGAGCGCCTAGCATGATATTTGTCCTGGTCCATGACCGGGACTCCTAGTTGCTACCACAATACAAATAATAGAAAATAACAAAGTTATTAATATTTATTTGCATTGTGGAGGCACTAGAGGAATAGATGAAGTCAAAACCCCATTGTGCTAAGCACTGTACATACCTACGTAAATGACAATTGGTGTCCCAAAGTGCTTGCAATTGTGGCCCCGATCTTTAGGTAGACTGCTGCACCCACACACTGATATTTTCACTTCGGCAAGTCTCTCCATGGGGCAAAAAGTCTGTTTGTGGGCTATCAAATCCGAGTCTCCAAATGCAATGCCATGAGTGCCATGCTAACACAATCTCCCAGAAATTGGTGTGGGTTTTTTGTCGTTGCGTTTTGGATGGATTTTGAGAGTAGAAGTGGAGTGGGGTTATGGACAGGACCAAAAGAGCAGACTGCCATGGAAATGAAGCGCAGGGACTCAATTCAGTTAGTGTTCTGACTTTAAAATGTAGTTGCCGATGTTGTGTAAACAGAGATGGAGGCTGGGGTTCTAATTAATCACATAGTGTTTCACTCAGGCAATAAGATAAAAGGAACCTTTTTGTTTATAATACCAACGAGATGGAAGAGTTGTTGAGGCCGGTGCAAGGAGGGTAGTAAGTAAGAATTAATATGATTAAATTCAGGACAAGACACATTCAGCCTAAATGTTATCTATGTTGTAATAGAATAATTCCTAATAGCATCAGAGCTGAGATTTTAGTAATGTGCAGAGACGCTGAACAAGGTCCAATATACTGAGTGCTGTACAAACACGTAATGAGAGACAGTCCCCATTGCAAAGAGCTTGCAGTCTAAATAGACCAGACAGACAGAGTGGCACTGGAAAGAGATCGGGAAGTGGCTTACCCAGAGTCACACAGCAGGTCAGTGGCAGCAGCAAAGATAGAACCCAGGTCTTGTGAATCCTCATCCAGTGCTTTGTCCGCTAGACCATACTGCCTGTCTAGGCTAATCTAATCAAATTCTGTCCATTCCGTATTTAAAAAGCACCCATCACATAACAATTTGAGGGCTGGAATGTATTTCCTAAGGAAGTGGTGGAAGCCTCATTGCTTGTAGCATTTAAATGTAGACAGGAGAAAAAAAAAACCTGGAGAGTAGAAGATGTAAGAAACAATCGTGCAGTGACACTGGTGGGTATAATAATCTATGGTTAGATGTGGATTTGATGATGGTTTCTATTGAGTCACCTTTTGGAAGACTTCTTGAGCTCGTGGTTTTCAGCACACAACCAGCCTGAAATTATGATCCCTTTTTCCCCTTTAGGACAACAGGATGACACAATTTCGGCATTTACAGCAAATGACCTATTGCCTGATAGAATGGAGATCACAGATACTCTCTGGGACCCTTCCCAAAGATGAGTTGGCAGAACTCAAGAAGAAAGTCACTGCTAAAATTGACTACGGCAACAGGTAAACCCCACTCAGTGTTCCACATAGAACCAAGCTCCCAGCCGATGGTCTGAAACTAGGATTCCTGGACAGGCAGTTGGCTTGTGTAATCAGTATTAACCTGGTAGCAACAGCAGCTATCAATGGAGGCAGCATCTCTAAAAATAAAGTCATGGTTTCTTACCTGAGATGATAATTGCATTGCAAAGACTTACTGGCACTTCATTAACTCCTCGGAGTTTCAGTCTAAGTATTAAAAGAAAATCCTCTTATCTGCTGAATTTAGCAGATAGCTCACAGATTTTGCACCCAACCAAGCAACTCTTATTTGTACTAATTGTTCTGTTAACCTCATTATTAATGACTTGTGTAAGTAAAGGCTGAAGGATTGGGCCCTTCACTGGTTCTGTTACTTTAGTGCTGCCTGAATTTGGTTAGGATAAGAGGCAGTGGATAGGATCCTGGGAATTGGGAAGCCTGAATTCCATTCCTGGCTCTGCCACTGACCTCTTGTGTGTGACTTTGGAAAGTTTGTTTCCACTTTTATCTGTCATGTCTATTGAGTTTGCAAGCTTTTCCGGGCAGGGGCTGTCTTTGTGTGTGTGTGTGTGTGTGTGTGTGTGTGTGTATACAATGCCTAGCATAATGAGGTGGTGATCTTGATTAGGGTCTGAAGGTACTATCATACCACAAAGAATAAAATGGAGTCTGGATCCTCTGTTTTGGGGTTAGTGAAGCCAGATGACACTTGTCGTCTGTTCATCTTCCCAGCTGTCACAGAGATGGACTCTCCATTGGTTCTTTAAACAAATCCCTCCAGTTTTTTTTAAAAAGTTGCATCAACATTTTCTGTTCCATTTCCATGCCAACATTAAAAAGACTCTCTTGAAATCGCATTTGCTTCCAACTTATTGCCAATTATTCTCCCTTTTCACCTGTAACACGGATGCTGCCCAGGATCTTAGGGCTGGATCTGGTGGTGCGAGATGACAATGGAAACATCCTGGACCCAGATGAAACCAGCACGATTGCTCTCTTTAAGTCCCATGAGATGGCATCCAAAAGGATCGATGAAAGGATCCAAGAGGAGAAGGTATGTCCCTGCTTGTTTGTGGCCTTACCCTCATGAAGTCACCTGTACTCTCTGTCTGTGTGTATGTCAGCTGATTTTTTGGTTAAGGGAGGTTATGCTGTCATAGTGGTGTTCTATTTGGCATCAAAGCTAAACTGAATTCCACTGTGCTTCCATTAAAAACAAAAAAGGGGGAAATCCATTTAATGAGGACTGGGCATCCGGCGCTCCTTGGCAGCTTTGAAATTCTCAGATATAACGTAGCTTGCTCCTACCTTCCAAGTTTTGGCATCAGGTGCACGTTCAATAGTAACTGTATGGAATCATCTTTTCAACAGCATCTTAATGGCTTAGGAGCCTGTGTCATTGACTTCCAGTCTATATTCTTTCTAAGATTGCCCTTCCTTGTTCAATGGCTTTCAATGAGACTTAGGCGCCAAAGTGCCACATGAGCACTTTTGGATATTTAATTTAACCAGACGCATTCTTCTTTTTCCTCCTCTAGTTAAAGACATTCAAGTTGTGATGTATTTGTTGTTCTTGTAAACGTATATGTATGTTACATGTATACAATATGAATCACTTTGGTTACCCCACGGTTTCAGGACACAGACACTCCTGTGGTACAACATGGGTTCATAGAATCATAGAATATCAGGGTTGGAAGGGACCTCAGGAGATCATCTAGTCCAACCCCCTGCTTAAAGCAGGACCAATCCCCAATTAAATCATCCAACAGATTTTTGCCCCATATCCCTAAATGGCCCCCTCAAGGATTGAACTCACAACCCTGGGTTTAGCAGGCCAATGCTCAAACCACTGAGCTATCCTTGCCCAGTCAGTCCTCCTATACCACTGAATGAATCAACCATCAGTCCTGTCTAGAAATTAGTTGAATCCTTAAGGAGATCCAGCACTAAGCTTTATCCCACATGAAGCCTCTGTCCTTTCTAAGGAGACCCCTTCATGTTCATTTGATCTTTCTCTGCAGTCTCTGCAACAGAATTTAGACCTCCGAGGACAGCCAGTATTCAACACAACACACACCTACGGCCTGTACATGAACTTCAAGAACTTCGTCTGCAACATTGGTGAAGATGCAGAGTTGTTCATGAGCCTCTATGATCCTGACCAGTCGAAACTGATCAGGTAGGTTGCTGCTGAATCGGAAAGTTCCCTCTTGTTCTGTGGTGATTGTGGTGCCCCATCCGATGGCGCTGCGAAGAGGGCCGTAAGGGAGGAGTTGTTTAGGGTGGTTTTCTTCTTTAGTCTTTTGTTCTTTCTTTTGGTTACTCCATCAACAGTGATTTGGGTAGGAATTATTTTATCTCAAATGAGGCCTAAAGCCACGGTCTTGAGCCCATGTGATACTTAAAAATCCCACAACACTTGTTAAAGGGGTAAGTATATTCACACCACTACCTTAGTCAAATTCCAGCTTGTCCCTTTAAATTCTACTTATCTTATATCCCCCTGCAGTTTCCTTTTGGACTGAATATATTTTCTTCACTACCTCCCTTAAACTGTGTTTATAGGTTTGGTGTGTTCTGTTAAACAGCTGCCTCTCTACACCCCAGAGGTGGCTGCATTTCACCAATGGGCGAAGTGACTTTCATGTTTTTGAAAATTTTACCTAGTATACGTGAATTGCAGAGGTTTATTTTATTTTATTTTATTTATAGTGAAAATTACCTGGTTCGTTGGGGCAGTAATGGGATGCCGAAGGAAATTGAGAAACTTAATAATCTCCAAGCGATCTTTACAGTAAGTCCTGTTGTGTTTGCAGCTTGGAAATTCTCCAATGCTTAGTCATCCACTGTAATATTTATTATTATTATTTACTGCTTCTCTTGGCGAAGCCCCTAGAGTCCCCAATCAAAACCAGTCCTGTATAAATACCAAAACTATTATTCTCCCTTTCCCTTTTTTAATGAGTGCTGTATAAACACGACAATTATCTTGTATTCTATGGGAGGAAGCTTTTGTATCTGGCAAATGCTGATTTACTTGGCAAGATGACCTGGGTCAACCAGTATGTTACCAAACAAACAGGAAAGTTACGTGCAGTGTAAGTGCCACATCAAAGACAAGCCCTTGCTTTATATTCCTCACCACATAAATCTAGTTTGCCAGGATTTTCGAAGTGATTAGTAATTTTGGGTGACTCCGTGTTTGGCTGCCCCACTGAAACATTGTAATTAAAGGGGTCTGATTTTGAAAGAGTGCAGCGTACAGTGCCCTTTGAAAATCAGGACCCTTTCAAGATGTCTTAAGTTGGGCACCTCTTTGCAAATCATGAGGGCCACGGCACGTGTTCTTGGTGTGCAAGAACCATACAGACAAAGGCTTTTGTAATCCTTAGCAGAGTAGCAAAGTGGCGAGCTTGATCAGCAAAGAAGTACAGAAGAGATGACATCTGATATGTTGCTCCTCATTTTAAAACACAAGAGTATTAGTGGCACTAGAGTTAATTTTTAAAATGAGAAGTTGCACCTTCCAAAAATGCATGGATACTGATTATGTTCATTAGACGTTTGCTCAGGGAAATCGTGTATGCATGCAAACAATTGAGCTGCGTCCACAATTAATTTGACAGCAGAAAGTTTTCCATGCTTTTTGCTTGGACAGTTAAGGTTGTACGGACAAGCTGGGGTGTCTGCATTTGAAAATGTGCCCCATCATGTTTTTTTTAATATCTGTAAGGGTATATATTTTTTCCAAAGGCCACATTTTAAAGGTATTTCGGCACCTAAAGATGCAGGTAGGCACTTTCGGAAATCCTACTGAATGTCTAGCTGCATTTTTAGGCACCAAAATAGATTTAAAAATGGGGTCCTAGGTGCCTTGTTTGTTGTTTTCAATTGAATTCTCCTATTTAGGAGGAGTTGAGTTTGAGTGCATTGTTGGTTCTGCCCTTTGGTGGGGTTTCTGTGTCAATATTTTGCTCTTAGTTCTGAGTTTGTACAGGATTAGTGAGCTAGCTGGCTGGATTGTATAAAATCACTTGTAACCAGCTGTTCATGAAAGAATAACACTTCAGTGTAATCATTTGTGGCATGTTCAGACTAGAAACAAGAGTGGCACAAGCTAACTGTCCTGTCATCAGTAGATAGTGCTTTAGTAATAACATTATTTACCATCGTTTCCAGGCCTGGTGCTGGGAAGTCTTATTGAAGGACAGCGTGTTGTTAAGAAGTTGCTATGTGTTAAAATTGTCAGGCGCGTGCCATATATTTGCCTTAAAGGCCCTTTTATAAGTGAGATCGTGTTTTCTTTCTTTCTTAGAAATGTATTTCCTAGCTTAAATGTGTTTGTCCTTGTCAGATGGCCGGGAAGTGATGAACATTGGCAAATGTCTTTTTGTTTTTTCTACGTTCACAAAGCAACTGGGTTTAATTTTCTCTATTTTAAATGGTTTCTGCTGTTTCTCCAGGACCTGAGCAGCTCTGACCTGATCAGGCCCAAAATCAGCTTGGTGTGTCAAATTGTGAGAGTGGGGCACATGGAGCTAAAAGATGGGAAGAAACACACCGGTGGGCTCCGGAGACCGTTTGGGGTGGCAGGTATGAGATGCTGAGCTGCAGAATGCATTAACTGAGAGAGACCATGGTCCAGTGGATAGGACACTGGCTTGGGAATCTATCCCTGGTCCTGTCACTGAACTTGGGAAAATCAATTCACTTCTCTCTGCCTGTTTCCCCATCTGTAAAATGGGTATAATAATACTGACCACCCACCTTCGTAAAACCTTTTGAGATTTACAGAGGAAAAAGTTCTCTCTGATAGCTACATATTACTACTGTTCGCTACTTATTATGCCCTCCATGCTTAAACTGCCCAGTTCTAGTCCCCTGAAGCAATGGTGTCCCAGTCGATTTTCAGATCCTTATCACAGTGTCATTTCAAGGCTTGGATTTTCAAAGGAGCCTTAAAGAGCTAGGTGCCTGGTTCCCATTGAGTTAGGCACCTAACTCCCTTGGCCTGCTTTGAAAATGTCAATCTGAAAACACACAGGGAAAATTAAAATTAAACTTTGAAGTAAACAGAATGTGAAATCTAAAGGTAAATTCTTCGCTTTGATCAGATCTTTGTAAATCCCATCCATTCTTATAGGGAAGAATATTCATGCCTTATGCTATAGGCTGGATCTATGAGAAAAGCTGTGTGAGGAATTTGCTTTACCTGCTAAGAGGATGAGAACACTGAAGGCTGGAACTATGTCAGTCAATCAGATTAACAAGGCAAATAGGACAATTGACTGGCTGAAGAGAGAGTTGAGAAAACTATTATTCATCTTCTAGGAGGGGAATAAGTATTTTCTGCTTCCACTTGGCTTTTGGAAAGTAGATTGTTTATTGATCCCTTCAAGGAAATCAATGTGCAAAGCAAAATTCTACTTAGACCTTGTTTACACTTGGGAAATTTTGGCAAAATTTTCCCATCATTGCAAATGCTGATCTTGCTCCACCAGTGAGAACAACATTGTGGAAAAACTAGTATGGATGGGTTGGTGCTTATGGTTCCAATGCTGTGCCAGCCAGATCTGCTTGGTGCTTAAAAGAACCAGTGGCCCTTTAGGTCTCCCAAATTTGTTACCACTAGTGTAGCTAAACCAGAATTAGCATCTGTTGGGCAAGACTTTTTTTCTTTTTCTTTTCTTAACAGTCACTAAGCAGAGGTATAAAATGGTCTTTGTTAAACTTGTCTCGTTGCAGTAATGGACATTACTGATATCATACATGGGAAGGTGGATGACGAGGAAAAGCAACACTTTATTCCTTTTCAGCAGTAAGTATTGGACATCAGGGTGAGTCACGGAGCTGTATGAATCAGAACAGATAGTCTTTAGAGAATGGCAATGTCTGTATGGGAGCTTTGGGGTGTATCAGAAAGGCCTATACCAGGGGTCGGCAACCTTTCAGAAGTGGTGTGCCAAGTCCTCATTTATTCACTCTAATTTAAGGTTTTGCATGCCAGTAATATATTTTAACGTTTTTAGAAGGTTTCTTTCTATAAGTCTATAATATATAACTAAACTATTGTTGTATGTAAAGTAAATAAGGTTTTTAAAATGTTTAAGAAGCTTCATTTAAAATTAAATTAAAATGCAGATCCCCCCGGACGGGTGGCCAGGAGCCGGGCAGTGTGAGTGCCACTGAAAATCAGCTCGCGTGCCGCCTTCGGCACACGTGCCATAGGTTGCCTACCCCTGGTCTATACAGACACGTTGGTTAATTGTAGAGTCTGACCCTTTTGAAAGAAAAAAATCTCCAGTCATGTAAAGCCCAAAGTTTGCAGCAGGATGATGGACTCGAGTGTCATCAGTAAAAACCTCATCAGCATGATTTATGCTTTGTAACAGGGAAAACAACCACTGGAAGGGGGATGGCTGGCGGGGTGGTATCATAGCACTAGCTTTGAAGTAGACAGACTCCCTGAAATCACACGTTCAAATTATAGAAGGATGAACTGAGGCCAGGTCTATACTACGGGGTTAAGTCTACCCATGTAGCTGGAGTCGACGTAGCTTAGGTTGACTTATTGCAGTGTCTATACCGCACTGGGTTGATGGGAGAAACTCCCCCGTCGACTTATCTTACGCTGCTCGTTCCGGTGGAGTACCGGAGTCAATGGAAGAGTGATCTGCGGTCAATTTATCGGGGCTTTACTAGACCTGCTAAATCGATCCCCAGTGGATCGATCACCGCAGCGTGGATCCCCGGTAAGTGTAGACATAACCTCAGAGTCCAATGCACGTTCGTGGGTGGGTTCCTATAGACAAGACTTCGAAAATCAGAGGCATCATCTACTGTGCATGCGCATTGGGGGTGGGATTTTCAAAAGCAAGTAAATGATTGGGAGCACAAATCCAATTGAATTTCCCTTGCCTTCACCACTGTGCATCATCTGTCTAAGGGTGGAGTAGGAGGAATTGGGTAAAGAGGCTAGAAGTTGGGGATGAAATGATTCCTGGCTGCATGGTTACAATTTCTGGTTTGGAGAGGAGATACAAGTCCCAGAACCGTGCCTTTCTAGTTAGACTGGCTCTTTGATGGCACTGTTAACTTGTTCAGCACGTTACAGTAATGAAAATGAAGCTTGTTTGGGTAAGCTGAACTATGTTATTACAATCCTAAATATAGCACTTCGTTTGGTTCAGCCAGCATGTCATTACGAGGGACTCTCAGTGGAGAATTTTTTATTCCTTTCATCACCTGTTTATATGACTAGAAAAACTGCCCCAAAGGGTGTTTTTCCTTTCCACAATAACGTGGATTTACAACTGTTTTTTGTCTGTCTTCGCTGCAGGGACATTGTAATTAGAGATTAGCTCATGATGCAGAGTCTGGATCCAAATCTAGGCTCTTCCAAAGTTTGGGGGTTCATATCTGGGTGCGGTGGGGTGGAGAGGGAGGTTTGTTAAAGGCTTTGGCTTGTTAAAGACCATAGGGGCCAGATCCAAAGGTCAGAGATGTTTGGATCCAGGACTTGCTTGGCCTTCAGTCTGCCTGCACCCCATCTTCTGTTGTTCCACTTCTCAGAATCGCAATGGAAACCTACATCAGGCAGCGACAGCTAATCATGTCTCCTCTAATGACTTCCCATGTGATCGGCGAGAATGAGCCTCTCACTTCGGTCTTCAACAAAGTCATCGCTGCAAAGGAAGTGAATCATAAAGGGCAAGGTACACACGTTGGACAAGGAGCCAGCTTCACAACCTGGGGCAGGGGAAAGGCTCCCTCTCTTACAAAGGAATTGAATTACTTGTGAAGGTTCAGAGATCAAGGCCACTGGAGTCTGTTGCTTCCATTGGGTTGGACTGTGAAATGCTGTTATCCCATCACCAGAGATTGAACCAGGAACCTCCAAAGCTAAAAGCATGAGCTGCATAAGCTCTCTAGCTGGGCTATAACAGACTCATATCCTCTGTGGATTGGGCAAGGAGCGGGACTGTAACAGCCTCACCAGTGGGTTATTCCATCCTTATGCAAAACAGAAGACTTGTCCATTTCTCCCACTAAACTAGTTTGCCACTAATGTTGTAAGCTATGGAGCGTAGTTTACCAAGGTAACTACATCTCCTTTTATCCCACCCCACCCAACCCCTCTGTTTCTCCTAAATGATTTGGATGTGGCTGAGACCTTATGGTTTGGGTTCTGCCACCTTTGCTCAAATTAAATAGTATCTTACTCCAGTGACCGTCCCACTGAAATCACTGGATCTACTTACAGAATTAGGTAATAGTCAGCCATGAGTAAGTGTTGGCGAATCAGGCCCGGTGGAAACTTGGGGTTGTGTAGTTTAGCTGTGTGTTTGAGATACTACATTATATATATCAGACAAGAAAATAATCATTAGTTTTCCCTCCTTAAGCCCAGGGTTAATGGTCATACTATAGATATTGCACTTGTACCAGTAAACATTTATTAAGTACCATATTTTTTCTTAGGCCTCTGGGTCTCCCTGAAGCTGTTACCTGGAGACTTAGCCCAGGTTCAGAAGGATTTTTCTCACCTTGTCGACAGATCGACTGCAGTGGCTCGCAAAATGGGATTCCCTGAGATTATTCTGCCTGGTAGGTACCTTATCTTCATGAGCACAAACTCTGACTTGCTACCGTGCTTGTGAAGGACATAAGAAGACACAGAGATCCTGGATTTACCTGTTGTGCAGAGCTCTGTTCCATAGTTGGTTGAAAAGTGTGTGGTGTTTTCCACTAAAATTTTCAAATAAGATTAAAATGTTTCTGTTTTGTCAAAAACTTTCAGCAGAATTTCGGAGTTTCATCCAAAAAGTGAAAATTTTCAGTTTTGTTTCTGTTGTTATATTTTATTTAAGGAAACCTGAAAAATGTCAATGAATGGAATTTTTTGTAAGAACGTTTCCATTTAGTCAAAAAGCCATCTTTCATCGTGACATTTTCCCCCACCTGCACTATTGAATTCACATAGGGAGGAATTCACCCTGGCAGATAGGAAAGAGAAATACAAAAGATACGAACTTGGTCATGGCATAATGGAATATGAAGCTCCCTTGTCCTTTATTCATGAGTCCATTTGTGATGATAAACAGAGGTGGTGTGTGGAAGTCATGCATGCAAGGATTATTAGCAGGAAGATTGGTACATGGTAGAGTCTGACCCAAAAACTGAGGTGAAGATGAGACCAGTGGTTCAATCTAGAGCTCCCTTGATATCATTCAAGGATGTGAAATAACATGGTCAAAATCCCATGCTGGGGTGTGAAATGTTAGCCCTGTAACTTCCCCCAGCTGGCTGTCCATGAAAAGCGGCTCACTGGGAGTCTCTTAACGTTTCAGGTGATGTTCGAAATGACATCTACATCACTCTGATACAAGGGGAGTTTGACAAAGGGAAGAAGAAGACTCCCAAGAATGTAGAGGTCACCATGTCTGTGCATGATGAAGATGGCAACCTCTTGGAGGTAGGGTGGACCTGCTTGGATGGTGGGTGACAAAGATGTTGCTTTATGCATGTAGTGGGCTGCTGCAGGATCTCCAGCTGAGATGGCCCTTATGGAGTTCCTATGTGCAAGGACTGTGTGATGGTTCAGTTAAGGTAATTCTAGGGGACCTCTGTGATTGCATTGCTGGGAAAAGCAATAGAAAATGTAATGGACACGCCTGTATTGGTTGAAGGATGGATTAGATGACATAATGGATCTTTTCCACCTCAAACATCAATAGGAGGCATAGGATATAGGTAAGGTGAGTGCGGTGTAGTGTAGTGGTTAGAGCATGGTTCTGGGAATCAGGGCTCCTGGGTTCTGTTCTTACCTCTGCTACTTTTATTTTTCTTCCTCCAAACTTGAGCCTTAAGGTTCAGTTAGTCACGTAGGAAACTCAACTGCTGGAGCACAGCTAAAGGTTGCACACCTTGGCAGCAGGAGTCTAGATTGTAGTCTTGACAGTAATTTACCAAAATAAACAGGTGTCTCACAGAGGCCTCTGCATGCTGAGCTTTAGTCCTCGGTATAACCCTAGATTATTCCAATCTCTTATCCAATGAATTTTAGGGCTCAGTCCTATTGAACTTACACATTAATATTGATGTAAGGAAATCTTTGAAGGTTAGGAGTAAAATTTTCTAAAATCACCAAAATGACTTAAATGGCTAAGTCCATTTTCAAAAGTGATTTAGGCTCCTAAGTCCCTAAGTCACTTTTGAAAATGGGACTTAGGGTAAAATGTTCAAAAGCATCTAAGTGACTTAGGAGCCTAAGTATTTTTTCCTGACTTTATTTGCTCTTCACCTTTTTCCCCAAAGAAAGCTATCCATCCAGGTGCTGGTTATGAAGGGATCTCCGAATACAAGTCCGTTGTTTACTATCAAGTCAAGCAGCCTTGTTGGTATGAAACCGTAAAGGTGAGTGTGTGCATTTTACAGTCCTGCTCCCTTCACATGGAGCCTAAAGAATAGGGCTAATCAACAAACCTTGAATCAGCAGAGGACATGTAGAGTAGCATGTTGTCCTATGTGGTCTAGAGAGACAGTGTTGTCTGGTCTTTCAGCAAACAGGACTCTGGTCCACTTTCAGCTGCAGCTGAAGGATTTCAGATGCAGCTAAAGGATTTGCTAGAAAAGGTATCATCGCTGGATCTGTTGCGTGCTTCTAAAAACCATCCGCACCCTTGCTGTAGACAGAAGCAGAGTATCTTTGGGATAATTGAAGGGTTTAACTGCTAATCTGAATTGTATGGGGGGGGGGGTCTCTGAAATGGAAAGAACAGGCCTGCTTTTCTGCACTTGGAATCCTGGTAAAATAAAACCTCGAAAGGCCCTTCCATTTACTTCCTAAACGTTTTTCGTGATGGAAGAGAGAGAGGCTCCTGGATTCCAGACGTTATTGAAGCTCTGATTGATTGCATAACCCTGGCCAAGCCAACTGGCCACCTGTACTTCTATAAGATGCTGCATCTGAGAAGAGCTTTCCCAGTAACATAAAGTACAAATCCATATATATTTGTGCATGTATGTGTATATACACTTGCGCACACACATGCAGAGTAATTTAAATACCTAGGTACCAATGGATTCAGGACTGAACGGCTTTAGCAAATGCTTTCATGAAGATAGTGCAAAGTGGATTGGGGGTAAAGTTTTCAAAAAAGCCTACAGGAGTTAAATGCTCAGATCTCATTCAGTTTCAATGGCATTTGCATGTTGAATTCCCTGTGATCCTTTGAAGATCTTAAACAGAACTAGAGATGAGTTTTCAAATGTAGGGCCAGGGACAAGAACTCCTGGATTCTCTCTCTGACTTTTCCACTGATGTGTTACATTGGGTAAGGTACTTCATTTCTAGCTATGCTTTTCCCATCTGCAAAATGGTTATAAGACTTTGGGGTGAGGGGTTGGAGCATGTTATGAGACTTGCTTTGTTAGTGTTTGTAAAATATTTTGTGTTCCTCCTCAGAGGTATCAGAGGTATATGAGAAGCCCTAATTATTGTTCTATTTGACCCCTCACGTAATGTTCAGGTGTCTATTGCAATTGAAGAGGTCAGTCGTTGCCATCTGAGGTTTACGGTCCGTCACCGATCATCACAGGAATGTAAGTACTTGAAGCGGAGACCAGGGAGGTTCCCCCCCCCCATGTATATTGTGCACTTTGTAGCCTAAATATGTTTCTGAGTGTCCCGCAAAGATGGAACCAGCATTCGGCCTTCCTCCTAACTGTAGTCTGCTGGGAAGGGGATGGTTCAGAGTTTGGCATTGGCATGGACAAGCAACGGAATGCTTTCTGATGAGCCCCCTCAACTTAATGGGTGAGCAAAACAGGGCTGCTATTCTAAGAAAACAGGCTTTTCCCACTGGATTTCCAGCACTTTTGCTTCTGATTCTGGTTGGAAATCCCGCAGCAGCAGCCGCCTTTCTTGGTGTGTTTCGGCATTTCCACTCCCTGATTGGAAGCAAGAAATGGGAATGACACATGCAAATGGGGGTGGGGGGAATAGGTTTTTTTGTCTATAAAAATGGGAAACAGGACTGCCTGTCTTTTGTGCCGAGGAGCTGAACTACTCATTTTATTTTTAAGTCATTTACAAAAGTCAGTGCCGGAATGCGCTGTGACTCAGGTCTTGATGGCCTCGTTGCAGGAGGACTTTAGATCAAATTCATGAGAGGCTAATAAGAAAGTTAAATAGCCAGAAATCTCATGAAGCTATTTCAGAGCAGTGGGCGGCCCCATGAGATCAGATCAACAGCCTGAGAAACTGATCCAAAAAGGGCGGTAAGACACTGTAACAGAGCCTCCTTGGTCCTGCTACTGTCTCGGTCAACAAACCGCGCAGAGACCCTAGTGCTGGTTCAACACCCTGTGCAGTTTATTTATAATTGAGTCCCACCACTTTCACAACATACCTAACGCCTTTTCAAGCAGGGGGAGAGCAATCTCTCTCCCCCTCGCATTGCCTGCTTTCCCCCTTTTCACTTCCTTCCTGTGCCTATTTGTGGGCTCTGGCTAATGGCTTCATTAGCCTTTCTGCCCTGCCCCACCTACAAATTAGGCACAGGTCTGCCTCATCAGTTCCAATCTGCTATGCCTGATTGGAGCTGCTGTGAACAGAGTGCTGACTCAGGGTTTCCTATCTAGCACTCTGTCACAGACACAAATCCATAGAGTTAAATGCAAGATGTGCTGCCAGATTTGCAAAGATAGAGGCAGTAGGTACGAAGTCAGAAACGCATGTATTTGCATTCACAATTCCTGTGATTACAAGCTGCTTGGGGCAGAGACCATCTCTTTGTTCTGTATTGGTACAGTGCCTAGCAAAATGGGGCCATGGGCTATGACCAGAGCTCCTAGCTATTGGAATACAAATAACAAATACATTAACATTTAAGGCTGTGATTCAAAAAACTGCCTAAGTGATTTGAGTGCTCAATTATCATTAAAATTAGGCCTCTTTGGAAAATGTCAGCCTAAACCTCTATGCAGAATTGCTCTGTAGGGATGCAAATTGCAGTGCCTTTCTTCTTGCATCTACCCATTGAAAATTTGGATATGATGAGGCATTAACAGGGAAGCGTTCCCATCTTATTGTAAAAATGGTCTAATGTGCCTCGAGGTGTGTTGCAATGAAACAGTGCTTTTTAAACAGAAGTTATTACTCTTGCTTTGTTCTTTAGTAGCAGCAAGTCACAAAGAACCTTCCCATGGTTTGGGAGCTGGGAGATAATCCAAGAGACAGACTAGAGGCCCCTCTTAGTGAAGGTTATGTTCTTTCTCTTTGCAGCCAGGGATAAATCGGAGAGAGCTTTCGGGGTGGCCTTTGTGAAACTGATGAATGCGGATGGAACAACTCTGCAGGATGGCAAACACAATTTAGTCGTTTACAAGGTAGTTTGGGGGAAAAAATCCTGTGGTTGTTCAATTCTTGTACTAGTTGAAACGTCTTTCCCAGCCATGTGTGTAGTCTCCTGGTAACACAAGCCTTACTTTACTCTGTTAACCGCCAGAGTCTGAGAACCAGTGACACACTAATTTGTGGTCATGATAAGCCACCATTAAATAAGGTTGCACTGGGCAGACCTCTGATCACTTTGACACAGGTCTGATACATTCTTGTAGTAGCTTGAGAATCCATTTTGCTTGTTTGCTATATTTGGCCCCGTAACCCAGACAGCCTATAGAGAATGGGCATGGAGTCACGTCTTTTCCCTTTCTGCCTTTAGGAGGAGCTGTCTTTGACAAGGGGAGAGATACCGTGTTTTCAGGCACAGTAACAGAAAGTTAACCACTGCAGAGAACCACAAGGGTATTAAAGTGACAGTAAAACCTCTCTAATCTACACATTATAATCTGCACTGGCAAAGTGGCAGTTGCTTCCTATCCTCCAGCAAAGATTTAATAGCGACTCATGGAGTGAAATCCCCCAGTACCGAGATGTCATTAGTGTTTTATAATGTAGATAAGTGGACCCCAATGCAGTGCCCGCTGGGGCATCTATGTGCGCCTGCCTACTGACAAGGGAGCACCCCGCCGCCGAGGAGCGCAGCCGCCGAACAAGCAGCCGCTGAAATGCTGCCGAGAAGCGGCAACATCAAGAAGCATCGCCGCTGAAATGCCGCTGCTTTTCAGCGGCATTTCGGCAGCGACGCCTCTTGATAACGCTGCTTCTTGGCGGCATTTCGGCAGCTGCTTGTCCGGCTGCCGCGCTCTTCGGCGGCTAGTCGTCAGGTGCCTGCCACACTGAAAAGGTTGGGGATCACTGATGTAGATATACTACAGTACATTTATGAAGTGCATTGCTACCATGTTAACTTCCATGGTATCATTAGATAGGATAAAATGTATCAGAGAGAGAGAAACTCATATTTCAGGGTGTAAACAAAGCCACCTGAAGCCTTGGGAAGGTTTCCCAAGTGGGCAGGCTATGCCATTGTGGGTTTCTTGTTCCTTCATCTGAAGCATCTGGTACTGGCCACTGTCAGAGATGGGATACTGGACTGGATGGGCCACTGGTCTGTTCCTGTATTCCTGAGAATATCTATAGATAAACTACAACACAGAGAGAGGAAACCTGGTCCGGTGGTTAGGGAACTAGCCTTAGACTTGGGAGATGCGGGTACAAGCTCCTGTTTTGGGGGGAAATCACTTAGTATCTCTGTGCTTCAGTTCCCCATCTGTAAAATGGGGGTGACAGCACTTTCCTACCCCACAGGGGTGTTGAGAAGATAAATACATTAGAAGATTGCAGGGTGCTCAGATACTCTGAGGATGGAGGCCAGATAAGTGCCTTGGATAGAATGTGATTTTTCCATGCACAGTTTAAAAAGAATTCCAGTCCATAGCAGATGTGAAAACTGCCGAAAAAACATGCAGTCTGCTGCTGTGTTGGAGAGCATTTGTAGTCAATGAGTCTGCCTGCCTCCTATGTGGACAGGGGCAAGATGGAGTATTCTCAGTATCTGAAATCACCCTCCCCAACTATGTTCTATCAACAGGGCGATAACAAGAAAATGGAAGACGCTAAATTCTACTTAACTCTTCCTGGCACAAAAGTAGAGGAGGAGAAGGACAGCCCACCAGGCAAAAACCTGCACCACTCGTCCAACTTCACGCCCACTAAAGACAGCACGAAGGACAGCTTCCAGATCGCCACTCTTATCTGCTCCACCAAACTGACCCAGAACGGTAGGTCTGGCACTAGCAGCGGGGTGGGCGCTATGCTGTGCTGGGAGAACTGTCTGCCAGGTGAACGAGGCCCTCCCCCCGTACACGAAGACTCTCTTAGACACTATTAGGTTAGAGGCTACTTTAACCTACACCTTCCTGTTAGGGGGTTAGCAAGTAGAGCGACTCTCTTCTGGTCCTCCAGTGTGAATCATAGAAATGTGGGGCTGGAAGGGGTCTCGAGAAGTTGTCAAGTCCAGCACTGTATGCTGAGGCAGGACCAAGTAAACCTAGACCATCCCAGATAGGTGTTTCTCCAACCTGTATTTAAATACCTCCAAAGATGGGGATTCCACTACATCCCTTGGAAGCCTACTCCAGAGCTTAACTACCCATGAAGTTAGAAAGTTTTTCCTAATATCTAACCTAAATCTCCCCTGGTGCAGATTAAACCCATTACTACTTGTCCTACCCTTCAGTGTACGTGGCAAACAATTGATCAGTCCTCTTTATTACAGCACTGTATGTATTTGTAGGCTATCATCAGGTTCCCCCATCAGTTGTCTTCTCTCAGAACTAAACATGCCCAGTTTTTGTAACCATTCCTCATAGGTCAGGGTTTCTAACCTTTGCTCATTTTTGTTGCTTTCTTCTGGAATCTTTCCATTTTTTCCACATCTTTCCTAGAGTGTAGTGTCCAGACCTGTACACAGCACTCCAGGCTTCACCCCAGGGACAATTACCTCTTATGCGTGACACTCCAGTTAATTCACTCCAGAATATTTGCCTTTTTCATGGCTGCAACAACATTGTTGACTTGTCTTCAATCTGTGATCCACTATAACTACCAGATCCTTTTCAGCAGTACCACCACCTAGCCAGTTATTCCCCATTTTGTAGCTGTGCATTTGATTTGTCCTTCCTAAATGAAGTATTTTGTACTTGTCTCCATTGAATTTCATCTTGTTGAATTCAGCCCAGTTCTCTAATTTGTCAAGGTCATTTTGAATTCTCATCCTGTCCTCTAATGTGCTTGCAACCCCTCCCAGCTTGGTGTTATCTGCACATTCTATAGGTATTCAACTGGAGACAGAGCCAAAATCAGTGGCGATGGGTAAAATATATGTGTAGGAGTAGGTCACATATTAGTAAGTGACTCTGAGACTGTCAGTCTAAATCTAGAAGGGGAATCAACATACTATGTGGTTTTGGGGTGGAGAGAGTGTAAATTATGCCAACTCAAACTTCCTTTAGACTCTAAATTTGGCCTTCTGTGTCTTGACTGCATATTATGTGTCTGCTCTTCCTTTAAAAGGTAGTGATCAAGTTTATTTGCAGACAGTGGTTCAGATCTTCAGAGCAGTCTAGGGGATTTACATACACATCTACTGGTAGCTTTCATGGAGGTTGTGTCTAAATCCCCTAGACTGTTTTGAAAATTTCAACCACAACCTGTCACTGAATTTGATGTTCCTGGATGGTCCAGAGCTGTGATCAATGAAGCCCACAGCTTAACTTGCTTCCTAAAAGAGGCTTAAAGTGTAGCTTTAAGAAGCATTCTGAAAACTCTGAAGTAAACGTAAGAACATTTGTCAGTCAAGTCATTCAGTATGATGGAATTCCTAGCTTATGGGTGTCCTCTCTTAAGTACGTGAGAAGTCTGCAAAATCGCATGTTTCATGTGCTAGGATTTAAAATCATAGGGGTGCCTCTAAGAGCAAGGGCAATTCTGGCAAAGTCGAAACAGCCATTACAAAGTAGTATGACTCGTTTCTTATAAGCTGATACTAAAAATAAGCACCGTTTCCATTTCTTTATTGGTCTGCAGCCATTAGGGTAAATCGGCTCTGGTGTTCTTTGCGATCTGTCACTAATTGTCATTGTTCTGTCCTTGGTAGTTGACCTGCTGGGTTTGTTGAACTGGCGTTCTAACTCTCAGCACATAGCGCACAACCTAAAGAAGCTAATGGACGTAGAAGGAGGAGAAATTGTAAAGGTACAAGATCACATCTTCTGTTGTGTACATAGAGATTTACGTCCCGATCTTGCAAACTCGTAGACATGTGCTTAACTTTTAAACCTTGACTACTTATTATTATTGTTATTATTATTGACCATATTATTTGTATGACCATAGAGCCTAGGAACCCTGGTCATGTACTAGAACCCCACTGTACTAGACGCTATAGAAACAGAGAACAAAAGGACAGTCCCTGCTCCAATCTAAGTATAAGACAGAGACAACATGTGGATACAGATAGACAGGGAGCACAAGGAAACAATGAGACGGGACTGGTCTGCATGATAGGCAGTGATCTCGATATTCCAGTGGGTGTGCTAACTTGCTTAAAATGTGCAGGCTCATTTACAGGTGTGCAGTTACTGAAAAGTCCAGAGGTAGAGTGGACAGTAATGAGTTTTAGGGGGAATTACGTTCATAGCAAATACATAGAGCTAGAAACAAAACCTAAATATTCTTTCTGGAAAGTTGCAGCAGAACACTACTTTGTTTGCAGGATTGGGGCTGTAGGGAGAATTCAATACAAGTTATTGCAAAATATGATAATCAGGAAAACCCTGATTTTTTTTATTTATTTTCGGTAGCATCTAGGTGGCCCCCAGTTGCTAGGTGCTATACAGACACACAAGAAAAAGACAGTCTGTGCCACAAAGAACTTATTGTCTGAGTGACTTGAGAACTTCAGCTGAAAATCGGAATTTCCAGGAAAATGAAATTCTGATTTTGAGAAACTTATTTTTTTTTAACTTTGGATAATCACTATGTCGGCTCACTGGGGTTGTGAAACTGGGGGTTCGCTTTGAAGGTCAGTTGAAAATTGTCTTACTGGCTGAGCTACTCAAGTGAAGGTGGCGTGTTTGTAAAATCAGGACTCCTGGTGATTGCCAAAAGAATGTTGTGCTTGGAATGCTTGTCCGGGATCCTTTGGCACAGAGCACAAGGTTGACATGCTCCGCTGCAAGCAGGGGCTGTGTGAGGGCAAAGTTAGGGGTAAGCCCCTTTGTAGAGCCAGCCACTCCTGTACTCTCACACTGTGCCAGATAAAAAGGGGGCAGGGCATGGCAGATATGGGCTTACGTGTGATCTTCACGCTGGCGAGTCGCTCACCCAGTACTTCTTATTGACCTTGCTCCTGCTACTAGGAAGGAGCAGCTTGGCAGACATGTACCAGCATGCACAGTGCGTGGTTGGGCTCTCCTGCATCCCCTGTCCTGCTGATCCCTTTTTACCTGTTTGTATACATGCAGCTTTCACACCTCTGCTGGGCTGGATCAAGCCCTTTCTGTTTTCCCTAAGCTCCTGCGGGGGAAAGGGAGGATTCCTGAGCAGCACTGAAACAGAAATAACCTCTGTTTCTGCTTCCCCATTATCTTCTCGCTCTAGTTTTTACAAGACACACTTGATGCACTTTTCAACATAATGATGGAGATGTCAGACAATGAAACCTATGACTTCCTTGTGTTCGATGCACTGGTGAGTGGTTGTTATCTGCATATCCCAAAGCACCTTTATTTCAGCCATTTCTTCAGCCTGTCTTCTCATTCTGGTTCCTATTGCTTCCACTGGACAATTGATTGGTGTCTCAGTCTATGAGAAATATGAAATTATATTTAAATGCGGTTTATACTAGTCAGGAGTCATTGGGTGCTAATGTAAGGCAAGGTTAGGAGATGTACCATGGCCATTTCCATGAATATAATGAGAATAGGGATTAGGGTGACCAGATGTCCCATTTTTATAGGGACAGTCCCATTTTTTGGACTTTTTCTTATATAGGCGCCTATTACCCCACACCCCCGTCCCGTTTTTTCACAGTTGCTATCTGGTCACCCTAATAGGGATTGACATGTACATAATCCCTAGCTCCTTACCTATAGCACTTTTCATCTGTGGATCTCAAAGCACTTTACACAGAAGGAAAGTAGTAGTATCCGCCAATAGACTGAACGTACGGAGAGGAAGTGAATTCCTCAAGGTCGCACGGCAGGTCAGTGGCAGAGTTGGAAATAGACCCAACATCTCCTGAGTCCCAGTCCAGCTCCTATCTATTGGGCAACAGTGCCTCTCAACAAGAGAGCGTTTTGTACAGAGATCCCAGTAAAACATCCAGCCGACGTTACAAAGAGATTGCATGGAACAAGGAAGCAACTGTTTAATAAAGCTCAGCAATAGAATGTGACAGTTTAGAAAAGAAAGTGAAGATCACTGTATCCAGCTGAAACTGGGGGGAATTTAAGGAGGCAGGGTGCAATTACTCACGCCACAGTTTTAGCAAAGTAGCAGGATTAGGAGCCCTATGGACATAAAGTGTAAAGGGATCTTTAATGACTCCAGATGTTCAGAGCCTCACTTTTGAGCCTCATCTGAAAAACAGTGCCTCTAGCAGCATTGTGCCTCTCTAACCTCCGCTACAGAAATATTGCCATACGGAGTCTGCGTTAGCGTCACTTACCAAATCACCAGTGCTACTTCATGCAGCAGCTGACTTTACTGTTATAGTTCCCCATCTGTCCACTGAGTAGGCCTAAAATTGTCTAACTTCTGTGATAGGATATGCTCACCCTCCAAGGCGAGATGGCCATTATCAGCAGATACGGAACACCATGTATAACATTAAAGCTGAGCAGATAAAGCATAAGCAACCAGCAAAACAAAATGGCACATGATGAGAATAAATTGCAGGACAGTTAGTTGAAAGTCAGGCAGTTCAGTACTTCTGTTCCCTTCTGTGTTTTTGGCAGGTATTTATTATTTCTCTGATCGGAGACATCAAGTTCCAGCATTTTAACCCTGTACTTGAAACTTATATTTACAAGCACTTCAGCACCACCCTGGCTTATGTGTAAGTATCAGTAACCACAAACCTAGCTATCACAGTGATCTCTTGCTACTACATAGACTAGATGTGGTGTAGGAGATCAAGGTAGCATAGAGATTAAGGTGTGTGAGTGAGAGAGCGAGGGTGTGTACACCCATGTGTTCCCACCCTGAGATCATCTTGAGAATAGAAGAAAATTATAATTATTTACTGCAGAAATGATGTATGATTGAAATAATTAATTTTAATCGTAGAAAAACATTGGCACTACCTTTGTAAACAGACAGTCAAGCGACTGGCCCAGGTGTCCAGTTCAACTGTAATCCTGTCTCTTAGAATTATAAAAGCCAGCCCCCTTTTTGCTTCACCAGCTGCCAAGGGACTCTGCATTGCCTGGAACTCTTGAAGCTTTTTGAACGGTTGCCTTCTCCTTCTCTGCACTTGCTGTACAATCACTGTCAGCAGAGGGTTATTCCCCCCCCCCCCCCCGCTTGCGGAGGATTCATCATCCTCACTGCTCCTTACTAAAAAATAAACCTTTTTTATGTCTGATTTATGGATGGGCTGCCTCTCAGCTGCGTTGTTACCTGGCCTCACTTTCCAGCTTGGCTCTACAGTGCGACATCCTCATGATGCCAAGCGGACTAGAGAATTATACAGTGCTCGCCATACACTCTGTGTGCCAAAGGGTTTGACAAACAACGAGCTAGATCCTGGCAGTGCAGCGAGTGAGGTAGGCGAAGGCAGGGGCTGCTGTGCACTCAGCAATCCCTCACATAGACCCTGGGTTGCTCAGAGCTTGGTTAATCAGGAGGAAAAGGTGTTTGCTTGAATGTTATCCTCCCACGTGCCTGTTGTTGTTTTGGAAAAGTGCAATGAGATCTTGAACTTCTACCTAGACAGTGACCAGAGACTAAATAGTAAAGATGCACTGATACACCTTCCGTCCAAGGATCTCAAAGCACTTTATAAATTAAGTCTCAGGAACCCTGCTCTTCTATTAAAGGGGCCATTACCCCTTTGTACATATAGGTAAACTGACGTCCGCAGCAGCTAAGCATCTGATTTTCAGAATTAATGGGCTTCCCAAATTCTTCGTTAAAGCTGCCCAGGCTCAACACTTTGAAAAAACAGGCCACGAAGTTTGAATCTTCAAAAGGACTTAGCACCCATGTTTGGGGCCAGATTCTGGGAGCTGCTGGGTGCTGAGCACTTTTGAAAATCTGCTCCCATGTGGTTTGCCCAAGGCCCCAGAATGACTCGGTGGCAGAGCTGTGACTAGAATCCAGGAGCTCTTATTCCCGGTCCCTAGCTTTCTAACCACTAGGCCATGGTCCCTTTCTGGGATAAGGGATCCTGGTTTAGCTTCTCCTGTAACTACACCTGTGTTTGTTCTCCTCGTCTTTTCCTTTCCTAAGGAAACTCACCAGAGTACTGAACTATTACATACGAAATGCAGATGACTCCAGCAAGACAGAATTGCTGTTCGCTGCCCTGAAAGCCTTGAAGTATCTGTTCCGATTCATCGTCCAGTCACGGGTACTGTACCTGAGGTGAGGCAGACCCTCTAGACTGTGCAAAATATCCGCAGAGGGTACAAACTGGCATCGTTCCAGCCAAGAGAGCCTGCTTCCGATTTCCCCCAGCAGAGGATGCCCCTAGTTATTGAGAAAAGACATCTATAGCTGTCTTTTATCCAGGACTGTAGAGAGGTCTGTGTGTGCGGGTGGAGATATTGATCAGAACAAGGGAAAACAACTTAGAACACTTGGGGGTGAAATTCTTTCTAATCATTCACATCTTACATAAGCTGCATTCGGCAATGCAGATAAGGAGCCTAAACTTGTTTTTTTTTTTTAAATGCCTTCCTTTTTTAAGAAGCTTCCTCATTTTAAGGGACTTTTGGGGCTATTTCTGCTAGGTTCTGTGAAGACCCAAATTGATTTAAAAATACCTGAACGGGGAACTCTGAACAATCTTTAGTGGTGAGAGAGAAATCCCCTTCTATATTAATCCATTCAACGGAAATGTTTGCACGTTATGGAGGATGCCTGATTCTGCTCCCATTGAGCTCTTTGCAGCAGACATTAAAATGCACTGTCAGCTACTTGAGATCATTTTGTATGTTGCCTCACGCAATGGGGTCCTTGTCCAGGACTAGAGCTGCTAGCCACTAAGATAATACTAATAATAATGAATAGTATTTGTCACAGTTCAGGACAACTGCACCTGTATTCTCCCTCTGTGGGCTTAAGAGTTTCTGGCTGCCAGCCGTCCCTGTCTTGGGTGTGTCTCTCTCTCCCGACTGGTTTTTTTTCAGGATGCACAGTTCCCTGCCTACACTGTGATATTCCTAGCAAGCCAGACTACCTAAACAGGCCAGCATCTGTGCTTTGCTTACTATGAACAGAGTAATGACCCACAGTTACATGTTACCACACAGCTCTTTCTACGCAAGCACATTTATTCTTAAGGTAGAAGCAATAATGAGAAAACTTATTAAAAACAATTAAAGAACCTGAACAATGCTAAAAGGCTCAACTTTGGTCTCCGCCAACTCCAACCTCGGACTCTGGGTAGGTGTCAATTCTTCAAAAACCCACAACTGCATTTTCCCTGTGGTTATAAGTTCATAACCATCTCAGATCTGGAACCAGAACCCAGGCTGGGCAGTTCAGCAGTTTCTTTATACAACGTAGGCCTTTGATATCCAGTCTCTGGGAAGAGGTAATCAGCAGACAATCACCTCTTCTCAAGATGTAGCTTTGGAAGGCAGGGTTTTTGCAGAACCAGAGGTGAGGAATGTGCAGTAAGCTCTCCCTAAGTATTCCTCGGAAAGTCCACTTTTGTCTGGCACCTTTTCAATCTAGTCCTCCCAGCCTCACACCACATCTCCCCCGTAGAGAGATTATATATAATCCGAGCCCACAATAATACATAAACTTTGCATTTAATATAATGGACTCCAAAGATACTTACACTTAATAAATAAGGATATGCAGGGAATTCCCATCACTGTCACAGTATGTGCCAGATTGCAATGTGTGTCTCATAGCCCCAAACCTTTATTCACACAATTCTCAGCAACCATTCAGGACTGTTTTCTCCTCTTAGTCCTTAAAAGCCAACATAGAATGAGCTGGATTCTCTTCTGGCTCGGGCATCATCAACAGAATTTGTAAACTATGCTTAAACGTCAAAGCTGGTGATTGTTGAAGCCAGAAAGGACCCAGCTTGACTCTCAGATTCCAGGCTGAGTTTGAGTCCGTTGTGGATAGAAAAAAAACCCCTACTTTTTGCTGTTAAATTTAACAGATTTAATCTGGAAATCATTGATACAATAAATCTAGAACCCCACACAGCTACTTTTACTGTCTCTTTTCATAGCAAAAGAGCACTTTAAGATGTTGCTCTGAAGGATAAAATGTATTTAAGCCATTGTGGCAGTATTCCTCGCTCTGGCCTAAATTGGTATGTATTGCCAATGTGCTCTTTTTCAGGTTTTATGGGAAAGACGAAGATGGGGATGAGTTTAACAATGCAATCCGCAAGTTGTTTTTCTCCTTCAATGTCCTCATGGACCGACCACTAGAGGAGGCTGTCAAGATTAAGGTTGGTCTAAAGCCTGTTTTGAGTGGTGTTACACATCTATTCTGAGGACAAGTAATCAGTATTAAAGTCCCCAAAGTGTAACAAGTATTAATCTGAGCTCTTTAAGCTTTGCACAACTGTGACGTATGCTAAAATATTAGCATTGAAATGCAGCCACTTCTGGGGTCGAGGCTGACACCCCAGCCCGCCTGTAACAGTGTTGTAGGGAGGACAACAGTTTGGCCAGTGACACCCGGGCTTATGAATGATTCAGACAGCAAATGATATGGAAACAAATGTAACAAATGTAGAGAAGGAAAGTAATGAAAGACCAACAAGCTTTTGCCTGTGTCTTAACTTGTTCTGCTTTCTTGTTTGTCTTGCGTGAATTTTACTTAGGGCCCTCTGAGTGAGTGAGGAACAGACAAGCCATGCAATAAGGCTTACTTGCTGCTTTCTTCTTTATAATACCTCTGGCCAAAATGCATTAATTGCTTTCCGCTGGAAGGATTGATTCTAGTTAAAGGAGCCTTCACATTTGAGTGTCTGATTTATTTAAAAACCACCTTCTCCAATGCCTGTGTGGTGAGGGGCCGTTCTTCCTGCAGCACGGAACTTCTTGTTCCCACCACCAAAAGCAGATGGGGAGAATGCCCCTCTACAGCAAACCCTGGGGAGACTTTCAGTAGCTGTCACACACAGGCACTCAGATGCTGCTGTGATGAACCAGAGCTGCCTAGATAGCTTGTTCTTGGCATTGTTCACGGACATACTAAACCGCAGAGAGCACCAAACTGTGCCTCTAAGGCGCAGTGCAAAGGGAGCACTTGGGTGTATTCTGCATCAGGGAGAATGTTTCCTAGAACTCCCTGATTACACTGCCCGAGGGGGGTCATTTGCTGCTCCTCTTTTAAGGTGTACGGCATATCTTAAACACTCCCTCCCACACACACGGGATTGGCTAGCGCATGCTCCTCCTTACACCAGTCTCAACAAGTTGCTCTTAAGAGTGGGGACAAATGAGCTGCAATTGAGCACAGGGTCTGTGATTCTTATGGGGGATGTGTATGATGGAAGGTCATGTGGAGTCCAAGCCCCCCCTGACTTTCTGACCATATAAGGGCTGGCTACAGCCCAGTCCAAAGAGTTTTAAACAAGAGCGAAAATCAGCCACCATTGTCTTTTTCTTATCACGTTTTTGAAAGCTTGTGGCTAGGCCAATGCTGTGAGGAGGAGGGCTTTATTTTTAAACTCCCCTCCCCGCCCCCCAAAAGTGTAAAAACACATTTCACATGTCTCTGCTTGCCTGCCCAATGCATTTTGATTTTTTCAAGAAGCCCAGTCCCTAGGACAGCAGTGTGTTCACAACCAGAAAGTCAAAAATAAGGCATTGGCTAGAAGTCTTTCATGCAGCATCCTTTCAGCTCTGATCGGCGGAGGTGCAGATGCTGAGGCTTAAATTAGATCATGAACCAGCTCGCTGCAGGTGTCTTCATCTTTGCTTTTGCCCAAACCAGATACTACCACTGGTGATGTGAGCCTCTTCCAATGATGTCGAGCAGCAAGTCCTCAGGCTTGTTCTCTTTTACAACGAATGGATTAATCTAACCCAACCTCCTTGTGTGTGTGTGGTTTTTTTTCTCCTACAGGGCGCAGCTTTAAAATACTTACCAAGCATCATAAATGACGTCAAACTGGTATTTGATCCGGTTGAGCTCAGGTGATTGTGTTAAGCGTATTTGTTGTCTAAACCTACTAAATATGCATCTTTTGGGGGGGAAGTTGGAAACTGTCCTAAAGCATACAGTTCTAATAATTAATTACGTGATGTTGCACAAGCTGCATGATTTAATGTAAACATTTCCTTGGAAGGGTTTAGAGGAAGCCACATAATGTAGAGGTGTATTACGTGGAACAAAGTCAGCAGCATTCTCTGGGTGAAAATACTGACCATCTGTCTACCTTGTGCTTTGCATTCTAGCATCCTCTTCAGCAAATTTATCCAAAGTATCCCTGACAACCAGTTAGTTCGGCAGAAACTCAACTGCATGACCAAGGTAGTGGACAGTGATCTGTTCAAACAATCCGGTGAGTAGCCTATTGAGATCCCCAGAAACTGCAGGAAATGCACCTTCTCAAACAAATACTTGTCTGTAAAGTTCACGTCTCTCTTTTAAATTTCTCCTTCAAATCCCTCCTTAAAATTCTCCTTCACTGTGATGCCTACAAAAAAACTTGGCAACAGCGAGGTTGTTGGTGTGCTTAGGCCACTGCCTATATGCTGACCAATGCTGTCTCATAGACCTGACTGCAACCGCCTGCTTCTCTTTTGCATTTAGATATTTTCATTTGTTGATCTCAAAGCCCTTTATAAAGGTGCGTGTGAGGAGGTCTCCTCATCCCCACCCTGCCGATGGAGAAACAAGCTCAGAGAAGTGAAGTGATTTGCCCGAGGTCATGCAGTAAGCCAGTAGCAGAGCCTGATTAGAATTCAGGTTGCCTGAGTCAGGTCTGAGCTCTAACCACTTGACTGCACTGCCAACCCCCCCTTTACCAGGATGAGACTATATGGTGCCTTTGGCAAAGGCTCATGGGCAAATTTCTAAAGCAAACGCATCAAGGTGTACAAAGAAACTAGGACAGAATATCTCAAGAAGTGGAGTCTCTTGTTCTTGAATCTTTCTCCTTCTTCTCCTTCTCTTCTTTGGTTCTTGCAGTCCTGTGAAAAGTGTCCATATCTGTGTACAAAGACACAATCTGTTGTCTCTTGTCTTATACTTAGATTGTAAGTTCTTTTGGGGGTAGGGACCAATTTTATGTTCTGTTTGTATTGCACCTGGTACACTGGGATGCTGGTCTGTGGCAGAAGCTCTTAGTCACTACCGCAATACCGATAATTAATAAAAATTACAGTAAGGCCCCTGCTCAATTTTAGTTTTGGTGTTGGTCTCAGGATAAGGATAATTTCTTTTGGGTTCATTGGTTTGGTTTCCCTATTCCCTAAGCGTAGCACAGAGCAGTAGTTAGAAGACGGTGAGATAATGGATCCCTTATGCTGGGCACATTGAGTCAAGCCCTAAGATCATCACTAAGGACCATGCACCATAACTCTTTGCTCTTATACGTAGAAGCAGTACAGTCTCTCTCCAGGACTTTAAAACACAGATGCAGATACCAGGGTTTCTAGAATGGCAAAAACATGACCACACATTGCTGAAAAGGCAGCCATTAAGTAACAGGCAGCAATAAAAATCGAGCCACTTATTAGGAACGTAAATATGGATTTAGGTGCCTAATTTTAGATACCCAGGTTTGAAAATTGTGGCTTTAAACTCTCTCTGCTTCAGTTTCTGAATCTGTAAAATGAGGATAATAACGTTTACTCTTCTTTGAAAAGCCCTTTGAGAGCTACAGATGGAAAGCCCTAGGTGTGTGCTAGGTGTTACCATGATGTGTAGAGGTTATAATCCCGAGTATGACTGCAGCCAGTATAGGTTTTCCTTTATCTCAAAGGAGTCTGTGCATCTGTGATTAACAATACTGGATTCTGTTCATGCCAGCTTTTATCCAGGCTGCATAGTTTCCAGATTAGCTGGTGACTGTGCTGTGTACAGCCACCATTTGTTATGGACATCATATCTAACTTAGGTACTTAGCTGGCCCCCATTACCAGAGTAGAGGGGAGCGCTTCACAGTCTTTAATGTGTTATTCCTTGCAGCATCCATGTGAGGTAGAGAAGTGCTATTATCCCCATTTAATAGATGGGGGAACTGAGGCAGAGAGAGACTACAGGTAAAAATGTCAAAAGTGCCTAAATCCCATTTTCAAAAGTGACTTAAGCCCAGATTTTCAAAGATATTCAGGCATCTAACCTGCTTCGGTGCTTTTGAAAATCCCACTAAGCTCCTATTTGCCTCTTTAGTTGGCTATATAAGAACTAGATATTATTATTAAATAACTTTGAAAAATCTGGCCCTAAATCACTTTTGAAAATGGGATTTAGTCTCCTAAATGCCTGTGTCACTTTTGAAAATTTTACCCATAGACTCTTACTTAAGGTCATTCAGGGAGTTAAGCTGGGCAGGCAATCAAACTTGGGGTCTCCCAAGTCCTATGTTAGTGCCCTAGCCATGGGACCATCTAATATATATATCAAGAGAAATCTCTCTAGTGCAAGCTGTCTAAGTAGAAGAGAGGCAATTTGTGCTGTCATCTACCTATTAGAACCACTGTGACATGATTTTAATTTTGGTGACTGAGTCAGAGTGAGGAGCACAAAGTTTTATTTTTGTGGTCACTTATACTTGGCTCTGAAGATTATTCTTAGGCCATTGTGTTGCGTTGTTCCGTTTCTTCATTTCTCAGAATGCAGAGATGCTCTCCTGCCTCTACTAATAGATCAGCTAAGTGGCCAACTGGATGACAATTCAAACAAACCGGATCATGAGGCCTGCTCTCAGCTCCTCAGTAACATTCTAGAAGTGCTTGACCGGAAGGATGTGGTGAGTATGGGCTCTAGTCTAACGTCGTCCTCACTGGTGGGGTTATACTGGTATAGGTCAGAGGAGGAACAAAGCCTTCTTAAGTGCACCTGCCAGAACCAGTCTTTATAGAGTTAATGAGACCAGATGTTCACAGAATTTTTTTCATATTGGGTATTGGCATGAGACGTTTGAGTCTAATTAAAGATAAACCAGACGTATCAAAAATGAACCTAAGACATTCTAGGACAGAACAGGGGAAGGTATGGTCAGGTCATCCCCAGAGAGGTGATCCCCTGCTGATGCAACACTTGTAGGGGGTATAGAAAAAAGGGGCTCAAGTTAGAGCTGCCCTCAAGCTGCTCTAGCCTGCTCTGGGGGCCAATCCAGCTCCAACACAGGGAAGATTCGCCTCCTGCGAATCCCTTTGCTGGCCCCTGGACTGGTGCAGAGATTTATTCCCCCACCCCTTCTCAGAGTCTAAAACTACTTTCTATTTAAATGAATTTCTGTTGGGCAAAGAGTCTCCTTTTCTAGTGTCTTCTGACAATAAATAGCCACAGTCAGCCTGGCCCTTCCCTACAACAAATCTCTCTGTAGAATAGACCACACTGAGATTAATCTAAAACAGCCCGTGCTTCTTTAATCTCTTCAGGGGCCCACTGCAGTTCACATCCAGCTGATCATGGAGCGCCTGCTGAGGAGAATAAACCGGACGGTGATTGGAATGAGCAGACAGTCTCTGCACATTGTGAGAGCCTTTTGCTTGCTTCTGTTCTTTGCTTTCTACCCCTTGCTCTGACGCTTCAGCAGATTGGAGCTTTCCATCAGTCTGTCCTGCTATGGACTGCAAATTGTGCTGGTGCATTACAAAATCTCTGTCCTGTTTCCTGCGCCCTGGTGGGGTCTATGGGGAGTGATGGGAGGCCTGCCCCAGCCCTATTAAAATTGGGCCTGGATGGCTGTAGAAAGAGATAATGGGATATAGAACTCTCTCTGCTAAGGCACCATTTTTAATCAAGTCTGGGGCAGTAGTGACTGCAAGTCGTTATTGTTGGGTGACTCTTCGGTAGCTTGTTTGTGCAGCGTGTTTGGGTCTCTGTCCAGTTCCTAATAGTCAGGCAGCCACATTGTAGAAACGCTAATTAATTTGGTTCTGATGCTGAATGGAGCCAGATGCTGATGTACCCTCGACCCTATAGATGTCCTCTCCAAGTCTGGGGTGAAGCAGGTTGGTAGGAAAACAAGAGGAGGTTTGCACCATTGTGGCTTGCCCTATACTTGGTCTGTGGATGGATAGAGAACTCCAGGGCTGTCAATCCAGCACTAAATTCACTTTATAAGAAGAGGCTTTGACATTGGCAAATGGTTTCCATCAAATATGTTTATAATGGAGACTTGGAGGATACCGTTTAAAATGGATGTAGGAGAGTTCTGCTTTTCAAACTTAACCCCTTGTAGTTTCAGCAATACTTGCACTAGTGATCAGATATGAAGGTAAGACATTCCTGTATTGGTAAGAGTATTTTTTTTATTTTTTACCAAACTGTTAGTGTCTCAGTAGCTCAGAGAGTGACAGCCCAGATTTTTTTTAAAGCTGCTACTTGCATTTATAGGAAACAAAGTGATTTCATTTTAATCTCTCACCGTAAAAGTTTATTTTTGCAAATTCCAGTCCTTGAAGGGATAAAGTCTGTCCCATCTCCTTTCCTCAGACTTAAAACTTAAACCCTATGAGAGGTGATGTCCAGATTAATACGTAGGTATCACCCCACTGCAGATGTTACTGATCTTGGGGGGGGGGGGGGGAAGGGAAGGGAAACAATCACTTTAAGTGACCTTAGTACATGCATTCTTAGACCCCAAGTTAGCAAAATATTTAAACGGATGCCTGACTTAAAGCACATGTGTGGTCTCTTTGAAGTCAAGACTATTCAGGTGACTAAAATTAGGCACATGCTTCAGAACTGTGCTGAATTGGGGCCTTAGTGCAGAAAGATAATTGACCAAGTGCCTTTTTTGTCTTTTCCATTGCAGGGTAGTTTTGTAGCCTGCATGACAGCCATCCTGAGACAGATGGATGATTTCCACTATAACCACTACATCAGCACTTTCAAAACCAGACAGGACATTATCGTAAGTCAGCTTGGCCCAGGCTGCAGCCCAGTCCATGTAGCATCTCTCTCTAATTTTATCCTATCCAGCTCTTATATTCAGCTCAGGCTCTTGCACCCATAACTGAGGAGTCTGAGTACCTAATATTGCAAGTGTTAGTGAAACATTCACTTCGCCCCAGCTGGATACAGCACTGCTGGCTGTTTGCTGACCCAGCAAAGCATCGGACTAGATTGTCACATGGGGTGAAAACAAATCTTTAATGACCATCTAAACCTGTGTAATTGAAGAGCTGGGAGGAAGAAGATAGAAAGATTGAATGAGGATGACAAGAAAAGCAGACGAGTTCATTTTCCCCTTCCTTTCTCTTCTCTATCCATGTGTTCTTCCCTCTCTTTTTTTTCATTCTTTCATTTAGAGCTCAGTTCTGTTTGTCTGGCCTGATGGAGAAAGCTGACAAGCTTGGGGCAGTATCTCTACTAATTTCCAAAAACACGCCTGTGTGTTTATTAATAGAGCCATAGGGTATCTTGGCTGCAAAACCTGAAAGCATGCAAATTTCGATCAGGTTTCTGAAAAGCTCAACTGTTGTTGCAAACTTTTGTGGGCAGCGATTATCTCTTTGTGATGGGTTTGTACAGCACTTAGCGCAGAGGATTCCATGATTTGAAGCCCCGGAGGGTACACCTATAGTGGAATAAGGCAGATGGCATGGCTGTGGCTGGCCCAGGTCAGCTGACTCGGGCTCATGGAGTTAGAGCAGCGGAGCTGTAAAGTTCTTTGTAGCTGTTCAGGCTTGGGCTGGAGTGTCCTCGTGATTGGGTGTTAAGCATCCTTAGCCAGCATTGCATATCCATCCTCTGTGTTAAACCATGTACAATTCATGATCTTCATGTGGTTTGAGTCCAAAACCCAGGTGAAACAACACTTTTGCTCTTTGTTCTTTGAGCCCCTTAGGACCTGAAACTCCAAGTAAAGTCTAAGTTTCCCCCCCCCCCCCCCCCCCCATGCAGATCAGAACCAGAGACAGTATTGCACAAGCTTCTGTGGTGTGACACTGCTCTAATTGGTAGTCACAGTTCCTGATTGCTTGTCTCTGCCTGTAGCTGTGCAGAACAGCATAGTGAACTGGAATACAGGCGTGGGTAGACTTTGCAGTTGTGTGATTCTGTATTAGATATTTCAGAATTTATTGTAAAATATCTGTAAACCACTATGAATGGCAGGATGCTGCCTTTGCTTCCCTGGCTGATTATAATTGCATGTGATCTGTTAAGCAACATAGCCACCTGCAGGACACAGATATTTCTGCAACTTCACTGCCTAGACTGAAAAAGCCACTCAACTGAATGATCATAGAATCATAGAATATTAGGGTTGGAAGAGACCTCAGGAGGTCATCTAGTCCAACTCCCTGCTCAAAGCAGGACCAACACCAACTAAATCATCCCGGCCAGGGCTTTGTCAACCCGGGCCTTACAAACTTCTAAGGATGGAGATTCCAACACCTCCCTAGGTAATCCATTCCAGTGCTTCACCACCTTCCTAGTGAAATAGTGTTTCCTAATGTCCAACCTAGACCTCCCGCACTGCAACTTGAGACCATTGTTTCTTGTTCTGTCATCTGCCACCATTGAGAACAGCTGAACTCCATCCTCTTTGGAACCCCCCTTCAGGTCGCTGAAGGCTGCTGTCAAATCCCCCTCGAGAGTTCAAATAAAACTCTTTTGAGTTAGTAACTCACCTGAAAGATTACTGGATAAGTATGCACAGTAAAATCTAAACACCTTGGAGGTTTTGCTAGGGCTCATAAAATGTGTAGTAGCCTTTTTCAAATGAATCAGTGGAGTGAATATGGTCAGAGTCGGCTAGAAATGTTGTGGAAGAGCAGGAGTGCTAGGTGACAAAGCTAATGGAATTGGGACAACATTTCTGTTGAAGAACTTTACTTCAGGACAACTTCACTATTCAGGAAGAGTGCTTAAGCAGAGTGAGGTCAATGGTTAAAGTTAGGCACGTGCTTAATGACTTTTCCTAAAACGGGATATAGGCTTCAATCTTTGAAGCTATCATTGGTGCTTCTCATTCACTCCACGGTTCAGTGCCTTCTGAATCATGCATTTAAATGTTGCTCTTACATTTTCAATGCATGTACAGCTTGTGCATGTGAGACAAACCAGGAAGGTGAATTGTATAAAAACAAAGCTGGTACAAGAATACAACTTCAGGAGACACAGGTCCAATATGTAAATTTGGAATCTAACTGTTACGATCCCTAAAACGTATAGAAATATGTCTATTAAATTATTTTTAAAATAATACCAATGGCATCATGATTTATTTACCATTTTTAAAAAAAATAAGCATCCCCTTGTGGCATTTTCAGCCCAGACATTGCAACGTTGCTTCATCAGGTTAGCATGATTAGGAGTTAATTCTAGTCTTCACGGTGCCCCATGTCAAGCCTAAACCTTTCCCTCAAGCTCTGATTTAATAATGCTTAGAGGATTTCTGCTGTGGCAGCACCAGTGTCCATTTCTCTCTCTGCATCAGTGTCACTTTCCAATTCTTTAGTGCACACTATTCAACTCAGCAGCACATTTCTTTGCTGGTGACCTTTGGAAAGTGGTGACTTCTCTGGTGTGTGCATGTCTGGTGCTTGAATGTGAATGTTACCTCTTAGAGCAGAAGAGAACCTATGAACATTTGAACCTCTGGAGACGGAGGTTCTTTCTTAGTCTAAAGTTAGATTTTGTCAGTATCGCTTGCACAATTCCCACTCTTCATACTGCAACTCGGCAGAAAAGCCTCATCTAGACTAGGACTTAAGATGTGATGGCTTTAACTTGACCAGTTTAGCTCTTGTTAAAGACTGCATGTCTTGTCTACACTAGATATCTTCTAACATCAGACCTCATCTAGCAAAGGCCTAAATGGCTGGGGAATGACAACCCCCTCTATAATCTATGTATATAACGAATAAGGCAGCAGCCCTATGTAATGTCATCATTCATACATTTGAAGGGAAGTATTGGGTCGAAAGACTTTAAACACCTGTTTTGCTTTTTAATGCTCCCTACGCATCTAGAGATTGACTTCAAACAATAACAGATTTAATTGCATTAATTAAATAGATTGGGGGGTGGGTTCCTCCTGTAATTTGATGGATGAGATTTCAGACATAATTTAGTTACGGTGATATATGCCATAATAAAAGATGCATTTCAAAAGGCCAGCATATTGATCTGTGATCAATGGAATCTGCAGCCCCACAAGTTTGCATCCCCCGCAATGTTTCCATCTGATTATGGACTAACTTTCTTAGACCTTGCATGTGGCATATTTTTGTACAGGACTTCCTGATGGAAACCTTCATCATGTTTAAGGATCTGATTGGAAAGAATGTCTATGCGAACGACTGGATGGTGATGAACATGATGCAGAGCAGGTAAACAGCCTCTCCCAGAGGTTGCTACTGGTTGAAAGCTCATGTGACTTCTGCAGAACTTGTTGGCTCTGGGACTGAGGAGTAAATTGAGTATATACTTCCTTTAAAAGTTCATATTGGTTTAAGTTAGCTTTGACTAAAGTCCTATTGGCTGGACTTTTTTTTTTTTTTGATGACTTATGAGCCTGCAAACTCTTTCTTCTTCTGTCAAAAGGAGTGTTTGCAAAACTGAAAGCTTTCCCCCCAGTGACTGTATTTCCCTGCCAGAGATGCCTGCTTCAATCTGAGAAGCCTCTTTATTTCAAATCTGGGGGGAGATGCATCACCACTTGGGAAACTTAAAGCTAAACTGGACAAAAGAGGATGATCGTGCGTGTAGGGTGCTAGCCCATTACCCGGGAAACACAGTTCATTTCTCTCCTGTGCCACAGACTTCCTGTGTGATCTTGGGCAAGTCACTTAGCCTCTCTGTTCTTCAGTTCCCCAGCTGTACAATGGGGTTAATAGCACTTTCCTACCTTACAGGGGTGTTGTGAGGGTAAATACATTAAAGACTGTGAGTAATTCAGATACCACAGTAATAAGGGTCATGGAAGCATCTAAAAGAGACAAAACACTAGTAAATATCCTGTGTGGAACAACACAGCATTGGTATGGGGACTGGATGACCTAATAGACCTTTTCATTTGTAACTTCCCTAAATCAGGGATACTTCTGTTGAGAAACAGAGAAATAACCTTCACCTCCCACTGAGTACAGAGGATTTTGGGGAAAGAGAAGGATTATAGTAGAAGAGCTGAACCTTTGAGGTCACCGGTTCGTGCCTCCTCCGAGCTTGCAAAAAGGAGCCGTACATTCAGGCATATGCTGTTTCTACTTCCCTGGATGCCTCCTTATCTGTGTTTACTTTTCCAGGGTTTTCCTTAGAGCAGTGAACCAATTTACCTCTGTGCTCAACCGATTCTTTCTGGATCAAGCAAGCTTCGAACTCCAGGTGAGGATAAATTTAGTTCTGGATTGTCCTGACCACTTTGGAACTAAGCAAGTTCAGAGAGGTGATGGGTGCCCTCAGCTCCCAATGACACCAGTTTTGTTATTGATATTGATGAGGGTGTTATTGTTTGGTCCTCTTGGCGGAAAAGTAGCACGAATGGGAAATTTCTAACCCGAGATACTACTTGTAACATGGGCTTGTGCTCAGCCAATGATCTGTGGAGCATGTTCTATGCTCATTCTGCAAGTTATATAGCAGGGATGTGCTAAAGCGGGAGTGTGAAAGTCTCTCTTTCCACCCTTTACTTTTGTGTTAGGTTGACTATCGTTCACTGGCACTTTGGAGAGATTTGATGGCAAACCCTTCTTTTGAGGAGGCATGGTCTTGTGGTTAATGCCCTGGACTGGGACACAGGAGAGCTGTTCAATTCCTAGTTCTGCCACAGACTCCCGAGTGTGACCTTGGGCAAGTCATTTAAACTCTCTGCTACCTCCGTTCCCTGTCTGTGATATGGGGATAATACTTCACTATCCTCACAGAGACACTGTGGCGCCCAAGTCATAGACTAGCAACCCAGTGTGCTAGGCACTCTATAAACACAGAACAAAAAGATGGTCTCTGCTCCAAAGAGCTTACAATACAAGTATATGATAAGAGACAACAGGTGGAACTAGACAGATGGAAGAGCTCAAGGAAACAAGGAGACAGTATTGGTCAGCATGATAGGCCATGGTCTTAGCACACTGGCAACCTAACTGTTACATTTTTCATGGGCATCAGGGCAAAGGAGAGTTTTAAGGAGGGATTTGGTGTATCTAGATTCATAAATAGTCTGCTGGGTGAGCATTTTAAATAGATCACACCAAAAGGAACAAAGTTTAATGGTGCAGTTTGTGTAGCTCTTAGTCAGCTTTTATACCTGTTGACCTCCTGTGGGAATTTATTTTTCCCCATTCATTGAAATTGTGTTTCCTCATTAATACCTGACAGAGAATCTGCAGCACTGGTGACTAAGTAGCTCTATTGTGCTGTGTGTTTTGTGTTTTTCCTTTCTTTAATCAGATTTTTTCCCCCACAGCTCTGGAACAATTACTTCCACTTGGCAGTAGCTTTTCTCACTCACGAATCCCTCCAGCTGGAGAACTTCTCACAGGCCAAACGCAACAAAATTTGCAAGAAGTAAGTTCACATTTAAATGTGATCAGGTCGTATTACTCTTGGAAAATAAGCCCCGTCTTTATATTGTGCTCATCTAGCGAGGCACACCTGATACAATCCATGGATATGTCTGTACTGCAATCACAGTGTGTGACTACAGCTCCTGTAGACATACCTGGGCTGTTTTTAATCTGGTTAGCTCGGGTACCAGAGCAGTGAAGCTGTGGCAACATGGGCTTCAGTGCAGACTAGCCACCTGAGTAATTACACAGGGCTCTGGGTGGGCTTGTACATCCTGTGCTGAAGCTGTTGGTTGCAGTGTAGACATATGTGAATGTGGGCTCTCTGTGACAGAACAGTTAGTGGTAGGTCCAGACAATGGGCTCTGCTTGTTTGGGTTGAGTTTAAACATGTGAGTGGTTTGGCTCATTTTAAAACAGAGGTTGTTGCTTCTTTAAGGTCCAAGATAGGAGGTTTTCCTCCGCTGTAGTCCTTAAAGTAAGAAATTACTGGCTTCCCCAGCTGTAATGCAGGACAAGTGAGCAATAACCAGCACATTCCTCCAGCATCCAGACCTCATCCTCTCATAGCTCCATTCCCTGCAGTCTCAGTATTGCCAATCCCGAGCCTTTAAAAATCCTGAGTCAGGCCCCCAAAAATCATTACATGGGTTTAAAAATCTTAAGATTTTTTTTTTTTAATAATTTTGGCAGGTTTTTTTTTCCTTTGCCTCTTGATTTCTTTGCCTTTAGGGCACACTCATTTTATGTTTTCAAGCTTTCCTCTGCAGTCATGAGGGTTAGAAACTTTTTTTTTTTAAATGGAAGCTGAGTTCTCCTGCAATCTCTTGATTCCAGCAGCTGGGGCTTGGAAAACCCCCCCACAAAACATTGCAAGATTCTGGATAAAATTACGAGAGCTGGCTAAACTGCAGTCTTACTCTCCAGCCTACTGTCAGAAATGCTCATGGTCAACGTGCTAACCCACCCTTCCCTCCTGGCAGGGTGCATTCACTCTTTTGGGGGTGCATTTTAACCCACTTCTTGCCAGAATAGAAACAAAGGACTGGAAAGGGACCTGCTGGGTCATTGAGTCCAGTCCCCTCGTGTCACAGAGAACCTTGCCATATCCAGTGGATGCTGGTTATTTGCAATCCTAATAGTAACAACTTTCAGTTAATAGCAGCGTTTTGCCAGCACCAGTCCCGTCCCATTGACTATAATATTAATGGGATTTGGATATTGGCAATAAACGGCATGCCTGTTTGAGAACTTTTTTTTTTTTTTTTTGAAGAAAAGCCCTGGTCGCATGCAGGTTTGTGGAGCTGCAGCCAGGAAAGGAGGTGTGGGGACGTTCCTTCCTTGGCTGCAGTCCCGCAAACCTGCCGGTGGCCAGGGGATCCACCACCAGCACAGGAGGTAAGGGGCTGTGGTATCCCTGGGAGCCCCTGCTGGAGTCCCAGTGCTGTGTGCTGAGAGGGGAGGCTGTGGGCATGGTAGCAGCGGGGAGGCACATCCCAGTACTTCCTCCCCTGGCTGCAGCCCCACAAACCTGCCTTCCACTTGTTGGCAACCGAGAGAATAGCAACTATTTGCTGGGAACCAAGAGGTTGCAAATAAGGGGAACCCACTGCAATCCCATTTATAAAATTATCAAGTGCCTTCTTAAAACTAGTTAGGTTTCTTGGCCCTACTCCTGCCATTGGTCGGCTGTTGCAGAACCTCATTCCTCTGATGGTCAGAAACCTTCTTCTAATTTCCAGCCTAAACTTATTCATGGTTGTCTTATCCCCATTTGTTCTTGGGCCAACATAATCCTTCATTTCAAATAGCTCTTCTCCCTTCCTTGTGTTTACCCCCCTGAAGATGTCTGGTGTCCACTCACCTCTTGGCAGATGGATGGTAGGGAGGAGCTTGGCCTTCAGGTCTTGAACTCTTTACCCTAGATGCCCAATATTCAGGGCTACGTTTTTAAAAAGGGCAGGCTAGTAGATTATACAGCTGAGCTGTTAAATTTCCCTGGCAGCTTAACAAGGCTAATTTCAGTACATGCGGATTTTTTTTACCTTCTTCTCTCATTTAATATTTTTTCCCTTTCTAGATATGGGGACATGAGGAAAGAGATTGGCTTCAAAATAAGGGATATGTGGTATAACCTGGGTGAGTTCCCTATCTGTACAGTTCACAATAGTGTGTATGATCCTCATCCAAACCTGGATTTCAGTTCTTCTGTGAGATGGGGCTCTGCAGGGCATCCGCCTTGTGCCTGCTAGCTCTTGCATGCTGCCAGAGTTCCACAGAAGCTGTGGACCCTCTGGATTAGCTCTCCCCTTCTGGGACTATGTGACAGTGAAAGCAAGTAACACACAGACTTTGCCAAGGAATTTCTAAACCTGTCACACTTTACTCACAGACAAAGCACAAGAGTCAGACAGATCTATGGAAAAACACAACCTGCATGCAAATCCCTGCCTCAGTTTCCTTACCCCTCTGAGAGCCCTTTAGTTTTTGGTCAGTGTCTTATAGGGAATGCAGGAGCCTTCTTCCTCGCCTCCTCTTCCTCCTGCACAGCCTTGCCTTCTTCTGATCTCATTTCTCTTGATGGAGAGAGTCTCACATTTTAACAGCAGATTTGAATCACTTTGTCTCTCCCTGTTCTTCTGTTGTTGTTTTTTAACTTCTCCGCTTCTCTGAGCTGCCACCTCCTCCAGCCCCAGTTAAAAGCAATTAGAAATTCATTTGCTTTTGGCTGGTAGCGCCCATTGTGCTGCTAGGGCAAGATTATTCAATTGTCAATGGTCCTTAAGGACTGTCCTGCACAGGGGCAGACACCTAGGTGCTGGTCCCCTTTCCCTTAATACCAGAGGCTGGTGCACAGATACAATCCAGTCAGTAGTGTTAATTCCCACAAACAGATTCCCAAACTTTCACACCATACAAAGGTTGAGAGTGGGATTTTCAAAAGAGACTCAGTGATTTAGGAGCACAAATGGCAACGGGACATAAAACTGCAACATTAATGGGTGTCACCCACTTGGAGAACTTCAATTATACTGAATGTGTGCACTGTCTTCTCATTACCTTTGTATGACTAATGTGCTCCCAGATATAGATACCTGCTTTCAAGCAGCTGTGTTCCACTGAGCAGAGGCTGGGTCTCACCTTCTCTCTGTTACAGGCCCCCATAAGATCAAGTTCATCCCATCGATGGTGGGTCCAATCCTGGAGGTGACCCTGATACCTGAGCCCGAGCTGCGGAAAGCTGCCATCCCCATCTTCTTTGACATGATGCAGTGCGAGTTCAACTTCAGTGGGAACAGAAACTTCCATATGGTGAGGGACCGTGGAATCATCGGCACTGATGTTTCATGCCGTGTGGTGGGCAAGTAGGAAAAAAGCAAATAAAAGAGTTTCCTTTAAAAAAAGGCACACACCCAGCACAAAGCACTGTGGGAAGTCTATTGTGAGGCAGTTTTATGTGGCAAAGGTAGCAGGAAACTGCAAGTCTGGAGTCTTGTGTTCTGTTACTGACTGTGTTGCTGTGAAGCCTTGGGCAAGTCACTTAACTTCTCTATGCCTCGGTTTCCCCATCTGTAAAAATAGGGGAATACTCATTGCACAATTGCGAAGAGCTTTGAGATCCTTGGATCAAAAGGTGCATTATAAACTAATATCTCCTGTTTATCTTTATAGTGTTGTTATTTATTTGTATTAACACCTAGTCATAGACCAGAGCCCCATTGAGCTTGGTGCCGTTCAAGCAACAGAACCAAAAGGTGGTCCTTGCTCCCAGGGTCTTGCAACCTACATAGCAATAATTCTCTGAGGGTAACTTCTTGGCTGCAAATATTAAGTTGTTATGATCATATGGAGCAGTTAACATCCTTAATAACCCCCTCAAAAAAACTTTAGCCCTCACAACACTCCCGTGAGTATCAATATCCCCCACTTCATTGTGGCTGTGGTACAGAGAGGGGAAGTGACTTGCTTGAGGTTACCCAATGTCCGGGGCAGAACCGGGACTCGAACACGGGTCTCTGACACACAACCCTGGGCTAATTCCACTGGACTTCTCAACGTATTGCTAGCCTGAAAATGCAGGTAGGGAAGGAAGAAAAAGAGGTTCTTTGCTTAGTGCCCAGTTATCCCTTCAACTCCAGCAACTGCCACTCAGAACTTTTCTTCCCACATTTCTCAGGGGATGCCAGTCATTAGCATCACAGCTAGTAGGCAGGGGACACTCTAGTGACACTGTGGTGGTTCCTCTCCCTGGAGACATTTGAAATCATCCATCCAGGAGGCAGCCTCCTTGGCGTTCTGCCTTTCAGACGCATGAGACTGTTGTCACAATGTGATGCATGTGTCCCTTAGTGCTCTACAGGCACCAACCCTTTTCTGCTTGGATCTCAGTTTAAATACTCAGAGGGGATCTTATTTTCCTCTGGGTCATCAGCCTTTGGCATTGTCTGCCCCGAGATGTACTTGGATTGCTGGAGTGTATGGGAATTGCTTGAATGCTATGGGATGTTGGGGCATGAATGTTTAATACTGGTTATAGACACACCCTGGAATCTTGGGGCTTGAATGCTTACTCCTGGTGATACTGGGACACTGGTTTCAAGAACACCAGTGGTAGCCTGGGGTATGAATTGGATTATATGCTTGATCAGGGTCAGTCCTGCTCACACATACACAAAATCAACCTGATCATCAAATCTGTGGCTGGCAAGAAATTTCCTCCTCCACCATATTAGCAGGGGTCTTGATGGGGGCTTTTCTCTTTCTCAGGAGAGAATAGGGAATCATCCATTAGGATCAGGGAGATATATCCCAGATGATCAATTTCCTGTGACTTCTGGTTTGAGCAGGGGAGCTGTTCACATTTCCTGGCTCCTTCTCCGACTTCTCTGTCTTTTCCTTGAGTAAAATCATCCTCCGGTTTGGCCAATTAGATCAGTGCCCCATCATGGGATAATTCAGAAATTCCTCCTGTAAAAACATTTGGGCTTCATTCCAAGTGCTCAGGCTTTGTTCCCATTTTGGATTTTTGTGTGTGTGTGTTTTTTTTTTTAGCTTGAAAACGAGTTGATAACCAAACTGGACCAGGAAGTGGAAGGGGGCCGAGGGGACGAGCAATACAAGGCCTTGCTGGAGAAACTGTAAGTGTTTGAAACACACTCGGAAGAACACTAAGGCCTGGTCTACACTAACCCCCGAAGTCGAAGTAAGGTACGCAACTTCAGCTACGTGAATAACGTAGCTGAAGTCGACATACCTTACTTCGAACTTACCGCGGTTCAGACGCGGTCCACACGCGGCAGGCAGGCTCCCCCGTCGACTCCGCGGTACTCCTTTCGTTGAGCTGGAGTACCGCAGTCGACGGCGAGCACTTCCTGGTTCGATTTATCGCGTCCAGACCAGACGCGATAAATCGAACCAGGAAGTTCGATTTCCAGCCGCCGAACTAGCGGCTAAGTATAGACCAGCCCTAAGAAACGCTAATTCACTACTTCAGATGAGTGAGTAACATAGAGAAAGTGCAACCCACAATGATCTTAATATGAATTGGCTACTGCCAAGACGGACTGATTGGCTTAAAATTATACCTTTGTTGTTGTTTGCATTACGGCAGCACCTACAGGCTCCAAATGAGATCAGGGATCCCTTGTGTTAGGTGCTGTACAGCTAGCTTTCTGATGAGCAAAGCAGAGAAGTGAAAAGCCTCTATAATGAAGCTCCATGTGTCTCCATTAGAGCCTTTTGGCCCAGTGACTTAGGAATGATGGTAATAAAGTCCTGCTAGCAGTAGAAGCGCTGTCCAGAACTTTAACGGAATCTCTCTTCTCTTCTGTATTTCTCTGTTCTTTCCTTGGGCGATATGCCTGCAGCCTGCTAGAGCACTGCCGGAAGCACAAATACCTGTCGAGTTCTGGAGAAGTGTTTGCTTTGCTGGTCAGCAGCCTGCTAGAAAATCTCTTGGACTACAGGACCATCATGCACGATGAAAGCAAGGAGAACCGTATGAGCTGCACTGTCAACGTGCTGGTAGGAGGGGGAGGGCTCTGGTGCTAATTGACTGACTTGCTTTTAACATTATAATCATTGAACAGACCTGGTATTTCCAGAGTGCAGGTGCCAGGCTTAGCTTGCACCTGAGATTCACCCTGAAAAATGAGTCATTCCTGACTCTCCAGGAAAAAACAGGAGAATATGAAAGGTGGGAATCCTTAAGACCAGATTAAATATCTTTCTAAAAGACATATTTTAATCAAGCCTTCGGGAGAAATTCTACAGCCTGCAAATCCAGGAGGTCAGACTAGATGATCATAGTGGTCCCTTAGGCCATGTCTACACTTACAAGCTTACAGCGGTGCAGCTGTACCGATACACCCGTGCCACTGTAAAAGTTCTCATGGGTAGCCGTGTTATGCCGATGGTACCTCTACCAGAGCTTGGGTACTCAGAAACAGCAGTGATCAGAGAAAATTATAGGTTGAGGGAAGATAACCAAATGTTTTGAACCTTGAAAAAAGATTCAGGATCAAATGTTGGTCTCTTAACCTCATTTGAACTGGATCATCTGTTCTTACTAACATTATTTGCAGGGATTGAAATGTTCTAATATGCCACTTTATTACTCTGTTTCTAGCTAAAGTTGGGCACAAAGCAAACTGTCAGTGACAAGCAGCTGCAAACTTTAGAGGGGTTTGTCATCCAAACTCAGATATAGATTTTATGGCTAACCCCCATTTCCATAATACAGCAAGCCCTGGATTCCTGATTGTCAGAAACCGAGGCGAGGATGGTGAGGCCCAGTAGGTGCAGCCAAGGGTCAGAGCTGGAATCAAGAATCAAGAGCAGGGCTGGAACAAGGCAGGAGTAGGTCTTGGAGCGAGGCTGGAGCTGGCTGCGCCTGTGGAGTCTGTCACTATGAGGCAGAGGAGAGTTCTAAGTCATGAAGCGACGTTGAGAAGACTGAGCTGCTGTTTCTCCTGTGAGGCTTATATATGTGCTCTGAGAGTCACCAGACCAGCTCTTGGCTTGTGGATTGGCTGGGGCGTATCGCAAGAATGACTCATCCCTGCATGTGCCTTAGTTCAGGGACGACTCTTCACCTCGCACTTATCACTCCCAAGTTGATAGGGGTTAGAATTTAAGCTTGGCTTCTTGACCCTCTCTCAGCTGCCAGTCTCTTTATGGGTTACAGAAGTGTGCCTGAGATCCCACATGTCTTACAGAGAGGAAGGTGCTTAGGCCATTAGCCTAGGACTTGGGAAATCTACATTCAATTCCTCTGCCACAGATTACTTGCATGATCTTGGCCAAGTCACTTAGCCTCTCTGTGCCTCAGTTCCCCATCTAGGGATAATAGCACTTCCCTACCTCACTGGGGTGTTGTGAGGATGAATACATTGAAGATTGTGAGGTGCTCAGATACTGTGGTAATGGAGGTCAGATAAGTACCTAAAATTGATAGCCCTAAAAAGGTAATTTGCCTGACGCACTGTGAATTCAGTCGTTTTTACACCAGCTTGATAACACAATGTTATTTTCTTGGCAGAATTTTTATAAGGAGAAGAAACGGGAGGACATATACATCAGGCAAGTTGGCTGCCTTCAGAATTGCATATAGAAATGTTTTATTCTCACTGCTTTTGGGTGTGTCAGTACAGGAGCCTTCCGATCAAATCCCTGTTTGCTTTTCATTCGTCTAGGTATCTGTATAAACTCCGGGACCTACACAGAGACTGTGAGAACTTCACAGAGGCAGCATACACTCTGCTTCTCCATGCAGAACTCCTTAAGGTGACTCATTAGAGGCAATTTTAGTATTTTTACAGGGTTTGGGGAATTTCAGGTTGACAAGGAAGACCAAACAATGCAGAATAATAAATCTGTGTGATTTTTCACCTGAAGAGGCTGCCAAGGACCCAAAAAGTTTTGTAAATTGCACATCAGGTATAAACTGGGTAGAAAACAGATAGGTGATGAAAGCAGCAGAGTAATGTAACTTGGTATGCAATCCTACAAATCTTTGTTTGGGCAGTGTGGTCTAGTGGGTAGAGCACTGGACTGGGAGTCAGGAGATTTGTGTCCTATTACTAGCTCCATCACTGCTGTGTGATCTTACCAAGACACTTCATTTCTCTGCATGCCTGTTCCCCATCTTTAAACTGGGAATAATGATCATAGAAACATAGGTCAGGAAGGGACCTGGTCATCTTGTCCATCCCCCTGTACTGAGCAGGACCAAGTATACCTAGTGCATCCCTGACAAGTGTTTGTCTAATCTGTTCTTAAATACCTACAATGACGGGGATTCCACAGCCTCCCTTGGTACCCTGTTCCAGTTCTTTCCTTAGAAAGAACTTAGAGCTAGAATGTTTTCATAGAATAGTGGGACTGGAAGGGACCTTGAGAGGTCATCTAGTCCAGTCCCCTGCACTCAAGGCAGGACTAACTATTATCTAGACCATCCCTAATATCCGACCTGAATCTCCCTTGCTGCAAACCGAGCCAGTTACTTCTTGCCTGATGGTTGGAGGACATGGAGAACAATTGATCACCTTCATGATACTGACCTTCCTTTCCAAAGTGCTCTGAGATCCACTGATGGGTAGTGGATTTTTTATTTTAGTAGTCCTATTGGCTTCAGTATGACTGCTCATGTGACTAAGGGGTTGAGGATCAGAACACTGGTGTGAAAAATGAGTTTTACTTACCATTAATTGGGCATTCTGTGGGTATGGAATTCAACCCTGGCGTAGACAAGTGCCAGGTTGCACCTATCAACACCAGTGCTGAGTTTCTTTCCAGGACTGTTGGAGATGGTCCAGTGGTAAAATAAAGTGTATTGGGCATCCAGGGTACCGCTTAATCATAAACCTACCTGTTAATTTCTCTTGCTGTCACGCCCCCTTCCTCCCACTTGTGTATCAATGAGGCCTTGTCTACACACAGACGTGCCCTGATTTAATTAAACTGGTGCAAATTTCAATGTGGATACTCTTATTTTGGATTCAGAATAGCTTTTTGTTGTTTAGCTTGAACTTGTGTGAAAAAATCCTGTCTTGAATTGAAATAAGAGCTTCCATACAGCCATTTGGGTTTTGATTCATTTAAAATGATACCTTAAATTAAAATTCAAGGAGCAGTGCTGCGTGTAGGTAAGGAATTATGTCCATTTCACACACCCATCCGAATGTCAATTGTTTATGCAAGTTGCACAACTTTGTCACGTAGGCCTGATCCCCACACACACACACACACACACACACACACACACACACACACACATGCATGCATGCACACACAAACACACTTGCATTGGTTTAACTAAAGGTGTGATTTTATACCAGTTTAGTTAAACCAGTGCAACTTTTGTGTGCGGACACTCTTACATCTATTTAAACCTCGCTTATGTCTATTTAGTTTGCATCAGTAAATGTATAGGTGCTTAACTTGTATAACCAGTTTCAAATGGATATAAGAGCATCCACAAAGGAGTTTGCGCGAGTTTAACTAAGGGCTTGGCTACACTTGCAAGTTAGAGCACGTTAAAGCAACCCCGGGCGCCCTAACTCCTGAGGTGTCCACACTGGCAAGGCACGAGAGCGCCTGGACTCTGCAGCTGGAGCGCTCCTGGTAATCCACCTCCCCGAGAAGCATAACGCTTGCTGCGCCCTGGCTGAAAGGCCCGGGCGTCAGTATGGACGAGATGTTGCATTACTGCGCTGTGATTGGCCTCTGGAAACATCCCATAATCCCCTGAAGTCTAGTGGCCACTCTTGTCATTGTTTTGAAATCAGCTGCAGGCATGAGGATATCCCCTTTCAAAGCTCCGTTTCTGACAGCCGGCTGCTTATCTGCTCCGAGACAAAGCAAACCATTAGTGTGGAATGCTGCTGTTGTGAGTGGGGGCGGGGTGAGGTCTGCTGCTGTCTGAACTTACAAGCCAGCATGCTGACACACTCTCAGCCCCCCAAAACACAGTCTTTCCCCCCACATACACACCCCCTGTCACACTCCACCTCCCATCCCCCCATTTGAAAAGCACATTGCAGCCACTTGCAGCTGGGATAGCTACCACAATGCACTGCTCTTTGTGGCGTTGCAAGAGCTGCTAATGTGGCCACGCCAGTGCGCTTGCAGCTGACAGTGTAAACACACGGCAGCATTTTCCCTGCTGCGGTCTCCGAAGGCTGGTTTAACTCTGTGCTCTACATCTGCAAGTGTATCCAAGCCCTTGATTGGTTTTTAAACTGATCTAAGTTAAACCAGTGTAACTTTTGTGTGTAGACAAAGTCTTACTCCTGTTTTCTGACCATTTATTCCTGCAGTGTAACTTATACCTCCCCTTGCATTGCTGCTGAATTTGGTTCAGACACATCCACAGGAGTTGAACCCGCTCACATTTGGCTGAACACATGCCAGTTCTTTTCAACCGTTTTTCCCTTTTCCCAGTGGTCCGATAAGCCGTGTGCTCCCCATCTGCTGCAGCGGGACAGCTACTATGTTTATTCACAACAGGAACTCAAGGAAAAACTCTACCAAGAAATCATCTCTTTCTTCGACAAGGGCAAAGTGAGTCTCTCTGCAGAGCTTGAGTGGCTCTTACAAACAAATTGATCTGGAAAGAAAGGGAAAGATGGTAATGTAATAGGCCTGTGTAGAAATCAAAAAGCTAGGATTTTTTCAAAGGATTCAATTGACTTTCAGTGGGAATTGGGCGCTTAACTCCCTTAGACTCCTTTGAAAATCCAGTGCCCCCCTGTGAGTCAAAGGTCTCATCCTGCGTTATACTGAGCACACTCAACTCGAGAGCTGGCAGACTATCGAGGTGGGGGGTCATTACAATTGTTTGTCCTGTCTGTCTTTTTCTTTTTCCCTGGACAAACATTTGTATCAAAATTTCGAATGGTGGGGGGAAAAAATTGGTCGATTGTACTGAGCTCCCATTAGCTGAATTCTTAACAGACGGCTCCCCGATTCCTTCCCCTGGTGAGTGTAACTGCCCTGGAAGAGTGGTTTCAGTGCGGGTGGCTGATCTTCAGGGTGTGTGCTGAGAAGAGGATTTGACCAGTAATATTTACAAGAAAATGCCTCATTGGTAAGAAGCTAAAAGACTCAGGCCTGAGGCAGCATGGTCCAGTGGACCACTAGACATGAGTCAGAAGACCTGGGCTCCTTTGTCTTCCTATCTGACCTTGAGCATGTCGCTTCTCCTCTCAGTGCCTCGGTTTCCCCATCAGGGCTAGTGATACTGACCCTTGGTTGTAAATCACTTTGAGATCTACAGATGAAAAGTGCGATAGAATGATCATGAACATAGTCAGAAATATAGTCCGTAGAGTGTGAAGCTCTCTGGAATGGCCGATGTTTTAACAAAAAACGACGTGTAGTCAGCAAAATTTCTTATTTACCTATGGTAGGTAATAAATGCTTTTATAATTTTTATTATTGTTTTGTTTCTTTCCTGGAGATGTGGGAGAAAGCAATCCAGCTAAGCAAAGAGTTGGCTGACATGTATGAGAACCAAGTCTTTGATTACGAGGGGCTTAGCAATCTTTTGGTAAGGTCCCTTTTTCTAGCTTGGGTTGGGCTGCTGCATGTTTAAATGGACGTTGCTGGGTAGTTCAGGCCCAAAATATCGGTTTTTATTTGTTTAAAGATTTTTTGAAAGCTTAATATTAAAGAGGAATATTTTCATATCTGTTTTTTTAAACTTTCTTTTGCCATTAACATACATGAACAGAATATACCATAGTTTAAATTATACAGGTGTTTTACCCTCCTTTACACTAATAAATTAACATTTCCGTACAAGTATAATACATTTTGCTCATAACTTTAAAACTGTTTCTATATATCTCACTAGCTTATTCTTGCCGTAGCACCTGGCAAGCCACACTCATGGACAGGACCCCATTGTGCCCACACAGGACAAAGAGATGGGTCCCTGTCCCAGAAAGCTTACTGTCTTATTTAACCTGCAAAGGTATAACCAGTGGCTGTTTGTGTCCCTGCTCAACTTCTGCTTATGCCTGGATGTTTGACACCATTTTGTTTGGGCAGCCTCATATCATGTTTATTTTGTAATATCTGTGAAGACAGTGCAGTCACAAAAATTGCAGCATTGATCTAGTGCATGAGAACCAGGAAGTGACATTGACTATGACCAAAACCAGTCCGTATGTCAGTGAAGTACAAAAGAGTGCTAATACAGGATAAGCAAACATTAAATTGATGGTTTTTTACAATTCTTTTGGATTTAACAGTATAAATAATATTTCATAGATGTGTTGCTAACAGTACAGGGTGAGAAAACGACTTTGTAAATATGCCTGACAATGTCTCTCTGAGCTCAGAAATGAACACATCAAGGGTTTTCTTTTCCTTTTTCCCCAGAAAAAACGAGCCAAGTTTTATGAGAATATTATGAAGGCGATGAGACCTCAGCCAGAGTATTTTGCTGTTGGGTATTATGGGATGGGTTTCCCCTCATTCCTCCGGGTAAGAATCCTGCATGTGCTCAGACATTATAGTGATGGGTTCTACAGGAAACCCTAGAGATGAGATATCAGAGCTTTCTAGAGGATTTTGATGCCAAATGCCTATGAATTGACCATCTAAATCACTTAAGTGGTATGAAAATCTCACTCTAAATGGAAATGGCCTGAATTCTCAATTACACTCAGGCCCCTTTACTCTAGTATAAATGAGAATTCAGGACAGTTTGTTGCCCCTAGTCTGCTGGGTGATTCATGTGATCTTATATGGACTTAGAGAGAATCTTTCATATGTTTAGGTGCTCTCCACAGTGTCTTAACTGCTTATCCTAGTGATCTTCATTGTGAGAGTGGGCTTTTTCTTATAAATAATTGACCCCATGTGCCTCCAGACTGAATCAGTCTAATTCAAGGATATGGGTCACTTCACTTCAGAATGTTAGTGAGACTCTGTCCCTCCCGGATGCACTGGAATGCAAAGATGCTTCCTGTTCAGGGTCAGAGGCGCCTACTTCCCCTTTGCCCAGTGGGTGCTCGACCCCCGCCCCGGCCCCGCCTCTTCTTGCCCCTGCACTGCCCTCGCCCCACCCCATTCCACCTCCTTCCCCCTAGTCCCTGCCTTTTCTCTACCTCCTCCCCTGAGCGCACCATGTCCCTGCTCCCCCCACTCCCTCCCGGAAAGTCCAAAGAGCCGCCAAACAGCTGTTAAGTGACGGGGTGGTGGGAAGCGGTGGGAGGGAGGAGCGGGAACATGGCGCACTCGGGGGAGAGGGGGGCGGCGAGGAGGGGGCGGAGGGAGCTTGGCTGCCGGTGGGTGCAGAGCACCCGCTAATTTTTCCCCATGGGTGCTCCAGCCCCGGAGCACCCACAGAGTTGGCGCCTATGTTCAGGGTTGCATTAGTGCTGGATCCGCACTGGCTATCGTTTGTAAAGCCAGCCACCATGAGTCAGAGGCGCAGGGTGCAACGTGCTCTGAAATGTTCCAGCCAATGTATTTTAAAAAGAGAAGTGGGTTGGTTGACACAAACATTTACATTTCACACTGGGATGCCTTTGAAGCTATTTGCCCTAAATGGAAACCAAGCTTATTAATACCAATTCCTGGACGGCATAGGGTATTGCCAATGGGAGACTTTCATTTCTAGGTCACCACTTTGAATCCAGCTCGTTGATCAAAAGTCATCACTGGTGGCCTGTGTGAAATGAGTTGGTGTCAGTCCAGGACTTAATGGCCACATTGCAGAACCACTGATGCAGTTGGCCACATGGTCAGCAGTGTCTGCGAGAGGCTAGAGATGGAATGGATCATGGACTTGCACATGCTTTCTTACCTTTAAAGGGATCCCTCCAGCTGAGGCATGCCAAGCTCTGTTGGGGAAGCTTGTCCTGCTGATGTCTATCAAATCTAGTTAATCAGAAAGTCTCCAGATGTGTCAATCTGAAATTCCCTGGCTTGAACCATGGTCACCTGAGCTTTTGGGGAGTAGTTTATCCACTAGACCATGTGTGATGGAGGGATTAGTGGGTGAGGTTCTCCGGCCTATATTATGCATGTGATCAGACTAGAAGGTCAGATTTGATGACAACTGTAATCATCTAATCTATTAATCAATGAATTCATAAGTAAAACACATCTTGGCATAAATTTAAACCACCCAGATTGCACCCCTAGTTGCGTCTAATTCTCATTTCTTCTTGCTGCCCACAGAATAAAATCTTTATCTACCGTGGCAAGGAGTATGAACGGCGGGAAGACTTTAACCTGAAATTGCTGACCCAGTTTCCAAACGCTGAGAAGATGACCAGCACTACCCCTCCAGGAGAAGAGATCAAGTCTTCCCCTAAACAGTGTATCTTTTAGCTATTGTTTGGTTTGACATATTCAAGCCCTACTTCCTCTGCTTGAGGTGGCAGAATCTGTCATGCTGGTACTTTTTCTGCACAACATATAATTAGACTGCGGAACTCATTGCCACAGTATGTCTTTGAGGTCAAGGACTTAGCAAAATTCAAAGAAGGATCAGACTTCTATATGGATGACATGGAAATAGAATAATTACAATGCTAAAAAATGAATAGGGATATAAAACCTCATGCTTCAGAGTTTAAACCAGTCTGTTAGAAGTTAGGATGACACTTCTGTGGGGGTCAGATTATCCCCCAGCTACCCACTCTGGGGTTTCTTGCACCTTCCTAGCAAGTGGCGCTGGCCACTGTTGGAGACAAGACACTGGGCTAGATGGACCATGGGTCTGATCCATTTCTGGCATACAAGGGGTGAAAGTGGGGTACAAAGAGGTGCCATATCTCATCTCTTCTGGACAGTTCAATTTATTGGCAGTCATGAGGAATCTGATTATTTCCTCCCAGAAATTGATACTTTTACTTTTAATTTTTGTAATCATTATAAGTGCTGATGAAAGGTGCCAGGTTCATAGCCCCGGAGATTGATTTCTGATTCTCCGCCTCTCTTTATGCTGGAGGAACTCAGTGAACAACAGCAGCATAAAACTGGTGTGACAGAATGGAGATTCAGGCTCAAGACTTCTCTTTGCTAACTGTAAGGGTGATTAACAAATGCCCAAGGGAAGTGGTAGATTCTCTTGGTGTCTTCAAGACCCAGATGCCTTTCTGGAAGTTGTGCTTTAGTCAAACACAAATTACTGGGCTCAGTGCAGAGATAGCTTAGTGAAATTCTCTGGCCTTTGTCAGACAGGAAGTCAGACCGACGCTTCCTTCTGTCCTTAAAAATCTGTGAAGTTCTCCACAGCAAAGACAGAGCTCAGGCAGCTTCCCCTGCACACATCAACCCGGCCAGCTATCCACTTAAAAAAATTCATTCAAGACCAGACTTGGTATCAAAATTGCCTCCTTCATTTCTGCTGTTTCAGCTGTTTCCTTTGCATCTGTTTGTGTTTGCACTAACATTTTGGCCAGGGATAGGCCTGAGCTGCACAACATGGATGCAGATGTGAACTCTTCCCAAAGTTCAGGGATGTTTGGGTGCAGGGCTTTGGCTTGGTCCATTATAAGAAGGAGCAGCTGCATTGTTTGGATCTGGTATAGGTCCATTTCTGGCTCTTATTAAATCCATTTGAAAGGACAGGCAGTACTATTGCTCCAAGTACACTGTTACCACAGACAGGTTGATTCTGTGGGTAGTTCAATGTCAAGCTTTTTTTATTATTATATTTGAAATCCTGTTTCTTTCAAGCCCTTTAAAATTTTTAACAGAAGCCGTATCCCCCCGCTCTCTCTCTCTCTCTTTCTTTCTCTCTCCAATAAAATAACATCTTGCCCTTTTATGGTTGTTTCACGAAAGTAACTCAAAGTGTGTTGGAGACATTCATTAAACCTTGCAACACCTCAGTGAGATAAGGAATATATAGGGAATTAAATCAACCACCGTTGAAATGCAGCCAATTCTGGGGAGCAGTGAAGCAGCTGATCAACAGCAATATTAGATGACTGGGCCAGGTTGTGTGTGTCTTCCTTTTCATTCAGGGTTTTACTTTTGGGGTGTCTTCAGTAGAACAGAACAATGGCCCAAAATACTGCAGTAACACTAATATAAAGTGGTGTGTTTTAGACCACTATTGTAGACCACGGTATTATTATTTATTTAATCTCTATCATAGCTCACCGGTGCAAGAGCTGGGGTTAGAAACACCTCTTCAGTGATTTAAGAAAAAAACAGCCTACGTTTGTTAGGTAGCTTTATCAAAGTCTGTTTTCTGGCTGAGAGCTTTGAAGTGGGCTCCTTATTGTTCAATGTACTACAGGGGTCGGCAACCTTTCAAAAGTGGTGTGCCGAGTCTTCATTTATTCACTCTAATTTAAGGTTTCGTGTGCCAGTAATATGTTTTAATGTTTTTAGAAGGTCTCTTTCTATAAGTCTATAATATATAACTAAACTATTGTTGTATGTAAAGTAAATAAGGTTTTTAAAATGTTTAAGACGCTTCATTTAAAATTAAATTAAAATGCAGAGCCTCCAGACTGGTGGCCAGGACCTGGGCAGTGTGAGTGCCACTGAAAATCAGCTCGCGTGCCGCCTTTGGCACACATCCCATAGGTTGCCTATCCCTGTACTACAAGGTCTTGAAGTAAGTATGTAACACCCCACTCTCTTCCAAAACACACATGCCTCTATGGAGTTGGGACTAGAAGCCTGTACTCTTAGAGTAAGTCTACACTGCAGCTCAGAGTGCACCTCCTGGCCCAGGTGGACACAGTCTCTTATTAGGAGAGCTCAAGCTATCATGCTAAAAGTAGCAGTGTGGCTGTTGCAGCTTGGGCTGGAGCTCCCAGGGGGTGGGTTGGGCTTGAGAGCCTGAGCTCCAGTCCGAGCCACAATGTCCACACTGCTATTTTTAGCACCATCGCTCGAGTGCCACTGCCACAAGTCTGTCTACCCAGGCTGGGAAGCTCACTCCCAGCCGAACTGTAGACAAACTGTATCTCCAAAGCACGTGTCTAACACTCAAGGGAAACTCCATTAGCTGGCGGTAGTAGCAGCAGATCCCTTCGGCTCTTTGTGTACCAGTTCTTAGAGGGTGATGCGCGCACACACTATTACACTAGGTCTTGTTAATGAACAATGTGCATTCTTTAAATGTCATGACAACAGTGCAGGGGACACGCGGCTTGTTCAGAAATCTGACACTGAAGAAAACGAGAAGGATTTTCCCTTCCTTCTTTTAGTCTCCCCTCAGAGATCCTGGCGTTTTCCATCCTTAACAGGAACCTCTCAGATGTGCAGTGCTTTATAGTGAAGCCTGTGATGAACCTGCCACCCAACTATAAAGACAAGCCTGTTCCGGAGCAGATCTTAAAGTAACTTCCTTTCCTTTTCTTGTTCTCTCTTAGGAAAGCTGAGGGGGTTATCAAGGGCACCAACCCCAATTTAGCCCATCTGAGCTGTGGTTTTCCTAGACATAAGCGTGGAAAACTTAAAAGCTCCACATTTGCCACTGGCCAGTGATTATGATGCCAGAATATTTCCATTTCAAAGCATAGGTATCTGGGGAGGAGATGAATGTTGAGTTTTTAATGGAGTTCATTGCGTTTCCCTGAGCTCAGCCAGCATGATCCCCCTGTATGAATTCTCTCGCCGCTGGTTCTAAACTAACCATGTTTAAACACGGTTGTGTACAGCCCCAAAGCCTTCCAGTCCTAGCTGCCCTATTATTTTATTTATTGTATTACCATAGCCCCTAGTGGTTTCAGTTGAAATTGGGTGCCTATTGTTCTACATGCTGTACAGTGAGAGATGGTCCCTGCCCTAAAAAGTTTGTATTCTAAATAAACAAGATGAAGAGAGAGGATGGAAGGGGAAACTGAGACAGGGAGGTAAAGTGACTTGCCCAAGATTACACAGCTGGTTATTGGCAGAATTGTAGCAAGGGAGGGTCTTGGTCTCCTACAGGAACCCCAGTGGTAGCTAGTGGCATTCATCCTGCAGGACGAGTGGGAATTCCAAAGTTCCTTGATTACTATATAGTTATGATATAACGGGGGGGGAGGGGGCGTTGTCCTGCCCACTTAGGCCAGAAGATTGTGTTTACAAACATGTAAGCATAGGTGCCGACTCCGTTGGTGCTCCGGGGCTGGAGCACCCACGGGGAAAAATTGGTGGGTGCTCTGCACCCACCGGCAGCCAAGCTCCTCCCCAGCTCACCTCCGCCCCTGAGCGTGCCGCGTCCCCGCTTTTCCTCCCATGCTTGCCACCATGAATCAGCTGTTCCGCGGCATAACAAGCTGTGGGAGGGAGGGGGGAGGAGGCGGGGAAGGGGTGGGGATTTGGGGAAGGGGCCCAATAGGGGCAGTAAGGGGCGGAGTTGGGGCAGGGACTTTGGAGAAGGGGTTGGAATGGGGGCGGGGAATGGGTGGAGTTGGGGCGGGGGGCATGAGCACCCACCGGCGCTAGGAGAAGTTGGCACCTATGCATGTAAGAGCTGTGTTTTAAATCTGGTAGGCACAGGACATCCTGATCTTCCACCCCCACCTTGGCAGCAGGACCCACCTGGTGGGGAGAGCTGCTACTTAATCTCCTGACCAGTAATGGCATTGCAGGGCAGAATAGAGGGTACTCACAGCTTGATCCTCATCTCCCCGGGGCTAAGGTATAGGTAGAATGTGGCTTTTTGCAGTGTGCACAGGGGAGAATAAATTGTAGACCATGGCTGGGCCACAACCATGTTTCAACATAGCTATTTTTGGAAAAGAACAAAAGGAGGAGGAGAAACCCCACCATTTATTGTGTCCTTCCATAGCTACTACAGAGCCAATGAGGTGCAGCAGTTCACACATTCCCGGCCATTTAGGAAAGGAGAAAAAGATCCGGAGAATGAATTTGCGGTGAGTCCTTCACTTTCTGTTCAAAACGCCTCGATTCTTTAAGCAGTGGGGAAATTTCTCTTTGTGCATTGCCTTTCTCTTCCTTTCAAAGGGCCCTGTCACCTTGGTACCTATCTAAGCACCAAACAGTGATATGAAAATCAACAGATCTAGAACGTGTTCCTCATCTCCCCAGCTGTAGCAATGGGATTTGATTATTTAAATGTGGGAGAAACCAAGAGCTGGACCTGATACCATGATCTGAACACGGAGCTGGGGGTCCTGCCACTTGGAATTCTCTTACCCAGTAGCCCAAGATGGTTCTCCAGCAGCATCCCTGTGGAGTGCAAATGTGTGATTGGGGTTTGTGGTGGGTGTGATTATGTATGAGGGAGTCAAACCCAAACCCATAATAAAGCATCAGTAAAGACCACAGCACTTTGAATTTAATCCAGCAATGGAGGTGGGAATTTCAGTAGAGTTTATGGAGCCTGAGTGTAGCATGTTTGCTGTTTTTGTTGCTTTTGAGAAGAGACGTTGCTGCTATGTAGTGGTTATGCTCAATGTAACGCACTGCCTCAATGTGTTGTATCCCCCGCTAGGGGCTGGTCCACATAGAGGATAACAACCTATTATTGCTACTACCTAATGGACTTACTCTGTTAGCTTTAATGGTAGGAAGCTGTGCTTTGCTGCTGAACGGCCTGGGTTCTACCCCTGTTGTTGACCTGTCATGATCACATGGAAGTCATTAAATCAGCCCAGTGAGTTGCAACAGTCTGGTCTAGAGGTGCTGGAAGCCTGGCTTTGAGCCCTAAAACATGTGGGAGTTGAATTGCAATGTTTTCCTTATGACTTTGCCTTTTTAATTCCCCGACCAGACCATGTGGATTGAAAGAACGACCTACACAACTGCCTACACATTCCCAGGAATCCTCAAGTGGTTTGAAGCCAAACAGATTACAACGGTGAGTCCTTGGAAGAGGTGGATTCCAGTAAAGGGACTTTACATGTCAATATCTGGTCAACATTGGGCTTTTGCCAGGCTGGATCAGACCTTTGGCCCATCGTGTCTGATGTGCTGACTCCAGCAATGGCCAATACCTCATATTTCACAGGAAGGCAACCCCCCTACCTTTTATAATGCACCTGGCTATTTGAACAGTGAAAAAGGGAACCCCACCAAACGCAAAATAAGTCCCGGGATAATTGTACGGTGCTATGGCCCAATGCACCTCTATTTCAAACCCACGGCGCATAGTGGTAGGGAAGGGCCCAGTTCACCAAAAACACGTTTTCTGTGCTTCAGTCCCATTGAAATCATGGGGATTTAAATAAGTGCTTCAAGTTAACCACACACTTAAGTGCATTGCTGAATTTGGGTCCAGTCCCAGATTTCTGTAGGTTATTGGCATGAGAAACGGTCTTTCTTAAAGATATGGTGAATGGGGCCCCTGTACAAGTAGAAAGAATGAACCCTCTGTGTGTCAGGTTCCGGGCTGTTTTTTAATGTGTCCAGCACTTCGTGTCTTCATTGCACGTTATCACACATTTGGCCCTCTCTGGCAAGTTGAAAGCTACATGGGGCAGGGGACAGTCTTAGACAGAAGCAGTTGTTGGGTCTCCTGCTCTTTCGGGAGCCCCGTGGTTCTAGACTGACTTGAGAACACACAGGTTATCCTGATCTTCCCCTCTCTCCAACATACCCTGGCAGCAGATCCCACAGGGTGGGGAAAGCCGCTGCCCAATCTCCCATTCCTGCAGGACTGGAAGGGAGGTGGTACTTGTACCAACCTCCCATTCTAGCAGCAGAATTGGATCAGGAAGCCGCTCGGAATCCTCTTTTCTGCTCTGCTCTTCCCCTGCTCTTGGTTTGAGGCCCAGCCCTGTGCTAGGATGTGCGAAAATTCACAGGCAGGATGGTGGGAGTTTCCGGAGAGGGTCAGCGAGGGATTTCTCAGTCTTCTCTTTGTTACCGTTCAGGAGGAGATCAGCCCTTTGAAGAATGCCATCGAAACCATGGAGCTGACCAATGAGAAGATCAGCAACAGCGTCCAACAGCACGCCTGGGACCGGGCCCTGCCTGTGCACCCGCTCTCCATGCTGCTGAATGGCATTGTGGACCCTGCAGTCATGGGGGGATATACCAACTACGAAAAGGTCAGCTGGCTCCATGTAGGGCTCATCTCTTGTCTAAGGTGTTGACTTCGGAGTGGAAGGATGATCTTGCAGCTAAAGCACTGACCTGGGGCTCTGGGTTTAATTCCTAGCTACTACACAGCCTTTGGGCAAGTCACTAAAGGCATTTAGGTGCTTAACAGGATTTTCAAAAGTGGGCGCCTAAGTAGCTTTTAAAAATCTGGCCCTTAATCTCTCAATGCCTAAATTGCCCATCTGTAAAATGAGGATACTACTACTTCCCTTCTTTCTCTCACCACTGTTCTAATCTGTTTAGATTCTAAGAACAATAGAAAGAACAAAGGAAAGCAGAGGAAGGATGGTCCTGTGGTTAGGGTGCTAGTCTGGGAATGGAGAGAAATGGGTTCAGTCCCCTTCTCTGCCACAAACTTGGGCAAATCACATAGTTGCTCTGTGCCTCAGTTCTCCATCTGTGTAATGGGAACAACGATACTTCCCTACATCACAGGGATGTTGCGAGGATAAATACATAAAAAATAGTGAGGTGCTGTGGTGATGGAGACCAGATAAGTGTGTGTGGTGTAGGTCTATCCTTAAAAATTAGAATGACTTAGCTATGGTGCTCAAGGCTGTGAAAAATCTTCATGCCGTAATTAGGTCAACCTAATCCCTGGTGTAGAGACAGCTAGGTTGACAGAAGAATTCTTCCATCAACTTAGCTACCACCTTTTGGAAAGGTGGATCAACTACATCAATGGAAAAACCCCTTCTATCAATACAGAAAGCACCTACGCTACAGCAATATAGAGTAGAGTAGACATAGATAAAAGTAAATTGTGTCTCAGTTTTAATAATGTAAAGTGATGATAGGAAGACAGGGATTTTTTTTATAATCACTGTCTAGCGTCAATATACATTTTGTCTTGATAGCATGACAGCAAAGAGCAGTCGAATCAGAATGAAAACACAATCTGTCCCTTCTCAGTTTGTGCCTTTTTTTGGCATGGCATATATCTCCCTTGTTAATTATGCTGAGCTGAAGACATTTATTACTCCGGTCTCTGACCACATTGCAGAGTCCTGAATAATGCCATCTCTAGCATGAAATGTAATGGTGGTTTTCATAGCTTCAGTGTGTGGTGCTGGAAACGTGTTTGATTTTTAAAAGGTGTCATGATCAAACAAAATGAGCCACAAACATTAAAGGGACTTATGTCAGATTTAACCCTGGTTTGAATCCCCTGATTCCATAGGGTGCACACTCCACCAAGGATGAATTTGGCTAAGTATTTTCCCATTTTATGAATTAAAGTTGACGTAAAGTTTAGAATTATGAAAATGGGAAAGCATTTAAAACAAGGAAACTCCAGGTATTTGTAACCACATCTGGAAATACAACCGGTTCATATTTTCCTACTTCAACTAAGGATCAGCAGAGAGAGAGTTTGGCATTTGTGGGCGGCCTGAATCCTGAGCTTTAATTGAGTCATTGTAGCTGGAAGCCAAAAATCTCCATTGTACCATGGGCGTGCTTTCTTCCTCTAATAATTAAACTCTTCCAAGAAAAGTACTTTGGGCCCAGCCCTGCAGTTCTCTCTCAGGCTACCCAGCTGTTGACCTCAGTGGGAGTTTAGGCTTTGTAGAGCCATACTCCATTGGCCCACAAACACCTGTACATAAAATCCAGTTAACAGAATGCTATTTTAAAAGTGGATGGAAAGCTAACAAGTATTTTACCTGGAAAATGTTCTTAAACGTTACTTATCCTGTGAACTGTGATTGTAGGGAACTTTGAGACTACATTCAGACACAAACCACGTGAATTGGTGGGATTTTAGTCCTGTTTTAAGGATCCAGATCAGGAAATGACATAAGAACATGCTTATCTTTAAGCATGAACTTAAATTCCATTGGCTTCAGCATATGGTTAAAGCTAAGCACATACTTAAGTGCTTTCTTGAGTTACAGGTGTTTTACTGAACCACGGGCCTTAGTGGAAGGCTCAATACAGTCTTAACTGTGGAATCGCTACTGTTGCTTCCATAACAAAACCCCATATAATTGCTCTGCTGGGGAATCAGTTCCACATGTGCACTTGGATTCCTCAGCATAGGGATACCCCAGGCACAAGGGTGACTTATTAACCTTTTTGAGGTTGGAATTTAAAATTGTGCGTTTGGGTACAACTTTGAGGGATTGCATGGGTGTACTTTGTTGCTTGTATGTTGGAATTTAAAGAGACTTTGTTACTGAGATGAGGATTGTTTTGGAGTATTCTGCCTTTTGGGTGGTAGGTCAGGTGAACGGACGTTACTCTGGATATTAATGTTGCACATAGCGCAGGTCAAATGCTGAGGGGAAAAAAGGGGAAATCAATGACATTTTTGTGCTAATGTTTTACCTTTTTTATTTTTCCAACTGAAATCTTGAAAATCAAAAATATTAAACCAAGTGGTTGTACTTTAGCAAATTTCAGTGGAGAAAAAATGGGAAAACACTTGAGGAGGGAAAAAAGCATTTTTTTTTTACAGTTTTTGAGAGAAAAAAATCTTAGCTCTTAATTTATATTAAAAAAAAAAAAAAGAAGAAGAAGAAAGTTCTATCATCTTTAACATCACACTAGTTAAGAGACCTGGGAATCTTATTGAAAGAAAGTATTTCACTAAGGGTAAGGACCCTGTCTTAAACTTCAGAGGGGTAGCTGTGTTAGTCTGGCTCTGTAAAAAGTGACAGAGTCCTGTGGCACCTTATAGACTAACAGACCTATTGGAGCATAAGTGGGTGACGAAGTGGGTATTCACCCACGAAAGCTTATGCTCCAATACGTCTGTTAGTCTATAAGGTGCCACAGGACTCCGTGTCTTAAACTTGTTGGTCTGAAACAGATCTTTGTCGCTTGCTACTGGCGTTCTTCAGGGTAAAAGCCAGCTATAAAGAAAACAAATGTTTTTATGCCTTCTGCTTTCCTCTTTGCTTTCAGGCCTTTTTCACGGAGAAGTATATCCAAGAACATCCTGAAGACCAAGATCAAATTGAACTACTTAAGCAATTAATTGCCTTACAGGTACCATATTGGGAGGGGGAGAGAGAGAGAGGGAGAATTGCCACATTGTATGTGTGTGTGAGAGATGTTGGTACAATATTTTGGAACAACACAAAGAAGAGAAATGTTATAAGAACACAGTTGCAATGCCTGTACAATAGTCCCTTATTTGAAAAAGTTCTATGCTATTCTTATTTAGTGGTCCAAAACACTGCAGTCGCACTGTGGCACAAGCTAACTTCCTCTAGACCCTAGTGGAAATTTAGCCTTGATTAGAACCACATGGCTAGGCCTACAAACACCTGTGCATCCAGTCCAGTTAACAGAACGCAGAATATAAATACATATATATAATATAAAAATAGACTGAAGTAGGTCAGAGCTGAATTGTAAAACTAGATGAAAAATTATCAAGTATTGTACCTAGAAAATGCTGCTAAATTTCTTTTTCCTCTGAACAGTACTGTAGTGCTTTGGACTATTAGTCTGGAATATGATGGGTAGATTTTTCTCACTACCCTAAACAGTTGCTCATCCCCTTTTCCTTTTTATTATTTATTTCGCTTCTTTACCCCACCTTTTTTTTTTTTTTCTTTTCACAATTCTGACTGTTGAAAAGTCATGCAGCCTGCCCTGCTCAGTATATAACAATGAAAATAGATAAGGAAGTTGTAATGAAAATTCCATTGCAGTAGGATGTCAACTTGCTCCCATATATTTCCATGTAATGAAGCCAGGTTAAAGCTACTTTACAGTTGTATTGCTTTGGAGACTGAGTGCTCTCCCCACACTTTACATACAACCATGCTACACACATACACGATAGTGTGAACATAGGGGATTTGGAAGGAAAGAGAGAGAAATGCCTTCTCGACCCCTGCAGCACTCAGCTTGCACTCTGGAGCATGAGAATTGATTTGCTTGCTTGCTTTCTTGCTGATAGCATTAGTTCATAGTATTTTGCTCCTTCTTTTAGATGCCTTTGCTGGCTGAAGGGATTAGGATTCATGGTGAGAAACTGACTGAGCAGCTGAAGCCCCTGCATGACAGACTGACAACCTGCTTCAAAGAGCTGAAGAAGAAAGTAGAGAAGCTCTATGGTGTGATAACTCTGGTAAACATGATTTGTTCATTTAGTGCAGTGTCTTAAAGAAACAGCCCCGAGTTACCCACCCCTTGTGAGCAGCATTTCCCAGCTCCTCACAGCTTTTATTTAATATTGTCTGCAGCCTTCCTCCCTGACGGAGAGGAAGCAGAGCAGGTCAGGCTCTGTGGTATTGCCCTACATCATGTCTTCCACGCTGAGACGGCTGTCTGTCACCTCTGTGACTTCCTCTGTGGTATCTACGTCCTCCACCTCATCTGACAGCACCTCCTCCAGGCCAGGATCTGATGGGTTAGTGACTGGCCCTTTCAAAAATGTCAGACATTTATGGGGAGTGGGATTCACTTTTGCTCTTGGAGGTTATTTTAATATCGCCTTCTCAAGGGATGCGGCTTTGTAACTTTCTTTTGCTTTTAAAACGAGGTTTCATCTAACCAGCAAATAATAATACTTAGGTCTTACAGAGCACTTTTCATCAGTAGATCTCAAAGGGCGTTAGAATGGGGGTCAATGTCATTATCCCCACTTTACAGATGGGGAAACTGAGGCACAGAGCGGGGGAGAGATTTATCCACGGTCACCTAGCAGGCTAGTGGCAGAGCTGGGAATTGAACCCGGGTCTCCTGAGTCCCAATCTGGTACCCTATCTGTAATTCTGCCAAATGATGTGGGTAATATTACAGTGAAACCACAACATTTCTGTTCTCCTAAGAGAATCACTGAACCCTGGAAGACGGAGATATAAACATTGTATGAGGTCTGTAGTCCAGTGGTTTCCAAATTGTAGCCTGCAGAGAGCTAGATGGTCAGATGGTGCTAGCTCAGCTGCCGTGTTTCCAGCTGGAAAACGGTACGGAAGGGAATTGCAATCCTTTCCTGATGTTACTGTTCCACGTACGCATTTGCAGCTGTGTTACCGCAGGGCCTAGATGTCTTGCCCGTGGTCACAGAGCAGATCAGTGACAAAGCTAGGAAGAGACCCACAGGTTTTCCTGACTCTCAGGCCAGGGACCTATTCATTGGACAACACTTCCTTCAATGCACAATACAGTGCAATTTCAAAGGTGCCCAAATAACTTAAGCGCACAAGTCCCTTTGAAAGTCTTGTGCACCTAACTCACTTTTGCACAGTTACCCTCATGCACACTAAAAAGTGATGGCCTTCTCACTAAAGGGCTAATGCTTCTTGCTTTGTCTCTGTCCTGACTGCAGATCCATTCTCGAGCCTCTCTTGGAGAGAAGGCTGTCGACGGCCTCCAAGGCTGAAGAGCTGCCTGTCAAGGAAGACGCCGATAACCGGATTAACAAATTCAAGCGGAAGGATTGGAGTATTAGCAAGTCTCAGGTTATTGTGGAGAAGGAGCCAGAAGCTGAACTGACTTCCAAAACGGTAACAATAATAGTAGTAATAATAAAATCCACAGTGGGGGTTTCTAGTTCTTCTTTCTCCTTCAGCCTTGTTTGTCACTGGGATCTTCACTCAATACTGGGAGGGCTTCGAATACCAAAAGCCCTGGTCAGCTAAATAATTACTTGCCTGCTGTTTGGAAAACTTGTTTCAGGAGCCACAGTGCGGCTTTGATTTAAAGTAGAAACTTGCAGTCCCAGGTGCTGAAGGTTCCACTGGGGGAGTGCTCAGCACCCTCTTCTCTCACAGACGCCCAGGACCGCTTCAAGCGCTCAGCGCCGCGCAGGATTGGGCCCTTGGTAGTCAAACAGGCAGCTGCTATCTAGCCACTCAAAAAAATCCAGCTGGAGGGCCAGATCCTCAGCATGGCTCCATTGGAGTCCAGTGTACAGTAGCTGAGGATTTGGCCTGCGATTTAGGAATTGAGAAGGGACGATCTAGTGGTTAGGACACTAGGGCTTGACAGAGGGGCAGCTCTGGCACAGATCTGTGACCTTGGACAAGTCATTTAGAGCCTTGTTTTTAAAGGTATTTGGGTGCCTTACTCCCATTGATTTCAATAGGAATTAGAAGCCTGGCTGGCTCACGCCCTGAGGGAGAGTCTGCAAAACTGGTCTACATGCAACTCTGGGGTTGAATATGTGTTGAATTAGGGCCTGATCCGATGCCATTGAAGTGCTACTGTTGATTTCAATGGGAGTGGAATCCAGGGCTTAATCCATAGGTTGAGCTCTCAGCTACTCTTCGCTTTAGACCCTGATTCAGCAGAGCACTTAAGCATGTAGAAGATGATCAGGGAGAAAAGTCTGGCAGGTGACTTGGCTGTTGATTAATGCCCCACTGTACTAACGGTTGCTAAGAAAGGCAGAGAAGAATTCTTAGTAGAATCTGTACCTCTGAGGGTAAATTCCCCATATGATTGGCTCAGTGAAACACATGGGGCTTTGGGGTTGTATTTTTCCTACTACATTGCAAAATACACAGATGTTGATTTGGAGATGGATTTGTAGGGAAGTCAGGACTCTGTTCCGGGACTGACTAGTCCAGCCCAGGATTTAGGGAGACTCTGGTGTGACAGTGGGCAGCACTGGCTGTATAAATTGATCTGAAAGCTAGAGACCCGCAGGCTTGGCCTCTGTGCAGCAGCCTCGATATTTCTCTCTTATATTCATTATGCCTAAGTCCTGTCTCTTCTACACAGTGAAAAACACACCAGCGTTCAGTGGTGAAAGAAGGGGGCTAATGCAATAGATCTCCACAAAGAACACGTTGTGTTCTATAATCTATGTAAACCCTGCCAATTTCTCCTGACCAGTAATGAAGTGTCATCTAGAAATGGACCAAAATATTGTATAGGCTGGATTTTCAATATCTGTCTCAAACGACAGCTATGTTTCGCTATTGGAGGGGGCAATGTTTAACATAAGAGGAACTGGGCAGGGATAGACTCTCTAAATGGAGCTGTCCAAGGCACCATCACCGCAGAAAGCCAAGAGCAAGTTAAATAAGATGTTAGTCTATCCATCTAGATACTCCTCCAGCTCCCATCTCTGTAGTATTTGAGTGCCTTACGACCATTATTGAATGTTCCCTCGTGGCATTGCTGTGAGGTAATACCAGTATCATTATCCCCATTTCACAGACTGGGCAACTGAGGCAAAGAGGCTAAGATTTTCAAATAAACCTAAGGGAATTAAGCACCCAACTCCCAATCTGGGTGTCTAACTTCTTTAGGCACCTTTGAAAATCTCAGCCAGAGAGGCCAAGCGACTTGACCAAGGCCACACCAGAAGTTTGTGGCATGGTTGAGAATTGCATCTAGTTCTCCCAAGTTCCAAACCACTAGGACTCCATGAGCAAGACCCATCCTTCCTTAGTTGGAATAAGAGAGGGATTGGACTGAATGACCCAAATGGTCTCTTCTGGTCCTGGTACTGATTACCTGAATCATTTTTCTTTGCCTTCTCTCAGGAGCTGCTCCTTGCAAAAGTGTCCATAGAATGGGTAGGCCAAATGCAACTATTTTCCACCCTGAATTCCTTCCCTGATATCAGAAGCCTGCTCCTTCCTTAACTGATATAATGAAATCTTTGTGAGCAATGCTATCCAGTTAGTAAGGTCCCCATTGAAAATTTGACCAGCAGTGCTAGCATCATAGTGTCACAGGAGTTACAGCATTTGCTTTTTGACATTGCTTAGCCAGTTCTGTGCTTGCATTCTTATGTTTCACCTGAATGCACCTTTCGGTCCTGTACATGGCTCTTCTGGAACATGCTGATCCCTTCCTGACAGGTCTGGTTATTCCCTGTGTGCGCGGCCACCTCGCCGACTTCAAAAGGTTTTGTTTACTCTGTGTTTTCCCTCAGAGCACATCAGAAAAAGCACAGAGGCCAAAGAGTCTTCAGTTAGGAGACAGCAGACTGACACTGCTTCAGGCTTCCTCACTCCAGCAGTCAACCCCACTCACTCCACCCCCGATCACTCCAAAAACCCCAAGAACCCACAGTAAGTCCTGTTGCACTGTAGCTTGCTTTCCACTTCCTTCTGGGCAGTATCTATGGTAATAGAATATACCAGCGGTTCTCAAGCTGTGGGTCGGGACCCCAAAGTGGGTCACAACCCCATTTTAATGGGGTCGCCAGGGCTGGCATTTGACTTCCTGGGGCCAGGGCCAAAGCCAAACCCTGAGCCCCAAAGCCCAAGTCCCACCACACAGGGTCAAAGCCAAAGCCCGAGGGCTTCAGAGCTGGGTGGCGGGGCTCAGGTTACAGGCCTCCTGCCTGGGGCAGAAGCCTTTGGGCTTCAGTTTGGGCCCCACCAGGCTTTGAAATTGGCCCCACACCCAGGGCAGCAGGGCTAGGGTGGGCTCAGGCTTCAGTCCCCCCTCCTGGGGTCGCGTAGTAATTTTTGTTGTCCGAAGCCGGTCGCGGTGCAATGAAGTTTGAGAACCCTTGGAATACAGGCAGTCCTCAGACTTACGACACAGTTGGTTGCTGAAACATCGGCACTCGAACATCCACTCCATTGCAGGACCGAGCATCGTAAAAGTCTAAACCAATTATCGTAAGTCTAATCCAGGTGTCAGTTCAGAAGCGTCGTAAGTGCCATTCGTCGTAAAGTCGAGGACTGCCTGTATACCATGTTTTAGTAGCGATAGTCCTAGAGCTATAATGGCAGCTTCAGACCCAGGGAGGAAATCTGGTAGGAAAAAGTGTATTGAAAGAGACCCTGACTTTTACCATTCGCCTTATGGACTTTCTCTCTGTGTTACCAAAGGGGCTGAAATAACCCTTCTTAATTGTATGCAGCCCATTAAATTGAAATTAAACTTCTTCCACAAATAGTTGTTTTAAACCTACTGGACCTGGCTTCATCCAGGCTTTTCAACGAATGGTGTGAACGGATATTACTAGCTAAATTTCTGAGTGAAATGCCAGTGCAATTATTTGTGGGCACCTGGGAAACAAGAAACTATCTCTGCAAATCAGGCCCATTGTCTCTAGCATGATAGAGCATGTTCGATTTATAGGGCCTGGTGCTTTTTTTCACTATAAATATGGAGTGGCCCCAGTGAAATCAGTGGGGTTAGCGAGAGCCGAATGAATCCAGGACACTTTTTGAACAGGTCTCGGGCTAGAGTCTTGGGCAAAACTTGCACTTTGTGCTGTAAATAAGTGAACTACAAACTCCAGGTGTCTGTATCTCCCAGCTCCATCTTGTGGCAAAACGTTTTATAAGGAGACATAAATTGCTGCGTAAATCTCAGCTGGCAAATTAAAAATGTTTCACCTGTCGAAGAAGGATTTTATCTTAATAGATAAGGAAAGTGAGACACTTATAGAGTGCATCCCTTACATAGACAAATATGGGATTTGGTTGGTTCAGATGTAAGCTTTGGGGTGTGGGTGTGTGCACACACACACACACAAGATACAGATTTAGCAAAAGTCTCATCAGAGAAGATGCCCCTGTTCTTATTTTGGTGATCTCTGCCATGTTTTAAAAAGACACTGTGGGTGAGGGAATATCTTTTATTGGACCCACTTCTGTTGGTGAGAGAGATGAGCTTTTGAACCACACAGAGCTCTTAAAAGCTTGTCTCTCTCACCAACAGAAGTGGGTCCAATAAAAGATATTACCTCACCCACCTTGTCTTTCTAATATCCCGAGACCGACACAACTACATGTTTTAAAGGATAGAGGTTCACATTTGGGGCCTGATTCTCCTCTCTCTCTTACACAGATACAAATCAGGAAAGTCCACTGAAACCAGTGGAGTTACCCTAGTGTAAAATTGGCATGAACAGAGAATTAGATCCTTATGTATTTTAGATGGTGAGAGATTGGATTATAGAAGCAGCTTGGGTCTGTGACTTAGGATGGTATTCATGAGAGACCTGGAACACCGTTTTCAGAAATAAACTGCAAGAGCTAATATGTTGAGCTCTACAAAATCAGTGAAGGGAATCCAAAAACTTGATTTAAGTAGAGAAGCCATATTATTTTAATTGTTATTAGTAGCAGGACAATTTCTCAGGAAATTTTTTAGAAGTTTGGATACTTATTTACCCCATCAGTCAGAGTAAACTTCAAAGTGAATGCTGAGGGTAAAGCCTGAGTAGAAAGGAAACCCTTCTGAACATTTCAGATGTGATAATGGATTCAATTTTGTGTTCCCCCAGGCATGCCTTGTTCACATGGGTTTAGAATCACGTTACGAATATGGAAATCTTTTGGATCTTTTCAAGTTAGGGGAATTACAACTGGGATTTTACTTTGACCCATCTGTTCAGGTTCATCTGCTAAAATGGTTGGGGACCTGTTAGTAGATTAAAACAAAACAAAACATAGTAATAATTTTCCCTTCAAAATTACATGTGGTCAATGCCATTTCCCTCCCGCATCCCACCCTCAATTCAGTCTTCTTTGACTTAAGTATCTTTTTATTGTTTCTAGGTTTTCCCTCGTTGCAGACAGATGGATTGGCAACTGCTAACTTCCAGAGCACCCCACCTCCGCCTCCACCCAAGAGCAAACCCTATGAGAATAGCAACTCCAGGAACTCTTTGGAGGTAGGGAAATTGGAACTGACACTTTTTTGGAAGCTGGCTCTTGAGAAAGCCGCACCAGTGGAACTTTCCCGGTTGCTCTTAAGGTGGTGCTACTTGAAACTTGTCTGATCAGTTTACTGGTTTGCTTCCTGAAACCACAAGAGAGCAAGAAGTTTTCCGCTCGATGGGAAGGCAATCTAGCCAGTCCCCTTCTTCAGCTGAAAAGAAGAAGGGCAAAATCTGCTGTATCCAATGTTTTGTGTTTTCTTGTTATTGAAAACACAAACTAACACGATGATCTGGGAGTTTAATAATTATAGTCAGGGTGTAAATATCACAGTACTCTCCACTACTGAAAAAAAGAAGAAACAGGGAGAACTTCTAGGCCAAGATTTTCCGAAGTGACTAATGATTTCTGGGTGCCCAACTGTAAGACACCGGGAAGGAGCCTGATTTGCCCAGTGTGGATGCTTTTCACTTTCTGAAAACCAAGGCCCCTGATATTAAAATTATTGACCAAGATAATTTTCTAGTCTTCATAAGTCATCATCTCATTGTGGTATCATATTATCTTCAATGTATATTATGTAGTGCCTTTTATTGGAAAGCATCTGAAAGTGCTTCACAAGGGTAGCATGCTAATATCAATACTAAGGATCTTTTCATCCTGCACTGAAATGCAACCTCCTCTGGAGTGGAACACAGCAGCTGTTTAACAATGCATAGCAACCTTGACTCATAAGGTTGGAAGGGACCTCAGGAGGTCATCTAATCCAACCCCCTGCTCAAAGCAGGACCAATCCCCAGACAGATTTTTACCCCAGTTCCCTAAATGGCCCCCTCAAGGATTGAACTCACAACCCTGGGTTTAGCAGGCCAATGCTCAAACCACTAAGCTATCCTTGAATATCCCTTTGGAACAGAAAAGGAAGAACTCCCTAACCAAAGTTGCAGAGAAAGTTTAGAGAGGGATAGTGCAATAACCTGAGTTGGAATTTGGCCAGTAATACTGAGTTTTTAATATCATCATTCTTTATTTTAAAAAAAATGAAAATGGGACATTTTCAGCTCTGTCTACTCCATGAGCTGGGGTGGGCTTCCTGTGCCCATGTGCACATACTCACCCTCGCTCGATGCAGCCACAGTAGCGATAGTGCAGGCACAACTGAGCTGTGCTGAATACGTACCCACTGGTTTCAGGGGGTTGTACTTGGCACGAATCAGCCATGTCTCTGCTACTGCTACCCATGCTGCCGTGGCTACACAGCTGTTTATACTCATGCTAGCTTGATGAGAGCTAGGAATATAAGTACACCAGCAGGGGAATCGCTCCCCTAGCTCGTAGTGTAGAAGTAGCCTTGGAGGCCACAGTGGCTCTGGCCTCAGTTTTACATTGATTCCAAATGATGGCACCTCTCGCAGGGCTGGGACGTACCCCAGCATCATACCATGGGACTGATTCAGTTCTGACCTACAATCCCCCAAAACATGTCCTGCTTGGGATGCTTTAGAGGTCTCCTCTGCAAATCCTGACCTAGTGTGACTTGACGTAGCTTGAGACATGGGGCAGCATTGCTGCACGAGGTGGTCTGACTGCAGGAAACATGCGAGTGCCGTGGATGTGCTGGGAGTTATTGTGCAAGAGGATTAATGAAGAGCTCCCTTTCCCTGAGCCTTATAAGAAAACGGATTACTAACATGCTGTTGCTACGTTGTCCTTGACCTTGGTCTGGAGCCAGACGGGACTGACGCAGAGGGCCGTAAGGAGAGACTGTAAAAGTATTTTCACCAGAGGGTTTCTGCACATTGCTTTTTAAGTCATAAAGCCCCCACCTAACCCTTCCTTTATTTTCTCTAACTAGTTTTGAAATCCAGGCAGTTTAGGCTGAGCAAGTGGAGAGCACATGGTCTCTTGCTCACCCAGCCTTCTTTCAGGTCTTGCTTATTCCAAATGTGCCCCTTAATAGCTGATGTGCATTGGTTAAAGTAGCTGAAGGGAAAAATCCAAAGAACCCAAGAAAGAGTGCAAATTTGTGCAAAACCAAGGGGCGCTCTTTAAAATCCCATTCCTTGTGCAGGAAGGGTGTGACTTTTGTACTGGAACTCGTGGCCTGATTCACTGATTCCTTGCACCACCTGCAGTCATTTACACCATTGCAAAGAGATGTAAATGCTACCATTCTGACAGGGTAGCATTTTACACCAACTTGGCCCTCACTGCACCTGTGTAAATGATCACACAAGTTGCAGCTCAATGGAAAATCAGGCCCTCGGTGTTACTCAATGGAGTTCACCCATCAGGACAGGTGGTATTTCAAGGCTCCAGCACTGTAGGAAAGGAGTATTGTCCCCATTTTACAGATGGGAAAACTGTGGCACACAGGCTTGCTGAAACTCAGACAGCGAGTCAGAGGCAGAACCCAAATGTAGTGATTCCCAGACTTGTGTTCCATCATCTGATGCTGAGAAGTTCCATTTGGAGTGGAATTGGAGGATTTGATCCTGAAATAAATAGCAGGAAATGCAGCACCATCTAGATGTCTGTCGCCTGGTTCTCACCCCCTGGTTATGTGTGTTATCTTTCCAGGTTGCCCCACCACTGCCCAGCAGACGTGAAGTCAAACCTCCTCCTCCGCCTCCGAAAGCAAGAAAATCCAGCGTCATCTCTTCGGAGCAGGGATTGCAATAAGGATTCCTTCTGCGTACCCAATAACACCTTGAGTGAAATGGGCTGCTTTTCTTTTACTGTCACTCTGGGTCTTTCCAGCCCTAAAGACTGGTGATCCCATCTTCCATTCCCTTCCCTGGGAGTTTCCCCCAGGTAATTCCAAAATAAGCCACTTGAACTGTATATATTTTGCATTCCCAACCCTCTGATTTTCCTTGCACCCATTAAGACACTAAGCCCGATGGGGAACCCTGTGAACTTTAAAATGGAGGCAGTGTTACCAGAAATCTGAGGCTCATCCCCCAAAAGAGCTTGTCTGTACTGGTGGTGGTTCCACAAGTGTGACTGCATCAGCGCAAACCCCTCGTGCAGAGTTGCCATGCTAGTGTAAAAAGGATTTGCAGCAGCACTTAATCCGAGGTCAGCCACGTCAATGCAAAACACTCCTTATACTGCCCCAGCATGTTTGCATTACAGGTTTATACCTATGCAGCTGCACCAGTAGGGCGGAGGGTCAAGGGGGAATAAGGGAGCCCTGATTTGCATGGAATGGACCAGATTACAGCCATTCCCATCTGTGAAATGCAGCCCCTGGAGACGACAGGTGCTAACATGTAATGTTCTGCCTCAATTCAAGCGGCCTCACAAGGTTCTGATTGTGTCCTGAGACCTGCTGCAAGCAAAAATGATCCTCACCTGCAGGTCCCTGACATCTCTGCTGGTCACTCCTGTGTATTAAAGATGAGGGCAGGTTGCTCACACTTGGGCCAACAATGGTGGTAGCTCACTCCCGGGGGAGAGTTTGGGTTCGCCAACCCCGCCTCAGACCTTTGCTTTTGATTCTTGTTTGAATACTGCAAAGCAGCTGATGCTCCGCTTGTGTTTCCCACCTGCTCAGCCTGTGTGCTCACGGGACGCAATAGGCTACGACATCTTTTTTTTTTTTTTTTTTAATAACTGAACAATGGTGCAAAAAAGTCCTCTCTTCCCTGGTACGCGTTGCTTTAGCATGAACAGGTTGCAATTATCATTATGGGCAGCTCATCAAGAGGGACAGAGGTTATGTCTGCATTGTGAGAAAAGACCCACGGCACGGCCGCAGCTGGCCCGGGTCAGCTGACTCAAGCTCACGGGGCTTGGGCTGCGGGGCTATAAGATTACAGTGCAGACGTTCAGGCTGGTGCTGGAGCCTGGGCTCTGGGACCCCACAAGGGGGGAGGGTTTCGGAGCCTGGGCTCTGGGACCCCACGAGGCAGGAGGGTCTCAGAGCCTGGGCTCCCAAGCATCTACACTGTTGACCTTAGCAAGTGTGAAAAATCAGGAAACTTTTTTTTCCACGTGACAGGGGGTTAGTTGTGTACATAAGACAAAGTCCCTAATATCAAGACATTTGGTCACCCTAGTTGTCCTAGGCCCTGAGACTTGGTTTTTATCGCAGTATAGATGTACATCTGAAGCTCATAAACCAAGTTCAATAACCATTAGCCTTTCAAATCCCAGTTGAACTCTTGGCCTTCCAATCCACGCACTCACAAGCACACCCCCTCTTACTGCACCCTGTTGTTGCAACTCTTCTTGTGCCTTTTGTCCTGTGCCTTTTGTCTGGGAGCTTCCATTGTGTTCTGCACACAAAACACTTGGCCTAACTTTTAACAATCACTAAACTCAAATGAGTCACACCTAGGTCTGAGAAGGACATGAAAGACTGGGCAGTACACCCTGAAGTTTCTGGTTTCTTGGGTTGCTCCAGTTCCTGGTGGGCTGTGTTTGGTGAATATGACAATTATGCTGTTTAGGGATATTTTATAGGATCAGTTCTAATTCTTCTCTCTTAATTACTTATTCCTTTCTTCTGTTGTTTTCAGTGTGTGGCAGCAGCATTCTGTTTAATAAGTTTTCACTGCCTGATAGTCAATCTAAATTTTCCCTTCTATAACTTCATCCCATGACTCCTATTTATACTGCCACTTGCCACCCTAAATAATTCCTTTCCCTGCTTGGTGTTAACATCCTTCAAAAGCATGTAGACCAGTTTTGCGGTCCCTCCCTCAGGGCGTGATCCAGAGACTGCTGGAGTCAATGGGCATCTTTCCATTGAATTTAGCGGACTTTGGATCAGGCCCTTAGTCCAAATAGGTAGGTCATTATCATAACTCTTGTAATCTTGTTTCATAAATCAATCCCTCCAGGACCCTGCTCGTTTTCATCGCCCATATTTTTCTGGTCACATGATGATCTGAATAGGTGAGGTCAATTTAAAAATGTGTGCTTGTTCTTTTTAGCCCTGCAAAACAAATGAAAGAACTAGGTGGCCTATATTCTGCATTCCCTTTCTCTGTCTAGGTTTGTATATTATGATCATCACCAAAGTATCTTAAGGTATGTCTACACTGCAATAAAAAGTCCATGGCACCCAGACTCAGAACCCGGGTCAGTTGACTTGACCTCCCAGGGCTTGGGCTGCAGGACTAAAAATATCAGTGCAGATGTTTGGGCTGGGGCACTAGCCCGAGCCCAGACTTTGAGGTCCTCCCGGTTGTGGGGCCTCAAAGCCTGGACTCCAGATCGAGCCCAGTCATCTACACTGCAATTGTATAGCCCCACAGCTCAAGCTCTGTGAGCCCAAGTCAGCTGATGCAGCTATGACCTGAGCCTTTATTGCAATGTAAACCATACCCTGTGTAACTGAATCAAAAACCTTTCTGCTAAGTTCTGATTGCTGAATCCTTATGCCTCTAGTGATGATTTTGGTTCAGCCCTGTCCTAGCAGTGGATCCACCTGCAAACATGGTGGCAATTCAGATCTGGATCCAAACTTTGCAAGTGGAGCAGAGCTTTGGTTCAGGACCCTCTCTATTTAGAAGGCCAGATCCTCAGGTGGTTTTAAATCATGTAGAGCCACTGAAAACACTGCTGAGGATGTGGCCTGCAATATTCAAAACATTTATCATATTTTAAACATAGGCCATTCCAACATAATTTCTCCTGCTATTGCTATACAAACTAGTTTCATTACCTCATTGAAAAACAAAAGGCCTTTAAGCCTAATAAAGCACTGTCCAATAGTATAGCAATCTTATTGTAATTATTTTTATTCAGACTGGAACAATCCAATCTTTTGTAATATGTTTCTTTGGTGTCTGTTTGGATGAAAACAGAAACATGCAGAAGCTGCATTCACTGTGCTGCCCGTATGGCTCCATAAACAGATTGCATTCATTAAAGGCTCCTATCAGATTCACATCACAAAATAAGTTGGAGACATTTTAGAAGTCACACTGCAGTCACATCACATATGCCTAAAGCTGTGTTCGCTATAGTGCACACACAACTGTCTTTTGGGCAGCTGCCTTCTCCAGGGAAAGCTTTGAAAACCTTTTTGAACATCTTGACCATATTCCACCTCCGCATCCAATCCCCAGAGCATCATAGAGATTGTCAGTTCCACATTACATTCCTGGACATAGACATTGCTTGACTTGAAAACCTCAGGGTTTTCTTTTTTTGTACCCACCCTTTTCCTGCCATCCCGGATACACACATGCACACAATCCTGAAATCCTTACTCAAAACTCTCACTGAAGTCCATGAGAATTTTGTCTGAGTGAGGAGTGTAGGGTCTGGTACAAGTGAATAGTTTGTGTGCATATTTCACCTCGTATTAATTCAGTCACTTTTCCAGTCCTTCACCAATCAGTCAGTATGAGCCACGTACTTACTTAATTTCCTTGCAAAAGAGGGAATATTCCGAGCACAAAATGGATGCAATGGTAAATTTCCTCTCGCTCTTAATATCAGGCGGAAAGCATGAATGTTTGCAAGAACTACAGCTAGTGGCTTTTTCCACCATGAGTAAGAGAGCTAGGCAGGGATATTGCAGTAGTCTGGCTTATCTCTAGTTTTATTTCTCTCTGTTTTGATCTACTCCATTAGCCTTTACTCGCTGGTATATTTTGTGTGCTTGCCAACTATGTAAAAGGAGAAATGGGCCTGATCAAAAAGCCCAGCTTTGAACAACCCTGAAATGTGGAAAGAACGTTGCAGCCTTAACTCTAGAATGAACCAAACTCAAAACCTCAATCCAGACACCCCCGAATTTTGGGTCCAAATCTGATCTCTAGCAACATCCTGACATTTCCTCCTTCCACCTGTGTTTTAAATTCCTGTTCTTTCCCATTTTTCAGCCTTGTTACAGAGAGGATTGATGGACAAAGTACCTGGTATGTAAGGGGTTAAAACGCTCTCTCTGCCATCCAGAGATAGCTGCTAGCAGTTAGGATTATCAGCAGTTACTTTCCCTCCTGATTGTAACTCAACAGTACTAACACCTGAGTTACCAAGCAGCTAAACTAATCACCCAAGACTAACACAGATAGGAGAGCTGTAGGAAGCTCTGTCGATTGCCTCTGAACTTCAAGAAGCCCCAGGCTTTTTTGTGGAGCTGTGGCTGATACAAGCCACATTTTAATTCTTGGCCTTCATTAAGGCTTGAGCTCTTAAGCAGGTTGCTCCCCGGCACCAACTTGCCTGACAACTTCCTCACAGTTTGCCTTGATGAGCTGGCTGCACAATTCAGGCTTTTCTTCTTGCTGGCTTATTGTCCGGCCAGTTTGAGATTGTTCTAGTTTGGACCTCACTTCTACAGGAGGGGGATAGGGCAGCTGTCGCATAAGGAGGATGCGGAGGATTTGAGAGGTCCTGTGTATTACCTTCATCTTTAAACTCTCGCCTATACTTGGGGGAGTTTTTATTTGCTATGTCTTCAATCTGTCTCTAACTTGGGTTAGCCTCTCCTACCCCCTTTCTTTTCATTGGGTGGAAAACATGCTCATGAATGGAAGTTTGTTTCCTTAGAAGTGTATTGCTGACTGGAGTGCAGTGCTCAAGGGCTCAGATCCTCAGCTGGTATAAATCAGATTGTCTCTATTGAAGACAAGGGGCAAAATTTTCAAGTATCAAAGTGATTTAGGAGCCTTGTTCCCATTTTCAGAAGTAGGGTGACCAGATGTCCCGATCTTTGGGTCTTTTTCTTATATAGGCTCCTATTACCCCACACCCCCGTCCCGATTTTTCACATTTGCTGTCTGTTCACCCTATTCGGAAGAGACATAGGTCCTTAACTGCCAGATTTTTAAAGGTATTTAGGCATCTAAGGATTAAATCTATGGGAGCTAAGTACCTTGGCACTTCTGACAATCCCACTAGATACCTATCTGTATCTGGCCCTCAGAAACCAAAGTCATTGAAAGTAAATGGGACTTAAGCACCTAAATCCATTTTGAAAATGGGAATTAGGCTTCTAAATTCTTGGAACGCTTTTGAAAATTTTACCCAGTCTCTCCCAAGGACAAGCCCCACCATGATGTAATCAGTCCATGGCAGAAATGAAAGCTTACTTCTGTGCTGACCATTACCATTAAAAAAAACCAAACCTGGAAACCAAAAATCCAGTCTGCACTGAAAAAATATTTAGGTAATCCCACATCCTAGCTACGCTCTTCAAAACGAGTGTTATGTTTCAATTCCCAGAACCTTTTAAATCATGATTGGAGGCTTTCTTAAAAGATCTACTTTAGTTCGGACAGGAATTATTTTAGGGAAGTTCCCTGGCCTGCATTATACAGGAGGGCTGACTAGATGATCACAATGTTCCCTTCTGGCCTTGGAATCTGCTAGTTTATTCACATTTTTTCCACTGAGAAATTTGCGCAACCTTTGCTTTTTGAGTGCTTTTTAAAATTTGTAATGCCAGGATAAATTTGATTTAAAGTATTACAGGTTCTTATCCATGTCTGGGGGAGAAATGGGCAGTTTTCCCTTTCAGTGGATTATTAGATTAGGAAAGGAGGTTGACTCAAGTGAAAACTGTTCTGGGAGCAGCAGTGGCAGACACGGCAGCCGTGCCTATCGAGGAGTTGTTGAAAATTTGCATCTAATAAACTTCCCTACTTGTGCCTGCCAGCATACCTTCCACAAATGAACCGTGAGTTAGACTTGTAGTGATAATGTAGGATTCATTGCTCCAGATTTACTGTCCTTATTTATTTTTATAATTGTAAATGGAAATATTAAAAAGACTGATATGTTTGTAATTTAACTGTATTTTTATTTTTTTGGTAGTGAAAACATTCCTGAATACTGCTGGTTCCCTTTTTCAATCCCAGCTGTTTGTTAAAAGCTGCTCTATCATATATATCACTGTTTTCATTTCCAGCAACAGCTGTAGACCAAACTCTGTAATTGCCCAGCAAGAACCTCCCTCTAAGATTCCAGGGGAACCTGAAAACACCTGAGTAACATGGCCGAACTGATCTCCTGACATTAAAGGGAGTGACTTTCAAAAGCACACACCCAGTGTTGACCTAACTTGGGCCAGGTCTACTCTACATACTTCAGTGTAACTACGTCGCTCAGCGGCGTGAAAAATCCACATCCCTGAGCGATGAAGTTTATACCGGCCGTATAGACAGCACTATGTCAGTAGGAGAGTTTCTCCTGCCAACATAGCTACCACCGCTGGCAGAGGTGGAGTAACTAAGCTGATGCGTGAGCTCTCGCTCCTGTTGGCTTAGAACATCTTCACAGTGCTACAGAGGCGTAGCTGCACCGTTTGTAGTGTAGACTTGCCCTCAGCTTCTATGAAGTCCCACTGGCTTCCACTGTCTATGTAAACTCCTCTCCTATTACAGAATATAACATCCTAATGAGAACTGAGTTAGGCCAGCACTGCGGGCTTTGGAAAATCCCATCCCAAAAGATCATAATGCCACATACTGTTAACGTATACAGATAATATTGGCTTAATCTATCTTCCTGTATGTGTTAATTGATAATGTTGGTATTATGACAATTTAATACCATCAGTAGGGGATATGTTCCTCTTGAATGCTGGGGAAACTTACTTTTATGTTGTGGCATAGCTTCCTTCCTAACATGACCGGTTTCATTCCTTGGAGGTACTTGACTTGATTATTTAAGTTTTTAAAACCACTGTGGGCTGGAAGTAGCTTCATAGCCCCCTGCAGCCGACTCACCCATACATACAGCTTCTAAACTGGTTCTGAAGAAAGGGCCAGAGCCAAGCTTTGGAAAAGGGATTCTGCACCTGTGACTAAATACCATATTATTTACTGAGACTGTAAAGCCAGCTGTACAAATGTACGTGTTTTGAAAACAGCGTGTTTACTGTTGTAAAGTTTGTAAATATTTTTTTAAATAAATGTAGATTGAGTAAACCAGGAAAAAACACCCTAAATGTCTTCCATGCATGGACTATTGAAATGCAAGTGAAATTGTGTGTTGTTTAATAGTAGGTAACTTACATGTATTAGACTAACGTCCAAAGGCCCCAACAAACAATGCGGGCCTATTTTGCTAGACACTGTTTGTACACGTGAAAAGTCACACAGCAGATCAGTGGCAAGTAGAACCCAAGTCTCTTGAATCCTGGTGCATTGCCCCAAGCGGTCATTTATCTTATGCGAGAGCTAATACTCTACACCAAAAAATATTTCCAACATCTCTATATGGTTTTTGTATTTGAACATTTATGCACATGACACTGTAATCCAAACAGAGGTCAGACCTTAGAGCTAAATCATTGCTTTAAAATGTTACAGTAACGGGTCCTTTGTTCCATTTGCCTTCATGAATTCAGATCTTCTTTCGCCCTGCGTCTCCTTCAATCAGACTTGCCTGTAACACACATTGTATGATTTGATTTTTTTTAAAGAGGAAAAATTACTTGGTTTGGAATTTTAAGGCCAGGTGAAATACTAAAATATTCTGCATGGAGGGTCTCCATCAGGAAGAGGGCTAGACCTGCATAAATCTGAACTAAGCGGATCTCTGCCAGCCGCTTATGTAGGTGCTAGTGCAGTACACCATAACTTACATTTATAATAGTTCCTTTCATCCCACTCCTCCATCTAGCACAGAGGTTCTCAAACTGGGGGTCAGGACCCTTTGGGGTCGCAAGCTGTCAGCCTCCACCCCAAACCCTGCTTTGCTTCCAGCATTTATAATGGTGTTAAATATATTAAAAAGTGTTTTTAATTTATAGGGGGGGGTTGCACTCAGAGGCTTGCTATGTGAAAGGGGTCACCAGTACAAAAGTTTGAGAACCACTGATCTAGCAGTTTGCCTGCCCCTGAAATGCAGCTGTTTCTGGAGTGCAACACAGTGACTGTTGAACAATGAATAGCAACAACAGTTTAGGACAAGTAGTGAGGAAATGTAGTCATTTGAAGTATCAATATGTTAAGTGTCCCTATACAAATGTAGCCTTTGACCAGAATACCAGAGCTAACATCTTACTTTCTGCTATGGCATATCTCAGGACTATCACAGCACCACTTCCTGCAGTATCTAGTCTGCCATTCAGGTACTGACCTACCTTGCCACATCTATTGTTCTTGTAGCCTGAGATTCTATTGATCTAGTCTAGGGAAATATACTGTCTTTCTCCCAAACTATAATAGGTAAACAACAAGGAGTCTGGTGGCACCTTAAAGACTGACTAAGATTTATTTGGGCATAAGCTTTCGTGGGTAAAAACCTCACTTCTTCAGATGCACGAAAGCTTATGCCCAAATAAAGTGAGGTTTTTACCCACGAAAGCTTATGCCCAAATAAATCTGTTAGTCTTTAAGGTGCCACCAGACTCCTTGTTGTTTTTGTAGATACAGACTAACATGGCTACCCCCGATACTTGACACGATAATAGGTAAGTACTTTATAGGGCTCCCATTACTATGGTATGCAAGCACCTCACAATCTTTAAGGTATTTATTCTCAACTCCCCTGTGAGGTAGGAAAATGTGGTTATCCCCATTTTACAGAGACACTAAGCCCCAGTTTTTTAAAGGTATATAGGTGCATAGTGGGATTTTCAAAAGAGCCTACATGTCTAATTCCCATAGAAAATCCCACTAGGTGCCTGGCTGCTTCCATAGGGCCAGATTTTAAAGGAATTTAGGCACCTAAGTGGCTCGCCAAAGCTCACATAGGAAGTCTGTGGCAGAGCATGAAGTTGAATCCCATTCTGATTCTCATGCTAACCCACGAACCACTGGCCTATCCTTCCGTCTCACTCTGTTCTGTAAATGTAGGGTCTAGAGGATAAATTCTGGTATCAATGCAACTAATTGACTACCTCAGAGGTCAGCGATTTAATCTCAGAGCAGTGGTCCACAAACTTTTTATCTTGCATCCCCCACTTACCCCTATCCGTACCCTCCCCCCATACTTTGGGGACCTCTGGCAAAGAGATTGCTCTACCCTTCAGCCTATAGATGTATTTCCTCTGGGAAACCATTGAGATTAGCCTCCCTGAAAGCGTCCCCCCTCTGGACACATTCATTTTTGTGTGGATCACCTTGTTTTCCACAGGTTGGTTGCATAACATCCCTGTAGCAACTACAACAATCGGTTACATGGAAAAGTTATATAGGGAAAAGATTGAACGTATTTTCAGTGTCATTCAGCAGCTGGAAATGAGGAGCCAGCAACAAATGACCAGCCAGCTCACTGCAGACCGTAGCAAGTGGGCTGTGGACAATTGGTGGTCCACGGGCCACAGTGTGTATGACTACAGGGGAAGCAGATACATAACAGTTAATACCCAAGGCATAAATTCTTAAGCTTCTGCATTAAACTCTTCTTTCATCATATCATGTAACAATGCAAATATATTTTAAAAGTAATTTGAGGTTGGCAAACCTGAAATCCAATTAGTGAGCTTTCAGCTATAAGAAAGGAAAGGACTTCCTCCTACATGGGTAAGAAGCATTCAAATGACTCACTGCCTGCTCTTTCCACTTCCCCGATAAAGGTTTTCACAGGAGAAAGATCTTTGTGTTAATACTTTCAGAAATTATTATTCATTATTCGTATCGGAGTAGAGACTAGAAGGCCCAGCCATGGGCCAGGACCCCATTGTGCAAGATGCTGTACAAAACCCCTGCCCCAAAGAGTTCACAATTAAAGTAATTTGAACATACAGTTTGCATTTGAAGTCAAAGCATACTTATGTACACATCTGCATTGTCAGAGTTTGGCCCATATGTTCTGCAAACCTCTGAGTACTGCAACTTTCCAGAGCTGTCTCCTAGCCGAGGTTTGCTTTTGTTCAGTCGGTTGAAGGTGAGACTTAGCAGTGGGTAAATAGGAAAGCCAAGCTTTTCAAACAGGACTAGTGATTTTGGATGCCTCAGTATTTAGGTGCCTGCCCTGAAACATCGCAAAAGGGTCTGATTTTCAGACAGTGCTGAGCATCTGTCTCATTTAAAGTGCGGTTGGACACATGAAAATGGAGGCACCCAAAACCCCTGGTCATGTCTGAAAACCTTTGCCCAAAATTCTAGGTTGGACACTAGACTTCTCTGCACTTGCCTGTGGGGGCTCTGCTGGTCTGTTCGTTAAGGTTCTGCTATTTTTGCTTTGGAGCTTGTACCAGAATAGAGACTCCACAGTCGGGACATGCTAGGGGGAGCAGCATCCATATGGCCTGATCCTTCGGCTGGCAGAGTTATTCTGTGGGATTAACAAACTCTGAATGCTGCATAGAATTGGGATGAAGGTAAAATTTATCTGACTTTGATTTTATTTTTTCATTTGGTGGTCCTTTGAGTTTCCATCACAATAAATCAAAGCTTTACTTACCAGAGCTCCCTTCAGACCACCGAGCATGGAGCGCTGATGTGGGCCAGTGCATTCAAAATGCTGCAGTTCACCTATTTTTTCCATTTCACTAGCAATCTGAATTGGAAGAGGATACAAATCTCATGGAAAGAATCTTCTGCTAGAGGACCACTCTACTATGCTAGACGGACATGCTTTTCTACTTCACAAGTTCACCATTCTCCCTCCCCCTGCATAGAACCAGTGTTATCCCACTTTTGTTATAGTAAATTTCAGAAATGCTCATGAAAGTAGAGATGAATCAGAGAGGTTAGAAGACTCTGACGAATGGAAATGGTGGACAGAGGCTTTCAGCTCTGGTTACTAGTTTGAATCCAAGTGAATGGTCAACATATGACAGTACCTACTGGGTTCCGGGATCAATATATGACAGTAGAGGGGCAGTTACCCTCTCCGGAGAGAAAAGGCTAGGCTGATTGGGAAACAGCCACAGCTGGGGCCATGCCTGACCCTGTTATAAGGGCTCAGGGAGGCGCTAGATCAGTCTCTCTCTAGCTGTGGCGAGAGAAAGACCTAGCTGCCGGGGAGAAAAGGGTACCTGGAGCAGAGCTGGGGAGCTCCAGTCTGGCAACTCCCCAGGCTGAGGCCTTGGTAAAGGCCTATGCAGGTACTGGGGATGGGAGGTGCAGCACAGAGATTGGCAAGGAGGTCAGACCAGCTGCCTCTGCCTATGATGAGTGGCCATGACAGACTGCAGTCTGCCCCAGTGAGCGGGGGCTAGAGAAGAATGACTGTCAGTAGCCACTGAGGCAAGGTGGGGCTAGAGGGTTGGGGGTTCCCCTGGGAGGGGAGACCCAGACTGTGGGTTACTGCTGGGGGCAGAACCCTGAGGTAAAGGGGCACGGGGAGGGACATGGGGCCAGCGGCAGGTGAGATACCGGCCTGCAGAGGGTGCTCTATACACTGGAAAAGAGCTAATTCCCAGACGACCAGCAGGAGGCGCTGCACTGGTGAGTCTTCGCTTTGCTACAGTGACCAATTACCAGAGGGCAGCTGTTCCTTGTCCTCCCTGAGCTCAAGTGGAGTGAGTGTTGCCATAACAAAATAGCTGATTGGAACCTTAGCTGACAATATAGCAGAGAAGTTATTGACTGGCTGAAACTGGAAACCATATTTCCCTCTCATTCTTAGAGGTGTTCCCTCCTGTCAAACATGAGATGCTCAGATTTTAAAATAAAACGCACAGCAGTGCTTAGACAGCTAGGGGAAGCTGCCACTGTCTCTCTTCTATGGCTAGAATTGGGTTTCCAGGACTGTCAAGCTGGCCTCTTTCACTACAATGAAATTTTCTAAATTTTCCAAAAAGTTTTGAAAATTCGTTAGATGTCCCATGTCACCTAAAGGATGTCTGCACTGCAATTATCCACCCGCAGCTGGCCAGCGTGAGCTAGATCCAGCTCAGGCTGCAGGGCTATAAAACTGCAATGTAGACAGCTGGGCTTGGGTGTCTATACTGCAGTTGTATAGCCCCACAGCCCTTCAGCTAATGGGAATCAGTGGTTGATTAACTGCAGTGTAGACATACCTTTAGATTCTAAGGCTGCTATTCTGCTCGCATCCCCCGGAGGGCATGTGGGGTAAGGTACAATGAATAAAGTGTCATTTTAAAACCAAGAACCTACCTCTTGGAATGATTCTACCAGATTTTCAGCATCCCGCTTTCCTCCCGGTTGCAGGCCATAAGACCAGTGTTGAGCCAAGCAAATCTCCATAGACAGAATAAACATGAGGAACCTTACAAAGAGCTTCCTGGTCTCCTCCATTCTACCAGAAAGCAAAATATGAATGCGAAAATAGTACAGGGACTGAACAAAGGCGGTGGGTACTCTATAAAAAGACAAATTGCACCTATACTTGCAAAAAGCTGCTGAGAATCCATTGGCTACAAATCCCCCACACACCCCACACCTGATTATTCAATAATCAGTTTATTACATTCAGGTTATGCTCAATTCTGTTACTACAAAATCATGACAGTGTTTGTATTTCTGGAATGCATCTTAAATTCTGGCCCGCTGCACCTGAAATCCAGCTGTAGCTCAAGTTATTTCTAAAAAGGCTGGATGTGTTTAACTCCAGGATTTAGGGTTAGCCCATTATAAAGAAGGGCCACCTGCAAAATTTGAACGCCTCCCCAGAGTTTCGGGAGCATCCAGATCCCAGGGTTTTGGTGCAGGCCCATGCAACTGATCCATTTCCTTTAATCAGTTTCTGTTTTAGTACCTCAGTCCTTGAAAAATGCTCTGCAGTCTTTCCTAGTCAAGTATCTTGAGACACTGAGCATCCAAAATTTAATGCATGGTCTGGTTCAAGTACATTACCTGCTTGATGAGAGGCGCTGCTGAATGAATAATCCCAACTCTGCTTCTTCGGAATATATCCTACATGTTGTACCTGCCAGCTTGCTTTTTATATACACGTACCTTCCCAACCTTCCTAATACTGACGCTTTCCCTGCAGGTGACAATTTAATTGTCTCATGTGGACTGCAATTTTGTTCTTACAATTTGCTATAGCGTACCAGAAGTGAAGCACATAATTGAAACACTCCAGGTGTAGCTATTAAATTCAGCTGAGTGTTGTCACTAAGAGCCATAAACAGTCTTTATTTTAAGAAGCCATAAATCAGAGGTTCCCTAGGGAAAAATCCTCATTTTTCTTTTCAATGGCTCTTAATTATTTTAAATAGAAAGTACATCCTGGGTAAGTTTGGAGTTGGTGAGATGCAACAGTTTAAATGTACAAGGAATTCAGTTTGTTAAAGGCCAAGCATCTCTGTACATCAGACCTCAGGGGCCACATTTTACAAAGTGCTCAGCTTCCATTTAGGCACCCAAACAAGCAGCCAGATGTGCAAAGTGCTCAGTACATTGAGTGCCCCCTGGGGGCGGAGATACTTTGAAAAACTGCCCCTTTTGAAAATGTGGTCAATATTTTTAAGTGCTTTGAGATTCTTGGTTCTCTAAAGTTCAAAGTATAATTTAGATGATTCAGTAGACAACTATATTACTTAGGCTAGGTCTACACTACAGCGGGGGGTCGACCTAAGATACGCAACTTCAGCTACGTGAATACCGTAGCTGAAGTTGCGTATTTTAGGTCGACTTACCCGGCTGGGAGGACGGGGGAAAGTCGACCGCTGCCGTCGACTCCGCTGCCGCCTCTTGCCGCGGTGGATTTCCAGAGTCGACGGCAGAGCGATCAGGGATCGATTTTATCGCGTCCTCACGAGACGCGGTAAGTCGATCCCAGAACATCGATTGCCTGCCGCCGGACCCTCCGGTAAGTATAGATGTACCCTTAGATTGGGGCCTGGGCCGTCTTTTTGTTCTGTGTTTCTACAACACTTACCACTATGGGGTGCTAGTCCATAACTTGGGGCTCCCGGGTACTATGTAATAAACAATATTGATGTCTTTAGGCAGTGACCCTTACACCTTTTGGAGGTGAAAGGCATTGCAGACTATAAATATGCTGATAGACGCCTATAAAGAGGGGTGAAACTCAAATTTAGCTGCAGAAATCTGAATTTTTATCCAGCTGTTTGCTCCCATGCATTCCATTTTGATGTAAGTAGTGAAATACCCACTCCATCCTGTTTAGTAGCCCATTCACAGTCCTCCTAGCCCCTTTCTGATTAATGGATTAAAAAATAATTTGATAAAGATTAAAGTATTTTAAGGAGGATTTAGTTACTTTGGGAAAAGCAATTTTCTGTCCTAATGTAACATCTCAGCAGGAAGGGCTAACACACGACTCCTGCTGATACAACTAATCAAGCTGTTAAAATGGTTTATTAAGCAAAATAATACCTAGGGGGTAAGTTACATAACATAGGAAAGGACTTGCACAGTTTTTGTTTATTTCTTGTGTTATAGAATTCACACCCTTTCCTCAAATCAAGAACAGATAGGCTTTGCAGACACACAGGGCCAGATTTCCAAGTGCCCCGCCAACACAATTGGAGCCAGATTTTCAAAAGTGTTCAGGACCTACCAGTTCCTATAGTGATCCAGGGGCCAAGTCCTGAAAAACCCTGGCCCCCAGTTACGATGCCTAAAAGGGAGCTGAGCGCTCTTGAAAGTCTGCTCCGCATTTTTCAAGGTCTGGTCACTAATGTTTTTAGTACAAAGCCTAATTTGCCTTTCACTTGCAAATAAGACTTTTTCCAGCTTATATTTTCACAACTTTACTCAATTAAAAAACAAGACTCTGTATAAACATTTTATACTATTTATTGATGCAGCCAGTTTACATTAGGCTAGAACCTGCATTTTCAGAACATGCCATTTTGGGCTATTCCTGCAGTCTTGTCACAGCAAAAGATGTACCTTAAACGTGTTTGCAAGTGAACAATGCCTTCTGCTGTGAGTATTCAAGTGACTATCAGTGAAAGTTTAAATAGAATTTATACACACTGATTATGAAAATAGATTTCTCCCATACAATATTCTACCTCTGCCAGCTACAAAAATGACAAAAATAATTCATTTAATTAAGTACATTTCTCCAGCTATACCCGCCCTTCTTCCTTCAATGCATGTACATTACCCCACTGTTAAGGAAAGTGGTACATTAAGAAATGACCCTATATTTATAATGCAACTTTTTGCCATGAAGGTAAGTGTTGTCCAATAAGTCAAAAGGCCTAAGAGCCTGACAAATCCCAATTCTGCTCCAATTGGCTATGTGACCTCGAGCCCAAGAAGGTCACGTGACATGAAGAAGTCAAACCCAATACAGCCCCATTCCCCCCGTCATGTACTTTTTGGGAGCTCATCTTTCCTAGGAAAATAAATGGTTTTGCTGTAACGATTAAGACCACACCACCTTCCTTGTACAGAAGACGGTAGATCTGCACTTCTAGAGCTAAAAAGGTGACCCACTGAAGTAGCTGTGACAATTTAGATCACGGTTAACAATGGCAAGCTCTGCAAGTTTAACATCATGCTACATTTGTTCCTATCTTCCAGTAAGATTGGTATTTCCTTTGATTTTGACTTTGGGGTATTTTAAGTTAGTGAGGTAAGTATTCTTGATGCACCCAGTTTTATTTGGTATAAAAAGTCTGTGCTTGTTTGATTGTGTACAGAATAATCACAGAGACATATGAGAGGGTCTCAACTGGTGTTACAGTGGAAACAGCTTCTTGAGTGAAATTAGGGTGACCAGATAGCAAGTGTGAAAAATTGGGACGGGGCGGGGGTAATAGGAGCCTATATAAGAAAAAGCCCCAAAAATTAGGACTGTCCCTATAAAAATCAGGACATCTGGTCACCCTAAGTGAAATTCATTGCTGGATGGAGACCCCATAAGGCTTTCTGCACTGCAGAAACTCCATAGTTCCCTGTGCACTAACAGATAGAGAGGGGTAAAGGAAAGGAGTTTTGCCTCAGGGAAGTGGCTCCCATGGTTGCTCTGAATAGGCCCAACAAGGAGCACGGGGGAAGGTCCGTGCTATCCATGGTTTCAGTGTACAGAATGCTTGCATAGCATATGTTCAGGGGCAACAGTGGCCATTCCATACACAGCAGTAGTGACCATGGAGAGAGAGGCTGGGCATCAGGCACTGTGTCTACTTTGCTGGAGGAATAAACTGTCTTCCCCTTCCCAATCCACACTTAATTTCCTGTTTTTTAAAAAAAAACAAACAAACAAAAAAAACCACATGCACTTAGGCTTGGTGCTAGAAGGGACACGAATAAGCTAGATAGATTTTTCACTTGTCAGCACTCCACACTGACATCGAAAGGACTAAATAAGTAGTATGCGTCTTGGAACATGCTCCTTTAAGTTCTGATTATAACAAAGCTCTGCTGTGCATGAAGATTTTCTAGTGAAGATAGAGTTGCAAAGATGCTTCCACTGTATATTTCAGAAGTTGGTTGAGCCACTGCATACCTAAATTCAAGCTACTACCAGGCAGTGTTACCTGTGATGACTTATTTAAATGCTGTCACTCCCCCTGCCCCTCCCAAAAGAAAGTACCTGGAAAAAATGTTTTGGGAACTCTATCCCCACCACATTCATCATTTAATATGCTGTGCATGAATAAAGAAACTAACTGTAAATATACTAATGCTAATTGTAAACCTGAACATTTCTGCTACTGTATGTGACTAACATTTCATATATTTATATTGCAGATACAAATGTAATAAATATAATTGCATATATTGTGCTTTATAAATTAAAATCCTAAAAATGCATTCCAAAATGAGGTGATGCTAAAACAAGACTATTTTAAAAAAATACATAACATTCTGGTTCTAAAACTAGCCCACTTCCCTATCTCCATTCAAAAGGTAGCAACAATGTCTATTCCTACACCTATTAAATAAAAGCCCCCTCCCCCCAAAAGTGACCAGAGGTGTTTCCTTAGGCACTACTGAGGATATAAGTTATTGTCTAATAAATGGTATGTCTAGATTATAAAGGGAGTGGGTAGAGAAAGAAAGTCACGATAAGTGTTTTCATTTCTTCCTCTTCAGCAAGTATTCTTCCAGTCAACTGTGCCAGGTCCTATCTGACACTCTGAGACATGTGTAAAGGCGTCAGCATCTCTTCAAAGATAGCTCCTTTTACGTTAGAGCCTCTCAAATTAGCTTCCTGTAGATCACAACCCGATAAGTCACAATTCTAAAGGATATAAAAGAAAAGCCTCTCAGGTTAAGCGTACAAAGAAATCCTTTTATGAGAGTTTAAGCTAGTATAAAAGTACTCCCAGCTTCTGCAGAATGGTAGTTAGAGCAAGCTAGAATTAGTTGGATGCCATGATATTACCCTAAATTAGCTACTCCTCGTAAACTATTTCAGATTGAGACTTTGGTTGCTTACCACAAGCAGCTACAGTCAAATTTATTTTTAGTGAAGGAATTTGATAAGATACAATATAAATACCTCATCTCAAACTAGCATCCTTTAAGGCATTTGAACCACATTGAACAAAGCTGATGGAAATAAGAATGGTTGCCGTGCCAGCAGACATAACTGAGGGGCATATCAGCAATTTCTTCCATCTTAACAGTTTTATAGTGCTTGTGAACATACCAATTAAGAGAAGTAATTTTTCTACAATATAGACACTTAAGGCATATTGCATGACCTCTAACAGCAAGGCAGGCTTCCCCATGCGACCCTGCTGAATGTGGCATGATTCTCCCCAGTAAAGTTAATAGCAAAGCTCCAACTGTCTTCAATGAGTGCATGATCTAACACTAAAAGTTAAGTGTAATAAAATCTCCATACACATTCAGATCTGTGTGTCACTTTGGAAGAAAGGCCAAAAATCTTTTTGGCAAGCTGAAAAAACTACGGTTTGAAGTCTTTATTCCTCAGCCTCTGGGGCAAGTGTGAAGTAAGATCAAAAGTACTGACAGACTGAGATAGGGGCATTTGGGGAAATAAAAGGACAAATAAAAGAAAACTGACAGTTGCTATACTTAAAATCAGTGCCTCTTCATTGCTCCCAGTTTAAAGTATCCTTGTATTCCCTTTAATAGATAACCCAGCTGAAAGGAATTAACCTTGCTAAGACCCTCTATCGATGCTGATGTCTAATAATTCTACTCGCAGCTTAGTTAAACAAGTTACTGTGTATGAAACAAAAAAACATTACTCACTTCTAAGTCAGTTCCTGCCAGAGTTGCTCCTCGGAGGTTACAGTTTTTCAGCTTTGCATTTTTCAAAGTTGCAACTCTTAGATTAATTCCTGTCATCTGACTTCCTTCCATGTCAACACCTTTCAGGTTAGCACCTAAAATACACAAACAATAGGTCAACAACAACAAAAAATACTCAAGGGTGAAATTCACACAGCCAATCCCCTGCACAAAGCTAGGGTAATCATGGGCTTTTGGGACTTGCCCAAACTCAAAGCAAGTCATGGCAGAAACAAGACTAGAACTCAGGAGCTCCTGCCTTCCAGTACCATGCTCTCAATTCACTAGACAAAGCCTCCTCTCAAAGATAAGTCTGAAACTCTGCCATGTACCATTTAACATAAGTCACAGCATCGCTTGCACTTTTATGTTTGTATGACTCCCAAAGCAAGTGGAAACCAGAGAGAGAGAGACTATTTTTGTTACCTTCCAGGTTAGCTTTAAGGCCGGAGGGATCTTCAAAATTACATCCTTTCAGCGATGCCCCTTCTGCATTGGAACAGAGCATCTTTACACCTTGTAGGTTTGCACACTGGCAAAGAAAAATGTACATGCTATCAGTAAGATTCTACACACAGCTCAGAGAACTGCAGAGACCAAAAGGTAAGAACAGCTTGTCCGATCATATCATTTATCTTAGGCTATGGCTACACTACAGAGCTTGCAGCAGTAAGTTCTGTAAATTCTCTAATGTAACTGCTCTAAGCCAATGGGAGAGAGCTCTCCCATCAACTTAATTAATCCACCCCCAACAAGCAGCGGTAGCAGCTCTCCCGCTGAGATAACACTGTCCATGCTGGTGCTTAGATTGGTGTAACTTCTGTCACTCAAGGGGGTGGCTTATTCACACCCCTAAGCAGCATAAGTTATACCGACGTAAGTGGTAGTGTAGACATAGCCTTATAATAAGGCATTGAAACCCATTATGGCACAGCATATCGTGCCATCTAAGGAGGAGGAGTGAAAGCTTATAACACTGTTCCCCTGCCAACCTCCTAGAATGGTGAGTAATGCAATAGCACACAGCAGCTCTTCAAGAGACCCAATGCAAGCTCAAGACCTAAAGCTCTATTTACTTTAGGCCTATGCTTCCATAGAAACTGATTTGGGGAGGGAAGGAAATTAAAACTTTGGGATGAACTATAAACTTATCAGGCACTAAAAACTATGCAAAGTCGGTCAGATCAAGTCTGTGTGTAATCAAACATTTTAAATAAGAGTTGTAAAGTGATCTATACATTCAAGAGCTTGAAAAAGGTTTTTAAAACAAATGTGGCTACTTTGTATTTGTTCCCAATATTGCTCTTCTAGACTATGTAACACTGAACAGCTCAGCCTTTCCCAAGACACAATTCTCACATCAAGCACTGATCCAGAGAGGTCAGCTCGTTCAAGATTTGCACAGCAAAGGTTGGCATGGGCTAGGTTGCAGCGGCTTAAGTTAGCCATCTTGAAGTTTATGTATCGAAGATCTAACCGAGAGAGATCTGCACCACTGAAATTTAGACCCTACAAACAAACAAAAACAGAAGTTGAAGATGAGGTTTAGTCCAGTGGTCTAAGCACAAAACTGAGGTAGAAGCTTCAGAGTTCTAATCCCAGCTTTAACACCCTCCCTCTCTGTGACCTCTGACACAATCTTTCTGACTCAGTTTCCCATTTCTAAGATATAAATATTATTTTCATCAGAGAGGTATTGGAGCATTAGCTTATGTAAGAAGAGTTACAAATAAAATTTGTTTATTTATAAAACACTGAAGCCCTAGACATTTACTATTACAATCTGCTTGAAAAACTTTATAATTCTATTTCATCTGCATACACTTTTTTTTTTTCTTGTGCATATAAGATAAAACATTAGACGCTTACCTTCATTTTGTCTTATTCACCTCTACCCCAATATAACGCTGTCCTCGGGAGCCAAAAAATCTTACCGCGTTATAGGTGAAACCATGTTATATCGAACTTGCTTTGATCCGCTGGAGAGCGCAGCCCCGCCCCCCCCGGAGCACTGCTTTACCACGTTATATCCGAATTCATGTTATATTGGGTCGCATTATATCGGGGTAGAGGTGTACTTAAATTCAGACCTTAAATATGTTCTCAAACAGGTGAATTTACGTAAGGAGCTTACAACATTACACAAAGGCTAACCAGTGTTCTCAGTCCCTTAAACCAAAGAAAAATATACGCAAGTACACCTTCTGCTCCATAGAGAGCTAATGAAATGTAAATGCAAAACCTCATACATTGTCCTCGGTTATGTTAGTTTATTTTGCATTTAAATAGGGAACTGATTAGTTCGATGAATGGCTGCTACATGAAACCTTCAACCTAAAATAATAAAAGACAAAAAGCAAAATGGAAGGGCTTTTTTTCCCCTGCATGATTGGTTCTGGATCAGCCTTATCTTTGAATCAAAACCTCCTGTCTCACATTTAAAAGGAATTAAAAGGGAAAAAAGGAAAAATCCACACACATGGCTTGGACACATCCATCACTAATTGTCACATGAGATGTAGGGCATTTTACTATTGGACTCTAGTTCAAAGCAATGTTTGTATTATACCTGACAGCGCAGTTCAGACTTAGTTGGGGTTGCCAGCAGAAATCGGACAAATTCCTTCCGGGATATAGGAGAATGATCCTCAGCTGGCTGAGAATTCTGCAAGCGAGTTAAATCAAAGAGTTTAAAACTAATATTTATAGAAGTGAGAGCTAAAATTGCTTTTTAAAAAACCCAAGACGTACAATCAAATACAATACAAAAGTTACCTTAATAGCTACTTCCAGATGTTCAATCAATGAATCAATACCAAAAAATCTGGCTTCTTCCAAAACACCTAATAAAAGAAAAAGTTACTTGGCTATTTAGAAAATAAGGGCCCTTTCCTGAATGATGCCAAGCTCCCTCCTTCGCTGGAATATGAGGAAGTTTAAAACCTCCCAAGATGTGCAAGATCTGTCCCCAGGATTGCAAGTGCATAAATTCAATTCCCCCCACCCCAATTAATCTTTAAACTCTCAGGAAGACAAAAACCATCTCCAAGAAATACATAATACAACTGTCAACCATATACATTAATTAGATGTAATTGGGGTAGAGGAAAGGAGACTTTATCCACAGATTAAAGGGAAAATCATCCATCAATTTAGTAATGGTGTTTTTCCAATAGAAGCAGTGTAAAAGATCTGGAGTACATGCGGGTTAAGGAATCAAACCAAGAATTATAGTAATAGGTTAGGGCATGCCAAGAATCCTTACAACCCTCAAGTTGAATAAGTACGAATATTTTATTTTCATTCAACTGTAAATCACAGAATTAAACTTAATCAATAACAAATGTACCAAAGTTTTTAAAACGTCTACAACCCCTCAGATATACATATACAACTCTTATTGACGCCAATAGATGTACCTAGGGGCAGAGTTTAACCTTTGAGGTTGAATAAATTTTAGGGATGTCACACAGATAATACACACCTAGCAAATTAATGCCATCGTTTACAATGAGCTGCCCATGACGCAAATAGTTCAGAATTGGTTCGAAGTATTCTGGACTGCGATCAATTAAGAATGCTCCCCTGTGATCCTGCTTATTCCCCCAGGCATCTGTTTGCACACAAAAAAATATGCATTGTATTAAATTTGATACAGTGATAACTTTTCATATTCAGATTACTACTGCCACACAGTATCCTCACACCACTCAAAGTAACAGATTGTAATGAGTTAAATAAAAGATTGACTTGAAAGGGACACAATTTGGAAGAGAACGGAGACTAAAAAAAAAAAAAAAAAAAAGAGGGGACAATTGTGAATCCAAAACACAATTTATGTTAGAGCGGTCCCCAACCTTTTTCGTCTGGTGGGCGCCAGACGACGAGCCACGGAGGACCATGGCGGCGGACGAGCATCCGCCGAAATGTCGCTGGCAAGCGGCAACGTCAATAGGTGTCGCCGCCAAAATGCCGCCGACAAGCAGCGTCATCCAGAGGCATCGCCGCTGATTTTCAGCGGCATTCCGGCGGCGATACCTCTGGATGACGCTGCTTGTTGGTGGCATTTTGACGGATGCTCGTCCGCCGGCCAGTATGCGGGCGCACTTAGATACCCCGGCGGGCGCCATGGCGCCCGCAGGCACCAGGTTGGGGACCCCTGTGTTAGAGCGTAAGAACCAGCAGGTGAATCAATATAAATCGGAGCAGAACTGGACTGTTTTAGTTTTACTGGAGCATGGACTGTATTTTTGTCTCTTGAACAGTGCTAGCACATTGATTGCATTAATTGAAACAATGGTCAAATCAGGGTGAGATGCAACTAAAAGCATTCATAAGTATTACTAGTTGTAATTTACGTTTTCAAGATGTCATACAAACTTTAAGCACAACTGGTGAAATGCAAAGCATTCTAAGTTCTGTTTTGGTACTCTAACATATACACATAAGGAGGGGGTGTCTTTAAAAAAAAATTAACAGTGTTTCTGCTAACTTTAAGGAATACGTCTATTTCAAAATACCAACCTTTATCTTTAAACATATGGGCCAGCATACTGTCAGGTTCTTTATTAACTAAAGTGCTCCTGGAAAACAAAGCAAACTCAATTTATCTTTAGCTTGTCTCGCTCAAGAGGTACATTACAACAAATCAAGAATTTCCTGTACCTACAGTTATGAAAGTGATGAGATTGAGACATTTCTCTAAATTACAATGCTGTACCAGACCTATTTTCATAACATGTATAGTGTATTAGGTCAAATTTATTCTCATAAGACATTTTACAAGGAGAGAGCTTATTTGATGGATTAAAAAAATACAGTAGAGAAGATTCCAAGTATAATTTTCCACCAAGTTTTTAATACTATCTGAAAACTGTTTTAAAATCAGTAATAGTGACCAATAAGATAACTGCACAGAAAGATTTTCTCCTAAATAAGTGATTTTTTTCAATTTTTTTTATTTGCCCTCTGAAGACTCACCAAGTGAGCATACAGTGGTTAATGTAATTATCAGTATCGACTCACGGAAGTCTAAAGTTCTTTGAAAACAAAAATTAAAGTTATATTCCCACCGTGTAGTTGTAAAGTATCGGCCTCCAACATTTAGTGTTAACCAATCCGTGTGCGACCCTGTTAGTTCTTCATGAAATTTTACGTCTGTCTGAGGATCTACATTGATGAAATGTACAAAGTGATCTTTAGTCAAGTATATTTCTGAATAACCCCACATAAGATACCTCTTCTGAAAACTGTTTGCACACTGGTGAAAACAATTTCAGATATATTTTACATCTACTTCAAATCTGTTTCTTCATAAGGCAAAACGTTAGT
>NW_020664404.1:6976589-7019324 GCF_002925995.2 Terrapene triunguis | reverse complement strand
TTCCCAATCAGTTTGAGGCAATGGAAATTGATTATCATTTACTTAGAGTCTTAGCATCCAATTCTGATCTCCCATTGATTTTATAAGTGTAACACTTAATTTCAATGGAGATACTCCCAATTTACACCAATGTAAGCCAGGCAAGAATCAAGTCCTCTGTTACTTAGCAAGTTTAGTTCAGTTCATTAGTTGTATCTCCTGTAAAATGTATAGTATCTGTTCTCTCTTGTCTGAAGTAAATACAGTCTTACAGTTTTAAATGCCCAATCCTCCAACCCTCACACATGTAATTCACAGATGGAAGGGCTGAAGGATTAAGCCACATACGTGCTCCGTGCATTGATATCCCTTTAGTATGCACATTTCTGTATAACAATTCAAATAGGTGTTAAATGTCATGACATTTAACTTATACAAGCAGTTTAATTTCTCCTCAAAATTAAAACAAAACAACACTTTGGCTATGATATCATAGCATTTCTGTTTTGGCAAATTAAAACATAAGATGACCTGTAGATAGGAGAATGCTAAAGGGGGAAAATGTTAACTCTCTCTTGCTTCAGGGCATAAAATGACTTCAAACAAGGTTCAGGATGGAATCCACAGAGTCATGCAGCATTTCATAACTGACCAGGGGCACTTGTGATGGGATTTGCTTTCCTCTAAAGCATCAGGTATTGACCACTGTTAGAGGTAGGTTATTAAAGTCTAGTTATTGAAGATCCCGGAGGACAGCCCTAAGTTTTCTAACCAGTATCTACACAAACTGCTTTTTGAATGGCTTCTGTAGCACTTTCTTCATATATTTTCATACAACAGCATATCAGTATCCATATCAATTAAGTTAGCTTTTGTTTGGACAAACATTACCTAATCAATGCGATATCATCAATGAGTCCACCTTTCCCATTGTACACACTGGTCGCTTTTATTCCAAGCTTATTACTAGCCACAGACAGCAAATCTGATAATGTCCCATAAACAGCCACCACCTATAAACAGAAGACAGGTAATTTAGTGCTGCAGATACCATATGTGGATAATTTTTCTGGACATTTAAACTACTGTTTTTAAAAGAAGAACACGCATTAGCTACATTTAATATGAAGGGGGGGGGGGAAAACAACAAGCCCCCATGCCACAATCTAATGGCCCTCTCTAATGAGTTGAAAGTTTTAAAGTTTGCTTTGGTTGTGTCTTTATAATAACTAAGAAATACCTTGAGCATTAAAGGATTTTTTAAAAACATCTTTTATTGAATGTACAATGATGATTAGAATCCTACTCTATCTAGTAGGACTTAAGCCTCTTATTTTAAATCCCTCTAATTCTCTCTCCATTCTACTGCTCATGAAATTACTGCAAAATTTCTTTAAAACAAAACACACAGAAAGTCCCCAAGAATAAACAGCCAAGGGTGTGGGGGGAAGCCTCCAGAGTATCGAAGTGTTTACAACTGGGAACATAAGAAGTGTCATGCCGGATCAGGCCAGTGATACATCAAGTCCATTCTGAAAGTAGCCAGTACCAGATGCTCAAAGGGAAAGTTCAATAAACTAGTGAGCAATTTAGAACGACCTACTCACGAGCATTTCCTAACCCCCATCACATAGTGGTTGATTTGTGGCCTAAATCTTGAGGGTTTATATCCCCTTATAAAAATATATATATTAACTTAATTTTAGATGTTCTCATTGTCCATATAAATGTGCAAGCCTTTCTTGAATCCTAAGCTCTTGGTCTCAACAGTACCTTGTAGCAACAAGTTCAAGAGGTTAATTACACATTGTGTAAAAACAAAAATAAGAATCTGTGGACACGTAATAATGTTACTAAGCTCTCAAAAATAGCATAACTTTTAAGCAAACTGGCACTATGCTCTATCATTCAACAGATCTCTATTTTTTGTACCAAAAGAGGAACTAGTTTGTTGATGTGTGTCACAACATGGACACTGATTTTTCTTTTTAAATTACCAGGCATTGCCAAATATCAGCCCATGATCCAAAGGCAGTATATGGAATTGAACAGTGTAGCCTGTGGTCATTCATCGGTAATAAGCATGTCCATTGGAGACCACAGGTCACTCCATGCCTTGCTCCATCTTTTTTGCACTGATTACAGCAATCCTTATTTGTCTGCTTGGACAAATAACGATGGCTGTAATCAGCGCAAAACAGGTTCAGGAAAGTTGACAGTGAACTACATGTAAATTCTGTAGCAGCACCATCTCCCTCAGCAAAATTCCTCCTCCCATCATAAAGTGACCAACTACTTTATGCCACACATTAGTTATTGGGGGTGGGAAGCATAAATAATAAAGTGATAAGGATGACCAGGAGATCTGCCTTTGGCTCTGTGTATTGCCGCAGGCGAATAACAACTTTTGTATGTCAGTTTGCCCATATGCAAAGTAGGAAGTCTATTACTTCCTTACCTCTCCGGGAGGAATAGCCAGTTATTCCTTGTGCAGCGTGCTGACCACATGAATTGCTATACAAGTGCCAAGAATTTTAGAAATGCAAGGTATTGTTAGACAAAACACAATGCTGACATAGTTCCTCCCACCTTGATTTGTTTTCACTAAGTTACTGTTTAAATATTCTGAAGCCAAGTAGTGCAATAACCAATTATTGATGTCACACTCCTCAATGAGAGCACCAGCCCAGCCACTTACTGCAGCCGTAACCAAACTTCTGACTTTGGCAGATGTACCATATGTATAAGACCTAGCAGAAACCACAGTGATCCAATTGTTCCCATTTGTCAAGTGTTAAGACTGGGGGTGCTATCATAACCAACCCTAGCAACAGACTGGAATAGCAGAAACAGAATCAACTCTGTTAGTGGCATTTACTCAAAAAAAAATTGGAGCATTAAAATGCTGTAATAGCTGAGGATTTCTTTTCCATTCTATTTCTCCATCTCCCCTTTCCCAGTCACTTGAAATGTCAGGTGTTTAATGATATCAGGGCCTTGAGAAGGTCCCTAAAGTCAGAATCTCCACAAAATGCAGACTGGGAGAACGGAGTACTGCTCAAGGTACAAGACAAGCACCAATTTTGTTGTGTGTCAGAACAAGCTTAGCCAGTTCCAAAGCAATGCATTATTTATGGTCTCAGTGCCTCTTCCTAATCACCACACTGCCTATTTTTGTTAGGATGAGAAAAAAGGGAACGGAAAGAGCTGTCAAAAAGTGAGGAGGGTGAGGGGAAATCTACTATATAATTGATCCTCACTGGACTGAGACCAAAAAACCTCACCCTAATAAAATCTAAAAATATGGTGAAGGACAAAAGAAATGTGCATGTGCGTTTGCGGGAGGGGAGGGTGAAGGGCAGACAATAAATGAAGTTTCAAGAAAGCAGAAAAGGAAACAAATGGTGACATTTATAAGACTATTGCTTTTATGTGCATAAATGGAGAAAATATGAAGATAGCTGCTGAAAGAATATTAGATGCACAGTATTGTAGAAGCACTTCTTGCTGCAATATCTCCGTACTGGTCAATTTATACAGCCCTACTGGTCTCGGCTAAGAAAGCAGCAATTTAATAACTTTTCCCACAGGACCGGGGATGCCAGGCATCCTGCTGCTCACAGAGAAAGTCAACTAAGGGTTTCAAGGAGGGGATGATGGGCCAAACTGAGCCCCAATGTAAGTGAGCTTAACTCCACTGAAATCAAATGACTTGAATCTGGTTACTCCAGGACTGAATTTGGTGAAGTGGCAATAAACAGTGAAAGGACCACCAATATTGCAAGTGTTTTTATATACTGATTGTTTATTTAGTTGAAAGCTAAATATTGCTCATTTGTTCTGTTCCAGAGCTCTCTAACATAGCTTTCCATTGCAGCAGTGAAGATTAAGTCAGTTCTGTCATTCCAGTTAAATAACTCATGAGCTATGATCTAAGGCAGAATGGGAAAAGGAGCTATGTTTAGTAAGACCTAGAAAGACCAGGTGGGTGAGGTAATATATTTTATTGGAACAACTTTTGTTGGTGAAAGAGACAAGCTTTTGAGCTTACACACAGCTCTTCTTCAGATCTTGGAAAGGTACTTAGAGTGTCACAGCTAAATACAAGGTGGAACAGATTTTAATACCGGACAGTTGGTCATCATTTCTTTTTAAGATTTGTACACCGGCTAAGCCTTGAGAACTGAGCCACTCTCCTCCTTCAGAGATTATTTCAGAAGACTCAGTGAGTAAAGTTTAAGATCATTTGTTAGCAGATAACTGAAAGTTTAGATATATCATGGTAGTTAGAGATGGAAAAGACAGGCCATCACAGAGTCCATTATTGAAAGTGCATGCATATCTCCCCACCCCCCAATAGAGGAAATATCTCACATTAAACCAACACTACATTAAATTTTGGGCTAAAGGCCAATCCAGCCTTAGATGGCTATTTATAAAAACAGAACCATAAGCAGCCTGCAGACTTTAATTTACAGACCTGTCACTGCAAACTAGAAGGAACAGAGCAGGACCTGCATTAACAATGACAATGTGAATGTGACTTTAAACACATGGAACCAAGGAATTCTCCCCCGCACCAAAAGAAAAGTTAGTGAATACTTTACATATGCTCACTCTTAATGAGCTCAATCCCATTCCCATGGACTTCAATAGAAGTAGGACTAGGCCATAACAGAGAGGATCAGTGGAAAATCGGGCAAATGCAGATGTTCTTGAAAGAGGCTAGCCCCAGATACTGAATTACTATATTCTACCCATAGAACTGGTATAGGATGGACAGCAATGCAAAGTTTCCCCCATCCTGTCCTGCCCATGTGTCCCAAACCTATCCTAGAGGGACCCACTCTAGAGAATGAAAAGATAATTCAGTCTCCAAGCCATGAAAAGGAATTGCTGCAGCTGAGGCTGAAGTTTATTACACATAACAAGTACATAGTAATAGATCCTTAACAAAGTGCACCGAAATTCTAGCATCTCTATAAATAAGTCATTCATTTCTTAATTTTAATAGTGTAACATCTTATTCTTAACACTATAAAAATTGAATAAAACTTAAAAAAGCTTGAACTTCCTTGTTTGAGGGAGGGAAGGAAAGAGGGATCGTGTATTGGAGGCAGGGAGAAGAAAATTAAGGGTCTAATAACAATTAGAGATTTCACCAGAGGTTGAAGGCAATTCCCTTGTGTGTATAATAGAAGGATATTTATAGAACAATTCCCTTCAGGTAAATATGATTCATACACAGACACTATTAAGTTTATATATTGTCTTAAGAGTTTTAATTGCTGTTTTGGTTATAACGTCTCTGCAGGGCCAGAGATTTTAGAAGTAAAAGAACTATTACTACGACTATTATATACTAGTATTACAATCAGACTACACTGGGAGACCGAGGGAAATTTTTCAAAACATGACTACCCCAGATATATGCCTGTAGATTTATTGCAACATGTCTACCCACACAACCCTGCAGTATTTTTCCCCCCACCTCAACAGCTACAAACAAGTTAGCAGGGCTTAAGTCATTCACACAAAATTTGTGCATACCGACTGCTGTGCCTAAAAAAAAAAAAATCCACCTTTATAGACAGATTTGAAAACCCATCCTCCATCATCAGCAACCTCATGGTACTTAAACAGGGTGGATTTATTTAAATCATTGTTTAAATCACCAAGTGGAAAGCCTCGATTTAAATCATCAATTTTAATCAACTTTTCCATTTGTACTTCAGTTATTTTCTAAAAACATAGTCCTCTCCTTGGTTAAGATCAACATGTTTTCATGGTTATTTACATCTAAATAGAGCCTTTACACTAAAACTGGCACATCTTTTTGCTACCTCGGAGGATACATTATAACTATATACATTTATTTGAGGAATTACGGTATATAGCATATTTTCAGATTCTTACTAATTGTACATTTTTAGTATATTAGAAAATGGTGAATGATATATTGCTTATTTACTAGATGGTTAAATTTTTGCTCATTACTTGTGTCAAGCTGTATTAGTATGGTAACTGGAATTTAAACAAACACACAAAACAGCATATACAATTTGTTTTTATTAAACAAAACAGCCTTAAATGTTTTGGACGCATAAACCTCATCAAAAAATGTTTCATATTTACAACTAAATGACTAAGTAAACAGAGAGATTAACTGTAGTCAGTGAATTAAGCTGATTATTTCAGGTCAGTCTAGGAAAGTTTTCAAATATGCTTAAGTGAAAGAGAGTGGCACTTAAATTCCTACATGCCTAAGTATTTTGAAAATCAGACAGTCTCCTAAGTTACTTAGGCTAACCTACTGTGCCACACTTATAAAGTTTGACCTCAAAAGTCACATGGTTTTCCCTCGACTCTTTCTTTTATATGGAAATGTAGACTTTAACTCAAAGTTTTTGATAGAGACTCATGGATTCAATAATATACTTATTATTTAAATGTTTTAAGATATTATATAAAATTTAATTTTAAACGAAGCTTCTTAAACATTTTTAAAACCTTATTTACTTTACATACAATAGTTTAGTTGTAGATTATAGATTTATAGAAAGAGACCTTCTAAAAACGTTAAAATGTATGACTGGCACACGAAACCTTAAATTAGAGTGAATAAATGAAGACTCGGCACACTGCTTCTGAAAGGTTGCCGACCCCTGTCTTAGGCCTTGGCTACACTCAGGACTTCCCAGCGCTGCCGCGGAAGCGCGAGTGTAGTCGCGCCGCCAGCGCTGCGAGAGCTCTCTCGCAGCGCTGTAGGTACTCCACCTCTCCGAGGGGAATAGCTTGCAGCGCTGCAGGCTCTGATTACACTGGCGCTTTACAGCGCTGTACTCGCTGCGCTCGGGGGAGGGGGGGTGTTTTCACACCCCTGAGCGCAGTAAGTTGCAGCGCTGTACAGCGCCAGTGTAGCCAAGGCCTTAAACTAAAGATTAAACTTTAATTCCTGGAGACTTCAGGACAGTCCTGGAGGGTTGTCCTGGCAACCCTAACTGTAAGTCATTTGTACCTGCAAAAATTCACATCCACAAACCTGTGACACCCACAAAAATAAATACATACAACCAAAGAGCATTCAGTGTTCACATACGCACAGGGCACCAGTGGCATCCCCTCCCTATTTCCCCTCCTAGCCCCGCTACCCCTGACAGCTCCTCTGTCCTTCACCCCCCCCAATACCCTTCATACTCCACCCCCTCCCCAAGCTCCACCCTTAACTCCCCCTCAAATTCCCGTCCCCCAAATCTCCCCTGCCCTCGAGCTCCACCCCGCCTCCAAGCGCCCCCCATCTCCCCAGGGTCAGATCCCTCCTTCCACCTCCCCCAGCCCCACCCACTTCACCTCAGAGCCCCTCCCCCCTTCGCCAGGCCCCCCCTCACCTTCCCGTTCTTGGGGGTGCCATTAACGAACAGGGTGACCCGCCTCATGCTACCAGCGCTCCTGAGGCCACGGTACGTCGCCGCCAAACCCGGAAGCGAGCACCTCTGACTGACATAGCCCAGCCCCAATCAGAGACCCACTCCCACTCCTCTTGCCCAATGGGAGGCAGACAAGGGAGGGGCGTTCCTCCATGCAGGTGTGGAGGTTAGGCAGGGAGGATTGACAGGGGGGAACGTTCTGCTTCGGGGGGGGCGGGGTCCCGGTTTTGGCCAATCAGAGCTCTAAGAGCGAGGGGGCTTGAGAAGGGCAGGGCGTCACTGGTGATGGCCAAACAGCATGAAAAATTACTCCCTAGACTTCTGATTGGCTAGCGTGTGTCACGTGGGGCTGGACCGGCCGTTTAATGGGTTGTATTTCAAAATTAATACGCTATCCAATCGCGTCGAAGCTGTGTTTCCTGCGCGCTGCCGGGACTCGCTGCAGGGAAAATAGTCCTGTCCCTCGCAGAGGTTCTCAGAGATTATCTGAGCCCCTAAACCTGCCGGAGGTGGCCTTCTTCCTGCCACCCCACTGGTTTGGATGGCATGTGCGCAAGTTGATGCGGCTAGGAGGGAGAGCGGCTCTCGGTGCGGGGCGGGTTGACCCTGCGGAAGAATACGCATGTGCAGGGCTTGGAATGAGTTTGAATGAAGAGGCGGGTCCAGCCCGTCAGCCGTAGTTTTCTCCTCGGCCGGATCGTCCTGGATTCGGGAACCGCTGTGGGTGAGGTGGGGGATATGAGAGAGGGAGGGGTGCTGGGGGGTAGAGGGGGGATATGAAAGGGAGGATGGGGGGGATTGTTTGATAGACCCTTGGGCACTGGGGCTCTTCTCCGCTGCCCCTCCCGGAGCCGTCTCGCCTTCCCCCGCAGGGCCTTTTTGTCAGCTTCTGCTACACTCTCCAGTGACACCACTGAGAACCAGTGCAGTCTAGTTGCCTTTCTCTTTGCGGCCCCCACTGCACCTCCTTTGGGTGGGGGGAGGAACGTGCACCAGCAGGTGTGAAGCTTCTAGCCTGTCCAACAAACGTTCCCCTCTCCTCTTTTCTACCCATCCCCGTCACCTTCCGTTTCTTTATGTTGCCCAGTCATATGCCAGACACCTCCTGTATCCCCAAAAGCTTCCAATCTAACTTCAGATGTTAGCACAACAAAGGGGACAATAAAACAATTAGAAGTAGGTACGTGGAAGGAAGGACCAGATTGTGTGGTTGTCAAGCAAACCCACGTGCACAGCATGGTGCAGCAGGCTTTTTTTCTTTAAAAGCATCTGTTATTTTTAAAGTAACGCCCTACCCTTAATACTCTACAATCTCGGCTTTTTCCTCACATTACTTATGCCATGTACCAAAGCAGTTTTCCGCTTTTCAAAGTGGGAGGGGCTGCTTTGATAATGAAGGGCTGTAACATTAGTTACTTTGCAATGTTCTTGTAATAATAGTCAGTCACATTGTGACATAGCTTAATTAAGCATTGTTATGATGCTATAGACTATATGCTTGTGCTATACTGGGCTTAATTTTGGGTTGTTTATTTTTTTGTTCTGTTTAACTTGACACTATCCTATTACCCTACTTTGGATGGTAGAATGTTTTCTTTTTATTTAAATAAGCAAACTGATTTGTCCTGTTATGCTTTAGATGAACATTATCTCAGAAGTTGGAGATTTCCCTAATGAATGTGCTAGCTGGTACTCACTTTCTTGTTTGTGTGGTGTTGTCAATATCTGCCAAAAGATAATTGGGATTCTAGACTGTGCAGTGCAAGTTTTAGTAGTGCAGCCCTTTTACAATGTATGACTGGTTGAACTCCCAATAGATCTTGAAGTCAGTGGGAGTTGTGGGTGCTCTGCACTTCTGTAAAATCAGACCAAAATACAGACTTAAGAAGTTAACTTTAGGCATTCACTTTTTGAAAATCTTGGCCAAGTGTATGTTTGAATGCTTAATTGTGTATGTGTGGGAGAAGACATTTAACTCTCAATCATACATTGAAATAAATGCATCTAGTATTCAGTGTGTGATAAGTGCCACAAATTAAGCTTCAGAGCTCCAATGCGATCATATCTATAGTTCTACACACTTAAGTCTAACATTTATTTCAGTGTGACAAAACTAAATGCAAGATCTGTGACTCGAGATTTCAAAGTCTCAAAAAAAAAATCTAAGTAGTGACATTTATATAAACCAGAACTCTACTGCACATTAAAATAGTCACTCTGTAGTATTAACACAAAAAACTATGCACAAGGGGCAAGATTTTAAAATAGATTGGGAGGGGGCTTGACATTTCTGACTTTGGTGATTTGGAAATCTCCACCCTAATATTGCGTTAGCATAGTTTTGTGTGTGTGTGTTTAATATAGACATCCACATACTTCAGAATACTGTGCATATAATATCTGATATTTACAATAAACTTCATAGCTAACATTTCATACTTGCCTCCATAGGAAGGCCAGCTGCATCTTCTAACAACTTTACAATGTCTGCATGTTGTGGCTGTTGCTTTTACAAAAAAACATAAACATGTTCTTACTGACAGAGCCGTGATTACAAGAGAACAACAAGACTGATTGTGTTTTTTGGAAGCTCAGAATACAGCACTGACTATGCGCAGACAATCTAGACAAATTATAAACACCGTTGCTGACGTCAAAGAAAATATGGAAGGAATTATTGAAGAAGATAGAGATATTTCGTCTATGCCTGTTTCAAAAGACAAGATTGTCAGAGTGGATGAATCAAAAAGCACAAAGGTTTCAGAAATGGAAAATTTAAATGGCAGGAGCCCCACAAATGTGCAGAAACCCAGAGTGAAATGCAATAAATATGTGGGGAGAAAATCATATCAGAGTAGTAACGATGATAGTAAACTGACAGTTAATGAAAGCCTTTCTGTTAAACAAACAGGAAACTTACTTGAACCTTCCTTGTCCTTTTTGACATTAGACAAACTGCAAAGTCCTTTTTCAGAAGGCAGACCTACATTTTTGGGTGCTGCAAGCTATCTGACGCCAAACAAAAGTGAAGCAGATGTAAAACCTAATTGTGGAACATCGGAGAAACTAATGAAGAAACCTATTGATTTTGCTAGTGTAACAATAGCTGAATTTGGGATTACTCCAGAGTCTTTTACTGCTAAGCCATCTGTAGGTAAGGGTTGATAAGGTGACTCTAAAAATGAAAACTTCAAAATATTGTGCTTCATATGTGAGTGAGAACACATCTGGTATCTTGCATAATTTACATTCCCTTAAATATTTAATGGTGGACATGAATCCATCTTCAGAAGATTTCAGGGCATTTGAGACCACTTTTAAATGAAAAATGCTCTTAAATTGAATTGAAATGTGGTGGGTGGAAGCTGTCAAGAGAACTTATTTGAAATCTGAGGGTGTTAATTTATGATGAAATCCATCTATTTAAAAAAATTAAAACAAAACAAAGTTGTTATAAAAATCCCAAGATTGCTGACGTAGCTGGAAATACTGTTGAAATAGGCAACAGAATTGGCTTCTCACAGCATAAGACACCCATAATGCAGATATGCTGAGTTCAATATAAAATATTGATATGCCCATGTAAAATGGCAAAATGATTTATTTTCTGAATGGTTTATCTGATTGGGTGGATGTCAGTTTCATTCACAGAGTAATACGACATAATGGGCATTTCTGGTAATAACAGATACAGGTTTTATAAGAGTGAGTTGGAAATAGTGCAGGAGAGAAAAATTGTGAGGAATTGTCCAACATTCACCGTACTTGGCATATAGAGTAATTTCCTATTAATCATATGTTTTCTTGGGTAGAGGGGAAATACTCTGACTTCCTAGAGCTGTGTTCAGCCAACATGAGATCATGGGAATAGGATCAGCTGGAGGAAATTTTGCAAAAGTAACATAGGGAATTTTCTTCATCCCATGTGCTTTATAGCCAAATTTTGATGTTTCTGTCAGTGGCACAGACTCATAAGTACAACTAAGTGTGCAATTTCACAATCCGTAAGTAGAGCTTCTTGAAATACAAATTATGATCATTTTGCACTGGGGTAAAGTAATGGTGATTATTCCACTGCACAGCCTTTTATATATTCTAGCTACATTAACATTACAATTTTCCACTGTCCCTGTTTAAAGGCACAAAAGTGCAAAGCAGGATGTTAAACATGTTTAGTAACCTATCTAGGAACTGTCAATATGGTTCCCCCCAGGGAAACAAACAGTGTTAGGCCTCAGTTTGGGGATGTATGGGTTGTTGTCCCCGTCCCCCCTCCCCACTCCCATGCTAGAGAGCTGAGGGAGGGTAGTCTTTCATGGCACAATTCTCTCCCACTCTTAGCCCCAAACCCTGTGGAAATTCCAGCAGAACTTTCTGTGAAAGCTTATGTTGATCATTGCAGCATTAACTTTCTATCTCCTGGGTCTTGTACTCTGGAGAAGTGTTGAGTGTAAGAACGTTCATGCTGCCAAGGAAAGGGACACCAAGGATTGATTTGAGGAAGTTTTTCCTTTAAGCCTTTTTGTTTTTACTTTCTGTGAAGACCTTTTCTTGGTCTCCCTAACTTTCTGCATCGCAGTACTGTTTGCCTGATAACTCATTTTTATCCAGAGAGGAAACTGCTTTATGCTTTCTGGAGAGAGAGAGAGAGAGAGGTTTCAAATGCTTGCTGTTTTATTTTTCCTTCTAATGAAGACAACATTGCAAATATAAAACTTTGCTTCTATTACAAAAATGTAGGTGTTGTACAATTTCCCTGCTATTTTAACAGACTTGTAAGTGTTCTCCTGAAGCTTCATTGTGTTTTTCTTCTTGCATTGTTTTCATTTCAGGGAAATCCATGGCTTTAAAACTTAGGCGCAGATCTACAATTGGAGTACGGGGTTCCCCTGAAAATAATAGCCTTATTCGATATCTTGCCCAACAAAGGAGGAACAGAACCGAAGACCCTTTCACAAAGGTGGGAATTTTTTTCAGAGTTGTGCAATATGGCTAGTGGAGGAAATCAGCTTCAGATATTTCACATCTTGAATGAATGTGACAATGTTCACCATTTCACTTTTATAGTCAAGCTTTTTTTAGTTTAGATTTTGAATAGGAAGAAAATCAGATTAAGGATATGTCTACACTACCGTCTTAGTTGACCTATGTTATGTCGACTTAGTCACCGCAGTAATTGCTGTGGTGGCTGATGTCCACAGTACCCACCTGTTGGTGCTGCGTATCCTCACCAGGAGTGCTTCCACCAACTGAAGAGGGACAGTGAGGGGGGGCTGAGAGCCAGAGCTCTCAGCTCCCCACTGGAGCCCAGCTGCCCATTGGGCTTCTTGCCTCCTACCTGGTAGCAGGGTGGGGAGGGAAGCCTCCTGGGGCTTCAGGCCTCTGGCAGGGAGATCCACACCCAGAGCTCAAGCTGAGAGCCAGGAGCTAGGCTTTCTTCTGAATGTGAGGGCTCCAGCAGAGCTGTGAAATTGACAAGATAGCAAACAGCCGATGTAAGGCACGCAGTGTCTATGCAGACATTGCATCGTCCTAACATGGAGGTGGAATTATGTCGGTGTAGTAGGGCACTTACATTGGTGGGAGCAAGGCTGTAGTGTGTACACTGACATAAGACAGTTTACGACAACCTAATTATGTCAAACTAACTGTAGTGTAGACCAGGCCTAACTTGTACTGAAGGAAAGAGAAGGCAAGTCTGAAGGAAGAAAACAAAAATAGAAATAACAATGGACTTACTTATGATACTTAACACTTTTCCTACTGAGAATTGTGGGGAGCTAAAGTTGAGGCCAACTGGCTCCAATAAATGTATTTTAGTAACTCATATTCTTATTTATTGAAAAAGAGTTAGCTTAAAAGAATGTGAAGGTAAAGCTACACTTCTAAAACTGTTAACACCCTCTTCATTCCTCCTTGTTCTCCCATACCCCACCCCTGGCTTTGCTAGCTATTTCCTTGTATATTTGTTGCTCAAGTAATGTTAATGAAGCTCCTTTTAAAAAATCTTAGAGGAAAACATGTTAGATGAGGGCTACTTAAAAACTTTGCTTTAGAACAGACTGAGGCTGTTTTTACAGCTTAATCTTTACAGCCCATTTGTTAAACTTCCTCAAAGTGTGTACATATGTTTGAGTTATTGGATTGAAAAACTTTGTTCTGTATTGGAATATTAAAACAAGTTTAAATACTGCAGAGGTTGAGAGTAGATAGTAGAAACCTAAAGGTAAAAAATATTACAGTGATGATGTAATTATCTCAAAACCAACATTACAAACCCAGGATATTCTGAATTAAGGTTACGTTTAGAATAATTCGGAACATGTTAAGGTATGGAGATGCACATATAAGTTGCCCAAAAAATCTCAACTCTGCCCTGCAATAACAGTATAATTATGACAAAGGCATTTTAGTGGGTGTGGTCCCAATTATATTAGACTGACTTGAAAGAATCATTCACTTTTTTTTTCATATTTCTTTCCTCTCATAGTGTCACTACAGGGCTAAATGCCTTACGTGGGTGTTGTCATACCTTTACATTTTTGGATTGCCTATAGGTGTACATATAGCTCCTGAATTTCTTGGATTTGTAATGTTTGGTTTTTGCAATAATTACAAAGTATTAAGACTATTCAAGGCATATTTTTAAAAATGCACAAATATTAAATTTCTTAATTAACCCAGTTTTTAACTCCTAGATGAAGTAATGGATCTTAAAGTCTCAGATAATTCATTCTGTACTTAAAGTGCTGTTAGTTTGGGAAAGGCTAACTTTTTTTCATACATAAGAGGCTGGATTCCTGTTTTAAGCGCAAAACAAAACTCAGCCTTAATTATGGAGTCACAAACAACGTTTCTATAATTATGTACATATCTGTTAATATCCTGTAATATCACTTTAAGGTATAGTTGCTTTTCACATATGTTCAGTTCATCCTTTTACATCATAAAGTGCCTGTGTGCATCATAAGGTTCTGACCATATTGAAGACCTGGGGTCCAGTGTTCATTTCACTGGACTATCACTCTAACATGTCATTGAAGTCAAATTTTTAACTGTCCATTTTTTCTTTCCTCTTCTTCTGAGGTATAACTGGAGGTTGATTTCTTATGGGGAATTTAATATTCAGGAGTTCTAGATGTGTGGTTTTTTTTTTTTTTTTTTTTTTTTTTTTATAAAATGTCAGTGTTGTATGTAGTTATGTCTAAAATATAGAAAGATGCTGTTACTCATACAATTTAGTTTACATGAATGTGAATGGGGCGGGCAGAGGCAAACTGCTTTGGAGGGACAAGTGTAGGAGAGAGAGAGAGTCAAACTGTATTGTTGTGCAGTAGTATATTTGAGATTAATCCTTTTCTACATTTTTCATCATAGAACTCGGGGACAGTATCCGAGTGAAACACAAGGCCATTTTAAGATGCACTTATTTGTCTCTTTGATTAAGTTTGTGCTGTTGTGTTAACATTCTTATTCCTCTTCAGCATTTGTAAGTTTCAGCTTTTTAAAGAGCATAAATGGATTATTTTTTTCATGTCCTAGCAGGCCAGCCCTTTTAAACATCAAAATGTTGGCTCGTTAAAGGATAAAATATCTGCCTTCAAATCATCTTTTCAGTCAGCGGAAGAGGACGAAGAGAGGGCTTGCTTTCCTGGGCTCTCGCAGGAGGAGAGAGTGTCCCAGGCAGCAGGCTATTGTAAGTAATCTATATCTGCAACCAAAAAATGTCAATAATGTTGATGGTAATTTAATTTTGGTCTGAATAGAACAAATGATTGTTCTATTGTAATAACCCAGTTTCAAGATTCATCTTGAATCATGGTTTCACAGAATAAAAAGGTAAACTAACTGAAAGGTCCAGTGTGTTTATCTGTTGCCTAAGTGACTTCTCTGATAGTTTTTTACTTTCTAAAATTTTATGTAGTACTATTCTGACTATGGTTAGTATACTTTTTGGACAGTTAATCAGGCTTCTTGTCTTTTACTTTTCATTGAATGTGTTTTTATTATTTGCCCCTCTTTCATAATGAATTCATCGATCTAGAGACTGAAATCAAGTTACTATTTGCAAATTTTGCATTGGTCCTTACATTTCTGGTAACAATTCCAATTCTGTGAAGATTTGGTGTCCAGTACCTTCTTCAAAAAATGCAGTAATATTTGGAAATTACATTTTATTTCTTTGATATATAATTAACGTACTCAAATGCTGAAAGAACTCCAAATTATTGATAAGTTGCCCTATCCCCTAAGGCCTCTAAGCCATCCAATAGGAAAAGAAAATTAACAGATGTTGCACATGAACAGTTAATGTGGCTCAATGGTAAATATAGAAGAGATGCCAGAAAATACATTGCTATATTCTACTTTATTACTTACCTGAGCCCTTTATACTACTGCTTTCCATACCATCCACAAAATAACCATCTAGTTTTGGTTGTTTGCTTTATTTAAAACCCCCAAGAAAATGAAAATAAGTAATATAGTACTACTTGCAAAATAGAATTCAAAAGGTGTTCTTAATTTTGTCTGACTAGAGAGACTTCTAGCTTATCTATCTTATGCAGTGAAGTGATGTAAATGATCTACATGGAAAATCTAAGGTTTGTTTATTTTATTAACTTACAAATGCAGCTCAGAACAAACCACCTTTTACAAAACAGCATGAACAGTTTCAGTTGAGTGAAGAGTTAGCATCTGAACACAAGAGTGTTGCGTACAGGGAAAACTGGAAAGAAAAATTAACTAATGGTGATAAAAGTCCAGCCAGTATCCAGGTATGCAAGATTGTCTCTCCACCAGAGGAGGTGCCCATCATTGAAACTACTACTGCTACAATTTCAACGGTATGTGTATATCTTTAAGGGGGTGAGGGGGATTAATTATGAAATTGCATCAGCAGATCCCTCTTGTAGGAATTAAATTCACATTGTGAGCAGTGGAACTGCTGATGGAGCAAAAATCTGTTGGGGGTACTGGTGCATTGACTACATTGAAATTTAGTTCCTCTTCTGTCACCAGCAATTATGGGCCCGATACCACAATGTGGATGGTTTGTGTTTTTTTCAATTTTCTACATTTGTAGGCTTAAAATGTGTTTGCCTACTGTAAAGTCTTGTAATAGACAATGTTATCTTTTGTCTTGTAATCACACACAGGTTTAATTCACAACTTCCATTTACAGAAATGAATATTATTTTAATTTTGTAACTTACTACATTTGGCACCTGTAGATTTCTTGTACATAGGTCAAATCACACTTCAAAGTTCTATGTGAGGGTAGAGCTTGATGATAATGGTACAGAGCAATACCTCTTCATTGGAAACACCCTCCATGTGTGCTCTAGGTTCTGCCTGTTACAACTATGAGATTCATGTGGACAAATTTTGAACGTGTCGGTTAACTAATGTAATCGTTCAGAAGAGATGCAAAACAAAGGTTCTCCATGCCTCTCCTCCTCAAGGAAAAAGGCATGTTATTGCCTCTGCACAAATAGGGGAAGGGGAGAGAAACCCTACTGGATGTCATACAAGTTCTACTTAAGATATGCCATACATCAGAATTGCTAGCCCACTGGTCTGTCTTGTCAGGTGTCCTATCTGATAGTGGCCTCCACCAGAAGCTCCAGGGAAAGGTACAAGTAACCTGCAACAAAAAACAGCTCTTAGGGAAGTTTCTTCCTAACCCGCATCAGTTAGTCGGTACTTTGTTCCCTGAAATATATTACTACTTTATTTTCCTTATTTTTATTCCCAACTAATGTACCTCTGATTTTTCTTATTTACATACATTTGAAATCCTCTTTTGAATTCTGATAAGCTTTTGGTCTTGCTGATATTTTGTGGCAATAAAGTCAACTAAAGAGACTAATAATGTGATAATGAAAACTGTATTCCTACAGAAGGAATATTACCTGACTCTTTAACATGCATTATATGCTCAAAGAAAAAGGGAAAAAGTCATAAGCAGCAGTTGCTATTAAAGTCACCATTTGCCAACAGTTACCTCACAGTCCTTGCCTACAGATAGACTAGAAAGTTACCTATTTGATCCTGTACTTGACAGCCTTCCAAGTGAACTGCAAAGCCTTTTAATATTTTATCTTCGTCTTTCTTCTAAATGGGCCTCAGGCTTGTCTCCGGTTAAAATTTGGGGCTGGGGGTTGGTTTTGTTTTGAGTTGGGTTTTTTTTTTTTTTACGTTGGAAATATCAAGTCTTGCCGTGTGTGTGTGTGTGTGTGTGTTTTGAGGACTCGAACTGAGAGAGAGAGAGTGTTTAGTCAGAAAGCTTAACTGTTTTGGTTCTTGATTTATTTGCTGTTTAACTGAAACGCCTGGCAAACACTTAAGAGAGAAGCTTTTTTTTGTAAACGATTCAGCACCCCATCCCTTCAGTTTAGGATTGAGAGCTCCAACTCTTGTCCTGCAGAAGCTCCTCTTTGTCTTCCCTTGACGATCAGAGCTGATACATCAGAGGTGAAAAATAAGCATTTGAAACCACTCATTTAAAAAGACTATTTAGACATAGAAACAAATTTCAATGAGCACAAACATTTTCTTTATGGTTCACTTCTAATAACTTTAAGTAACAAAGCTGCGTTCAGGTTTTTGCTTTAAAAATATCCATGACTTTTTATATTTTTGAAAACTGTTTTACTGCATTTCCTTGCATATCAGTATTCTGGTAAAAAGAGCTATAATTTCCTTTTTCTAGGAAATTCCCTGTACGCCACCAACTACTGAATCTGGAAGCTTATCTTTAGAGATTATTCCACTAACGGGCATCCCAAAGACACCACGCAGTAAGAAGATTCATCACTACTTTTGTTACTACTCTTAAAAACTAAATATGCCTTATTAATTATGTTTCCATTTCACAAGCAGTGATGCTATCTCTTTATGATTAGGAGTTTCAAATACAACAGAAGTCAATATTGCTTTGTGCTGTATTACCAATGCTGGCAAAAAAGTGCCGTGGATGATGATGTACTATTCAATTGCTGCTGCAGAGAAGCTCAAATTAATCTGGTTCCCAGATTTATGCAGCTCTTTTTGCTATAAACTACAATATTTTAGGAAATGCTTCTTTTAAATGAGAATTTAATAGAAAATTAGGTATTCTGTACCCCAACAAGAGTAATAGGAGATTCTCAAGAGTGTAGAAAAGAAAATAACCCAAAGATAGGAAACAGTCTCATGTAAATGATTCTTTTGCTGTAATTCTTGATATTTGTTAATCACTCTGAACTTGCTTTGATTTTCTGAACCTCTAATGTTGTTACCTTTTTAAAAAGCCTTTCTCTTCTAAAAAGCTTTATTTTATAACTAACAAGTATTACAACACATTACAAATTTACGTTCTAATAAGTTTCAGTGCCTCTTCATTCATACTTTAATGTTTCCTTTCTTTAAGTACTGCAGCTCTAAAAGCTATTTTAATGAGGAGTTAAGTATTCATATAAAAACAGTTTTCCAGCTCTCAAAATATTTAGTCCAATTTGGAATGTGTTTTTTGTAAAGTTTTATGTCACATAAATAGTAATTATTTGAAGCATTCCTTGAAATAGAAATATCATTAGATTCTAAGGGTATGTCTACACTACGAGGGTAGTTCGATTTTTACTTAAATCGAATATGTGGAATCGATATTGCAAAGTCGAACGTGTGTGTCCACACTAAGGAGAGTAATTCGACTTTGTGAGTCCACACTAACGGGGCGAGCATCGATATTGGAAGCGGTGCACTGTGGGCAGCTATCCCACAGTTCCCGCAGTCCCCGCTGCCCATCGGAATTCTGGGTCGAGCCGCCAATGCCTTCTGGGTAAAAAAATGTGTCGTCATCCGTCCGTCACTAATGCCCTCCCTCCCTCCATGAAAGCGCCGGCGGGAAATCAGTTCGCGCACTTTTCTGGTCAGTGACAGCGCGGACGCCACAGCACTGCTATCATGGATCACGCTGCGACCATCGCTGCAGTTGTGGCCGTTCTCAACACCTCGCAGCTTATCATACACCTTTCCCTGAGGCAGATGCAGAGAAATCAGGCGAGGAGGCTACGACACCGCCGTGATGGCCTGAAGTCGGAGAGTAGCACAGAGCTGTCAGAAACCACGAGCCCCAGCGCCCAGGACATCACTGTGGCAATGGGTCATATGGATATTGTGGAACGGCAATTCTGAGCCCGGGAAACAAGCACGGACTGGTGGGACCGCATAGTGCTGCAGGTCTGGGATGAATCCCAGTGGCTGCGAAACTTTCGCATGCGGAAGGGGACTTTCCTCGAACTTTGTGAGTTGCTGTCCCCTGCCCTGAAGCACAAGGACACCCGGATGCGAGCAGCCCTGACTGTCCAGAAGCGAGTGGCCATAGCCCTCTGGAAGCTTGCAACGCCGGACAGCTACTGGTCAGTCGCGAACCACTTTGGCGTGGGCAAATCTACCGTAGGGGTTGTTGTCATGCAAGTAGCCAACGCAATCGTTAAGGTACTGCTCTCAAAGGTAGTGACCCTGGGAAACGCGCAGGTCATCATAGATGGCTTTGCCGCGATGGGATTCCCAAACTGCGGTGGGGCTATCGATGGGACTCACATCCCTATCCTGGGACCGGACCACCAGGCCAGCCAGTACATCAACAGAAAGGGCTACTTTTCAATGGTGCTGCAAGCACTGGTGGACCATCGGGGACGTTTTACAAACATCAACGTCGGATGGCCGGGCAAGGTTCATGACGCTCGCGTCTTCAGGAACTCTGGTCTGTTTAGACGGCTGCAGGAAGGTATTTTCTTCCCGGACCACAAGATAACTGTTGGGTATGTGGAGATGCCTACAGTCATCCTCGGGGACCCAGCCTACCCGCTAATGCCCTGGCTCATGAAGCCCTATACTGACGCCCTGGACACAGAAAAAGAACTGTTCAACTACCGTCTGAGCAAGTGCAGAATGGTAGTGGAGTGTGCTTTTGGCCGTCTCAAAGGGAGATGGAGAAGCTTACTGACTCGCTGTGATCTCAGCGAAACCAATATCCCCATTGTTATAGCAGCTTGCTGTGTGCTCCACAATCTCTGTGAGAGCAAGGGGGAGACCTTTATGGCGGGGTGGGAGGTTGAGGCAAATAGCCTGGCTGCTGATTACGCCCAGCCAGACAGCCGGGCGATTAGAAGATCCCAGCGGGACGCGCTGTGCATCCGGGAGGCTTTGAAAGCAAGATTCCAGACTGAGCAGGCTAACCGGTGACTGTTAAGTTTGTGGACACAGATGCTGAACCTGCCCCCGTTTCTTTACCCAGTTCATTTTGACTATCCTCTCCAGTTACATACCCCCTTCCCCTTCCCAAAAAATAAAATCAGTTCTATTTTGTTAATGAACACCGTTGTCTGTATTGCTGTTTTCGCGGGAATGTTTTAAACCGGGGACGCAGACTGTGGCGGGGGGCGGGTTTAGTGTTCTGATGCAAATGATGCTTCTAAACTCCCGGAATGACAGGCTCCGCACTGGTGCACTGGTTATTTCAATGGAGCCTGCCAGCACTCCTGGGGGGGACTGCGTGTATGTGTCGGCTATGTGACTTTCTGGCAGGGGGGGTAGGGTTACAGATCCCCTGCTGCGTGGATCTGTGAGCCAGGATAAGGACCGCTGCATAAGATCTGTAACTGCCCTCCCCCGCCACAAAGTCACAGAGCAACCCCTCCCCCCCCCGCCCCCCCCCAGAACATGAAAACCACCTCCAAGACTGACCAGGGTAACCAGTGACTGCACTGTGTATGTGTCCTGATGCTGGACCTGACCCCGCCTCTGTACCCTGCTAAAGGTGACTGTCCTGTCCAATTACCAAGCCCCTTCCCCCCCTTCAGAAAGACTCTCCTCCAAAAGAACAGGATGGAAACAGTAATGAACAGGAACAAATATTTTATTATGAACCACACATGAAACGTGGGGGGTGAAACTTGGACGGGGGCTTGTGTGAGGTGGGTAGGAAAGGACTTTTCAAATTTTGGGGAATGAGAGCCTTCTAGTGCTAGAGCAGTCTGCAGGGGTTGACTGAAAGTTTTAACGGCCCTTGCCGCCCCTCCTTCTTTGGACTTTGGGTGAGGGTGGTGTGGGACTTGGTGGCGGGGGAGGGCGGTTAGAGAGAGACTGCAGCGGGGCTCTGTCCTCCTGCCTCCGGTCTTGCAGAACATCCACAAGGCGCCGGAGCGTGTCCGTTTGCTCCCTCATTAGTCCAAGCAGCTTTTCAGTAGCCTGTTGGTCCTCCTGATGCCACCTCTCCTCCCGTTCCATGACTGCTCGGTGCATTTGTGACAAGTTCTCCCTCCACTGTGTCTGCTGGGCTGCCTGGGCTCGGGAGCAGCCCATTAGTTCTGAGAACATGTCTTCACGCGTCTTCTTCTTCCTCCGCCTAATCTGCGCTAGCCTCTGGGAGTGTGCTGACAGGCTGGGTTGGGAGACAGTCGCAGATGTGTCTGTGTGAATTGTAAAAAGGGAGTGAATTCCTGAGACAGATAAATTAAGTTGTGCACAAAGAACCTAGTCTTTCTCTGTGAACAAGACCATGCACTGCACCTCTCACATGCGCACTCAGAACAAGGTCGAATTTTCGGCCCTCGCCTTCAGTGCCTGTGGACTTGCGGTGGTCTTGGAGTGATCTGAGAAGCGTGCCTGCAGACCTGAACTTCTGTAGCTGGCAATCATGGTAAGCCGTAGACTTGTGGCTGCTTAAAACTCTATTAGTAGCACTGGCCTCCTTTCACATTGCTGGCAGCAGAGACTGGCATTGCTTTCAATCAGGCAAGCATGAACTCGGCCCCGTCCCACCCCCTCGCGGCTGTCCCAGGGAAAGATCCCTGTATGCTGCCCCTCTCCCTCCACCGCGTGGCTGTAAAGCAGTCCCAATGCTAACATTTCCCCTCCCTAATTCAAAGCAGGGCGTCATGAGCGACATCACCCTTCTGAGGATCTCGGACAGCCAGAAGGAACGCATGCTTAGGGAAAGCATGCAGAAACCTGGGCCGTATGCCGCCATGCTATGTCGTGCGATGATCCCGGAGTACTATATTGTGTCGTGGCGGGGAAACGTCTCCTACCACGGAGGGCCAAATAAGATCGCCCTACCCAGGAACCTGATGAACAGGCTGGAAATCTACCTCCATGAGACCTACGAGGAGTTCTCCTATGAGGATTTCGCCTCAATCCCCGGCCATATTGACCGGATTTTCGCCTAGGTGCACTGGGACTATAGAGTGGAGCGTCTTGGGCCGCAGAATCATGAAGTACCGGACATTGTAAAAATTTTTTTAAATACTTGGGACTAAATTGTGAAGAGCCTAAGGCAGAGAAATCATGAGAAATCCTTTGTTACCATTGTAAATATTCCAGTTTTGTAGCAGATAATTTTTTACATGTTTAAAGCACTTTGGTAAAAACACATTGTTAATATTATGAATATTCCCGTTCTGTTAAAAATAAATGTTTACATGTTTACAGCACTTATTGCTTGATCCTTCCACTGATTCTGTGTCCGGGGTAAGGGATGGGGACGGTTGGTACGGGATCTCGGCAAGGGTGATGAAGAACTCCTGGCTGTCGGGGAAATCAGCGGTGCCAGCTCTGTCGACTGCCTCGTCCTCCTCATCTCCTTCTTCATCTTCCCCGTCTGCTAACATGTCCGACGAGGAACCGGCCGCGGACAATATCCCATCCTCAGAGTCCACGGTCACTGGTGGGGTAGTGGTGGCGGCCGCACCTAGGATAGAATGCAGTGCCTCGTAGAAACGGGATGTGTGGGGCTGGGATCCGGAGCGTCCGTTTGCCTCTTTGGTTTTTTGGTAGCCTTGTCTCAGCTCCTTGATTTTCACGCGGCACTGCTTTGCATCCCGGCTGTAGCCTCTCTCTGCCATGGCTTTAGAGATCTTCTCGTAGATCTTAGCATTCCTTCTTTTGGAGCGCAGCTCTGGAAACACGGACTCATCGCCCCACACAGCGATGAGATCCAAGACTTCCTGATCAGTCCATGCTGGGGCCCTCTTTCTATTCTGGGATTGCACGGTCACCTCTGCTGGAGAGCTCTGCATCGTTGCCACTGCTGCTGAGCTCGCCACGATGTCCAAACAGGAACTGAGATTCAAACTGCCCAGACAGGAAAAGGAATTCAAATTTTCCCGGGGCTTTTCTTGTGTGGCTGGTCAGAGCATCCGAGCTCGGACTGCTGTCCAGAGCGTCAACAGAGTGGTGCACTGTGGGATAGCTCCCGGAGCTATTAGCGTCGATTTCCATCCACACCTAGCCTAATTCGATATGGCCATTTCGAATTTAGCGCTAGTCCTCTCGTTGGGGAGGATTACAGAAATCGATTTAAAGAGAGCTCTGTCGAACTAAATAGCCTCGTGGTGTGGACGGGTGCAGGGTTAATTCGATTTAACGGTGCTAAATTCGACATAAACGCCTAGTGTAGACCAGGCCTAAGAAAGGTGAGGTTATAATTAAGGAACTTTTATGATTAACATAGATTTCACATAAAAGTGTGATAATCCATCTCTCATTGACCATTTCCCTTAACTGCATGTTAAACCTCCAGAAAATAGGGAAGTATAACAGAAATGCTGACACAATCTTAATAGAAAAGAAAATAATTGAGGTACTATAGCAGCTATATTTTAAACACAGGAAATAAACTACCATATATGATATTGTATGGTGGTAACTCATGCATAATGCATCTCTAATGGAGACCACAACACCAAAAACCTAACTTCTGAGGAATTCGCACATTTAAGCAGCTTTTGAGACTAAGTAGCAGCATGCATGTATTGCAACAAATGTTGAATTTTTTAACATTACATCTAAAGCCCTTAAATCTTGATATTTATGTATTCATTTTGAAGATATTACTTCTGAGTGTATCAGTGAGGAAGTTGGAGGTAATACTGGATCGCAGCTAAGCAGAAAGAAAGTTACCTTTGCAGAAGAACTGAGCTTGGAGATATTTGATGAAACCATGCCACCTATTACGCCACCACAAAAGGGAAACCTTCCATCCAGTGAAAAATCACATAACGGCTCCTCCTGCCTTCGATCTGTTCTGAAGAAAACACCAGTAAAACTACCGACGGAAAACGTGAAGGTTGGTGTATTGATCTCATCCATAAATATAAACTTGAAACGTTAAAGAAGCATTACTGTGTTCACTACTCAGTAACTTTTTTTAACTGAACCATGTTTTCCAAGAAACATCTTTTTTGACTAATGGTATAACAAAATGCATTGGAAGTTGTATTAAACAGTTGTTAGGTTGTGAAAGGGGTATGTCTGTGACCTTTTTTCATATCCAAGGTTTGTCTTATTTTATTTTGAAAGTTTCAGGGGGCCTTCAACATGTACAGTACACATTCTAAAAAACAAGATTATCTAATGCTCAGTTTATGCTGATTACTAAGAATTATTTAAAGAAAATGACTTTCATTATCCTTTTTCAAAATTGAACACTGTATAAATTAAACATGAACAGGCAAGCGTTATAACAATAATAGGTGTATTACATTACTGTATTGATTAGACAGGAGTAACACTGTTGATCTTAATAGGAACTCGTAAGCAATACTACTGGCATGGAAGGAAATGAACCTCTTTTATTCTCTGATCTTTCAAGAAGTTGTGAAGAACTGCAAACAGGTCAGAAATTTTTATACGTTTCTAAACTGGCATAATCTTTATTTCCCATTAATTAAAAGGAACACTGTCAAGTTGAACTTGATGCTGTTGCTGCTGGTCACTTTGTTGCAGAACTTGAGGAAAGAGTGTAAGTAAGCAGTGCACAAATGTCATCCTATTTCATGGGATAGGTAGTACAACGGACAAAGAAAAAGAGGAAACTATCTATATGCAAAGTACTATCAAATTCTCAAAGTGAATGGGGGCGGGGGAAGGAAGACAATATCACTAATTTCTTTCTTTCAGCAATCTTTGCCATTATACAACAACAGGTACAAAACTTTAAGATGGAAACATGACTTCAAGTGGACAGTGCCCATTTAATATATTTTTTTTAATAGTGAGAAGATATAAGAAAACTGAATATTTAATATACAGCAATATCCTTGGGATATAACTTTTAAAATACTTTCAAAGTTAAAATGTTTTTGTGAAAAATTGGTCACGGTAGGATTATATGATTGTCTGAAATTGCAAATGACAGAAGGGCTTACAGTAGGTAAAAGGTTACTTTTTGGCCTGTGGCCAAAATACCATCTTGAGCTGTGATCCTGTTGGACATTGAGTCAGTTCTTAACGTGGAGAACTTTTAAGACCAGGAAGTATTAATTGGTTTGATTAGTAGCAAGCTTCCTACCCTCTGACTCAGTACTTAATACTCCAGGGCATACTGTAGTTCTGGAGGGGCCATTTTCACTATACTGTGTCAAACTGAGGTTCTGACCACCTGAAGTTATAAAAATTCCATGATTCTTTTCTTAAATGTTATGGTATTTTCCCTGTTTCCTGGCCAAATTACAAATTTGGCCAAATTCCTATTGCATTATGGATTCCGCCTGTCTAAGCTACTCTTGTAATGTCAGTTAGATGTGACTCAGTTTGCTTTGTCTTAAACTACTGTGTAGGATTGATGCAGGCTATTAAACAATGACTGTCTTACCCGAGTGCTGACCGCACTTGAATGATGGAAGAAGATGGAGTGTGTGAGGGCTAGACCCCAGTGTTGCAGCAGGGAAGGAATTGTCTCGCATAGGCATAACTCCTTTCCTGGACCCAGGCTAAAAGGAGATTAATCTGTAAAAGGGAGCATTCTGGAACTGGTGAGGATCTTATCTGTATTAAGTTTGATTAGACATAGATTTGCGCATTTTATTTTATTTTTTGCTTGGTGACTTACTTTGTTCTGTCTGTTACTACTTGGAACCACTTAAATCCTACTTTCTGTATTTAATAAAATCACTTTTTACTTATTAACTCAGAGTATGTATTAATACCTGTCGGAGCAAACAACTGTGCATATCTCTCTATCAGTTTTATAGAGGGCGAACAATTTATGAGTTTGCCCTGTATAAGCTTTATACAGGGTAAAATGGATTTATTTGGGTTTAGACCCTATTGGGAGTTGGACATCTGAGTGTTAAAGACAAGCACACTTCTGTGAGCTGTTTTCAGGTAAACCTGCAGGTTTGGGGCAAGTAATTCAGACCCTGGAGCAGACGGGGGTGTCTGGCTCAGCAAGACAAGGTGCTCGGGTCCCGAGCTGGCAGGGAAAGCAGAGGGTGGAAGTAGTCTTGGCACATCAGGTGGCAGCTCCCAGGGGTTTTTTGTGATCCAACCCGTCACAGTGGCATAGTCGAGCAGGATCTGTGCACAGCTGATTGCTTTGAGATACTGGTAGTGATTTTAAGTGAGTTTTAAGTGTGGTGGCTGGAAAACAAAGTGGTTACTGGTTTGTTATTTTCTGTTTGCTTATTTCGGTGGAGGGAAGTAGGGACAGAAAAGGAAGCAAAATAAAGTCTGAACACTGAGCTGAGTGCATCTCAGTTTCAGTGAACTGCAGAGGGGGTGTGGCCCAGCAGAAGAAAGCAGGAAAATGACTACCAGTGAAGCAGCTAACAAACTAGAGCTGGCTAGACTGGAAGCAAAAGAGAGAGGTTTCAGAGTAGCAGCCGTGTTAGTCTGTATCCGCAAAAAGAACAGGAGTACTTGTGGCACCTTAGAGACTAACAAATTTATTAGAGCATAAGCTTTCGTGGCCTACAACCCACTTCTTCAGATGCATCCGGAGAAGTGGGTTGTAGCTCACGAAAGCTTATGCTCTAATAAATTTGTTAGTCTTTAAGGTGCCACAAGTACTCCTGTTCTTTTTGAACATAAGAGTGATGGAGAGGGAGGAGGCTGCCCACAAGAGAGCAATGGAGGCAGAGACAGCAAGGGTGGAGGCAGAGACAGCTGCCCACGAGACAGCTAGGGAGGCCCAGAAGCATGAACTGGCTGTAATGGAGTCGAAGAGACAAAACCCTCCACCTGCTGGCTCCACTTTCCCAAAAATCCATAAATGGGAGCAACTGTGTCCACAGTATGAGAAATCCAGCGATATTGCCTAATATTCCATCACCTTCGAGAGACTGTGCACCCTCTATGCCATCCCTGAAGATCAAAAGATGACCACATTGATAGCAAAATTGACTGGCAGAGCTCTGGATATATTCAATAAGATGCCTATTGATGATGCTTCAAACTATGGTAAATTTAAGGGTCTGGTTTTGAAACACCTGAAACCTACAGGGTTAAATTCAGGAGTCTTAAGAGGGGATCTGGATTGAATAATGTGGCTTATGCCAATAAAATGAGAGATTTGGTAGATAAGTGGGTGTGGGGTGGGAAGGAAAGGCATTACAAGCTTCGAAGGGGTATGTGATCTGGTTACTCAAGAACACTTCCTGAATATGTGCAGTGATGATGAAAAACAGTATTTGTGGGACAAAAAGGTAAATGCAGTGGGTGAATTAGCTGGGTTTGCAGACTCTTATGAGCAAGCACAAGCTGCAATCAAACATAAACCACTGGCAGAGGGGTACAGGGTCGGGGGAAAGCAGAATCACCATTTTACCCCTGGGAAAAAGGAGGCTGGGGGGTCACCTCCCCATTCTCTGGTACTTGCCCCAAATTTCCTGTGCAAGCAGAAGAGCCCAAGAAGTGCTGTCATTGTAAGTCCAATGAGCACCTGAGGAATAGGTGTCCCTTGCTGAGTGGAAACAGGCAACAAGTAACACATGAAGCTGCGGCTTCTCAGAGCCAGGCTGTGGCCTCTTTCCACACAGGATTTGTAAAGCTTGCTTCCACATAACCAAGCAATGAGCATATGCATGCTGTTAAAATCAATGGTGAAGTGCTTCTTGGATTGAGGGACACAGGTGCTGAGATTTCTGTGGTCAGGAGGGACCTGATCCAGGAGAAGGATTTGTTGCCAGGTAAAGTGGCAGAATTAGAGCTGGTAGGGGGTTACAAAGTCCTTGCACCTTTAGCTAAAGTACATGTGCAAACTCGGGATTTGCAGGCTGAACTGACTGTTGCAACAGCAGCACACAATTTTGCATCGTTTCTACTGGGGAATGATTTCTTTAATGTGGCAGAATCTGTCCCATGGTTGGTTAGCAGTGAGAAGAAATCTTTGTGCTAAAAGCCCTGGAGGAGGTGGGTGAAGTCACATGGACTGCTGGGGGAATAGGAGGGTGTCTCTTAAATTCCTCTGCAGCAGTAAAGGATGCAGCTTTGGGGGCAGGGATGGTTGTAGCCAGTTCCTGTAGCCCCGGGGCTCAAGGGAAGTTCCAGAGGGAAGGGCTGGAGGAAGCCAGCTCCTTTTCCATAATCCTCTCCCCGGGGGAGGGGGATGTACCACCTTGTAACAGGGGGGCCACCCCGGCTGCTGACTGCCAGGAAGTTACAGGTCAGCAGGGGGCAGGACCTGCCCTGGGATGCACAGAGACATGTGTCCCGAAGGTGGAAGTTGGGGTCCTGGTGATGGCCGTGGTGGGAACAGACCCCAAGGACTCTGTAGCTGGGCGCCAGCCCAACCCGAGTGAAAGGGTGGGGGATTTTGCTGGCCAGTGAAAGGTCTGTCATAGCTGGTAGCTGTGAGCCCACAGCTGGAGCAGGGTCACCTTCCCTTTTGGGGGACACGAGTGTCTGACCCAGAGGGAAGCCCAGATGGAAGGTGGGGGGAGAGGCAGAGAGTCCCACCCACCTTTTGTAGGAAAGGACTTTCCCAGGAGGAGGGTGAAAAGTCTGCGTTTAAAATGTCAGTCCCCTCTCCTCTGGATCAGGTTTTAAGGGAAACCTGGGGGTCAGGTCTCCTGGAGGGGGGAGTCCATCCAGCTAACCTGTTGGGAACAGAAAGTGGGGTGCCCAAAGGGGTCCAGAGCACCCCATTGAAAGATGTTGTTCTTGCTACACTTGTAAGAGATAAAACTATCTCTCCAAGACAGGGCAGGGGAAAATCTCTGCATGGGTGGAATTTCACAAGGGAGTGGGGTCCAGCCCAGAGAAATTCCAGAGGGGGGGGCCGAGGGCAGGCATGGTTGCAGTACACCCTTTCCTGGCCAAAGACCCAAACACATGCCTGAATTAGAAGCCTTCCCCAAAGAGGCAGAAGAATCTGCATCGGAGTGCCTACCAGAGGGCACAGAGAACTGGGAAAATGCAATCGATGCTAAACAAGTTCAATTGAGTGAATGAAGCCTGTCTACCGTAGATTTGCTGTTAACCTTGTGTCTTGCTAATTCACCTATGGGATAAAACAAAAGAATTCATACTAGTGGTAAACCCTTTAAAGATGTGGGACATACCTGATTTGTGGAAGAAACTGTTGTACATGCTAGGGATGGTGACAAGACAGCCCCACCAGCATGTTACTTTTCAGCCCATACCTGTAAAAAGCAGCAAAAGCATAACCGGCCCATGCTGCTGTGTAGAAGGGGAAACTGAGGCACACTGCCTCATGGCATTGGTGGCTAAATGCCAAGACACTTCCACTTTAACAGATATTGCTGTCTGCATTCTATTAGCAATACTACACCCCAAACTGTTTTCAGGCATCTGGGGATCAGAACCCCAAAACTGGCTAGGATCCTTAGGAATGACGACATATGGCTTAAAGGTACTGAAAAGGAGTGTGACAAACAGGGATTTTACATGTACTGCCTCCGCCATGGACAGTGTCCAAGTCTCTGGCAGTAAGCCCAGGGGGAGGGTATGATGGTATCTCCCATAAGGCTTTATGGAAATATGCTTAGAATGTGTTTTATGCTACATATGCCATGTAACATATCTCAAAGGTTATGATCTACTGAATGTATTAATCCTATTTGTATGCATGTATCATTTTTGTATTTGAAGTTATGAATGTTGGCTGTGTACTGGCTTGATTTCTAAATAACCCTAAGGCTTGGCTACACTCGGGACTTCACAGCGCTACCGCGGCAGCGCTGTGAAGCGCGAGTATAATCGCGCCACCAGCGCTGCGAGAGCGCTCTTGCAGCGCTGTATGTACTCCACCTCTCCGAGGGGAGTAGCTTGCAGCGCTGCAAGGGAGCGTGCAGCGATGCAGGCACTGATTACACTGGCGCTGTACAGCGCTGTACTCGCTGCGCTCAGGGGTGTGTTTTTTCACACCCCTGAGCGCAGCACGTTGCAGCGCTGTACAGCGCCAGTGTAGCCAAAGCCTCCTGGAGAAAGAAATATTGAAATTAAGTACTTAATCAAGAAATGCTTAAAGGACAATTTTCAGAGTAGCAGCCCTGTTAGTCTGTATCCGCAAAAAGAACAGGAGTACTTGTGGCACCTTAGAGACTATATAAATTTGTTAGTCTTTAAGGTGCCACAAGTTCTCCTGTTCTTTTTAAAGGACAATGGATCTTGGAATGCTCCAATCCACATAAGAAGTCTACCTGAGGACATTCAAGGTAGCATGTCAACAATGGATGCCACTTGTAAAAACTGTGAGTCATGCATGGACATGTGACTTGCCCAGGTAACTCCTAAACTCCATCTTGGAGCTGGACTTTGCATAGGGGTGAGGAGGGAGTCTCCACCCAAAAGAGAGTCTATTTAAACCCCTGGGAGACTCCTCCATTTTGTCTTCAGCTGGCTAAAGAGAGAGCATCTCCACCCCTCAGGATACTTGGAAGAAACTGGAACAAAGGGCAGTGACTGCAAGGGGTGTGAGTGATTGCTGGACCCAGGCTAAAAGGAGATTAATCTGTAAAGGGGAGCATTCTGGAACTGGTGAGGATCTTATCTGTATTCAGTTTGATTAGACCTAGATTTGCGCATTTTATTTTATTTTGCTTGGTGACTTACTTTGTTCTGTCTGTTACTACTTGGAACCACTTAAATCCTACTTTCAGTATTTAATAAAATCACTTTTTACTTATTAATTAACTCCGAGTAAGTATTTAATACCTGTTGGAGCAAACAACTGTGCATATCTCTCTATCCGTGTTATAGAGGGCGAACAATTTGAGTTTACCCTGTATAAGCTTTATACAGGGTAAAATGGATTTATTTGGGTTTAGACCCCATTGGGAGTTGGGCATCTGAGTGATAGACAGGAACACTTCTGTTAGCTGCTTTCAGGTAAACCTGCAGGTTTGGGACAAGTAATTCAGACCCTGGGTCTTTGTTGGAGCAGACGGGAGTGTCTGGCTCAGCAAGACAGGGTGCTGGGGTCCCGAGCTGGCAGGGAAAGCAGGGGGGAGAAGTAGTCTTGGCACATCAGGTGGCAGCTCCCAGGGGGTTTCTGTGATCCAACCCGTCACAGGTGGAACCAAAAATGTGCTTAGGGTGTGGGGGGGCGTGGAGGAGCAGTGACACAACATCCATTTATCTCTTTGCACCCAGAGCTAAGGTCCAGGTTGTTGTACAGAGGCACAGCTGAGTTATATGCAGCCCAGGCCACTATTCTGAAGTGACTATCTTTGATAGGTAGTAGTTTAGTTTAAAAGATGCTCATTGCAGTGGTGGTGGATGGATAACTGCCCTCCCAGGTTGGACTGAGACCCCGAGCATGCAGGCTACTGAACTGATGTAAGGTGATAACTAACTTTTGATATTGTTCTAACATTTTCACCATAACTATAATTTAACACTAACTTTCAAGCAATATTTGGATACATCAGAACCTGGCAGTCCATCTTACCTATTGAATAGCTTCTTCAGGGGGATCCTGATAAGAGTAACTCTGGGATTCCTTTTTTATAGTCAATAGTTTTCTATTTCTTCCTACCAAAAACCATAAAGCAATTCATCTTCAGTTATATTTGAGTTTTTTGTAAAACTAGGTCTCCTATATTTTTGTCTCCTTTTCCCTTAGTTCTCAAATCTGTAATACTGTAGATCCATACTGAAAAATCCTGTTGACTTCATTAGGAATTCTGTGCTTGAAATAATTGCCTGTTCTCAAGTCTCTAAATAAAATAAGAGAATTTAAAGTGAAATATTTCCATTAATCGCATTTGAAGTCACTATGAATTTAATATCTTTTGTTACAGATAGAAGCAATACTAAAACAATAGACACAACAGATGAGTACAGCTCTGAAAAGCCAATGAAGAGAAAGAAGGTTACTTTTGGAGAGGAGCTAAGCCCAGAAGTATTTGATAAAACCTTGCCTGCAAATACACCATTGCATAAAGGAGCGACCCCAATCAGTAACCCAGGCTCACAAAGAGATAGCCCTTCCACAGTAATAAGTCCTATGAGAGAACCTTTATCCCAGCCAAATTTTGATGACTGTGATGGTGATGTGAGTTTGCTTTAATTTATTACAATGGCTACTTAGTCTCTACAATCAGTCTTATCATTCCATTTTGTTCTTTTTTTTTAAAAAAAATTGAAATGTCAGATTAGTCCAGATATTAACATCTTGGAATGGTTACTCTTTAAACATTAAATTGTTTGCTTCAATTGCCTTACGCATCCTGCATAGCTGTTCTGCCTGCAGATTTGCCATTTGGAGTGAATTCTGTTACAATATTGGAAGTATGTCGTATTTAGCCTCATTTTGTTTCTTGGGCCTTTCATACTTTTTGTAGAGACATTATGAAACATGGTATGTGTGACAATTAGTAAGTTCCTTCATCCTGTAAAGAAAGGAAAATTCCATTAGGCCATTCATATGCCACTTTAAGCAGGTTTTTGAAATATTGAAAGAAGGGGGGTGTGTGTGTGTGTGTGTGTGTGATTTTTAACGTTTTGTTTTGTTTTTGTAAATACAGGAATATGTTAAGCCTCTTCAAGAGTCTGTAGCAGTCCCTGAGAATAGGAAAGGTAATAAAGTTGGGTTATAATATGGCTTCTTAGTTTGTATATTTGATATCTCTTAGCATTTGTGTGTCTTAGTTAATGAAAAAATTTTAGGGAAAGATGCCAAGGACACATGCTTACATTTGCTATTGAACTATGTTTAATGCTGCTGTTTGATAAAACTTGAAAATAACTTTGGGATAAACAAGACACAATGTTGAAGCATCAGAAATGTTAATTTTTCACTGGCTTGTAGGCCAACTCAACCTCACTGAAGCCTCAGAATTTGTTTGGTGTGTGTGCCTGGTCGAAGTTGAATTTACTGCTTGTTTTTCATGTTTTTAATTGAGTGCCTAGTGTGATCAGCATGTAAAAAATGTATGGTGATGTGGTGGACATAAAGGCTTTATCAGCAAGCATTTAGGATTTGATTTCACATTCTGCCTAAAAGGTTCTTTTGGTTAGACCTACTCATTTATAGCCTGATCATGCACATTGAATCATTGGGAGCTTTGCCATTGATCCCGATTGGGTACAGGATCAATCTCTCGAACAATGTTAACTCCTGGTGAAATCTGGCTCTTTAACTGCGAGGTTCCAACATGAACTGGGCTTAGTAATTTGGATATATCTGTTTGTTTGTTTTTGGGGGTTTTGTTTTTTTGTTTTGAAGTCTGTATTAATATAGGGATTTTTACAATGTAAACAACAAACAAAAGCCAAAAACAAATTAAAACTCTAAAAATAAACAAGGTATGTGCATACCTCTTTAAGTAACCACGTTACTTTGCTGCTGTATTCTTTGTCCTCCCTTTCCTTACCCCAAGCCCTTCAGTTTTTCTTGTACCTGCTTGTCATATTTTGATCTACGACTAAATTTTTTCAGGGAAAAGGCTGTCTTGTATGGGTTTTTTTTTTTTAAAGGGCTTGGCATACTTTATACACTAAACAAATAAGCATAATTAAAAAAAGTTGAGACAAGGTGTATAGTGAGAGGAGTTATACCTGAAATTTCCCAAGACAGATATATCTGCTGTTCTTAGTTTAACCAAGATTCTTCTTTTCCAGTGTATTTAACAGAAATTAATTCCTTTGATAACAAAAACTCTTGTACCAGAATAACCCGGTCCTCTACTAAAAGAAAGGTAAGTATCTTTAATATTTTCTTTTGGTAATTTTTATTGAACTTCCATATAACTCAAATGTTAACAACTTTTTGTATTGTTAGATGTTGGTGACAAATGATTGAGAGCTTCCTTTAAATAATTTTAAAAATAAATATTGGTAAGATTAACAAAACAGTGATGCTTTCATAATTTTATTTTAAAAGTTGGTTTACTTTTTCCACACTCAATCTTGCACAATTATAAACTCTTCTTGATAACTTTCAAATTTCATTCCTGTTCACTATATAATTTTTTTGATTGCTGTAAGATCTTCAGGATATATGTGTGCGTGGTAGGGTTAACATTACAGTTAGGTCAGTATGCTGCAGGTAGTGATTGATTGGTGTTCCCAGCTAGCAATATTAAAGAATATGTTAACTTGCTGGCCCAGTAGTCTAATAGCAGCATGACACCCAACTATTAGCTATCAGGAACTTGTGGCTCACAGAGTTTCTTGCACAGGATTCTAACATATTCCAATACTATCCCTTACTAGACTCACTGCATAGAGGTGTATAGCTCTAGTTACAGGTTGGGGCACTTCAATGAGGAAATAGGATACGCCAGAAGACCCTCCTTAAAATAAATATTTAAAAAGGACAATATTTAACTGCATGGGGTGGGGGTAAATCTTTCTTCCTCGCTGCAATAATATTGCTATCGTGACTTCGTCGGTTAATCAAGTGAGATAAACATAAGATTTATAACTTTGAGATTGTTATGGCTTCTGTACTCTTTTTTAAAAAGAATTGATGTTCCTCAACAGTATATCAACATTTCAGAAGAGACTGGTGTTACCATCTCGACAGATATAACGGCCAAAAATGCTCAAGATATTAAAAATCTAAGAAAGAGCAAGGTTCAAAGAGGAAAGGAAAACAAATCTGCCCCCAAAAGGATATCTGTAAGTAACCGCACACTGCAGTTGTGTGAATATCTCACTTAATTTTTCCTGTCCTAGATGACTCCTGAAACTGGCTTATCATGGATGTCTTCAATAATTACAAGATCTGCTCATAATGTTTTTTGGTGGGTTTGTTTTTATGCCAGTGCCAACACACTTTTTTTATCTTATAGGTGTCTCACTCTCCCTAATCCCTTCCTGTACCACTGGTGAAGCTGGGCCCAATAGCCTTTATATACCTACAACTTTTATACCATTTTCCTTAAGACCTCTCTTATGAGAGGCAGGGGAAACCTCGTACAACAGTATAGCACAGAAAGGACCCCTTAAGCTTTCTCTAAGATGTAACTCCCATACCAGTTATTGTATTCAACAATGAATAACTTTGGTCCAGTTACACCATATTTTCTTAAAATATTACCTAAATGTATGCTTCTCCCGATAAATAAACTGTTAGTTGATATAGATTTATTGGAAAAACTTAAAAGGGATAATATGTTTTTTCTAAACCTTTTCAGAAGGTAAAACTTAGAGGTTATGGAGGAAAAAGAGGAAAGAAAAAGGTAGAAAAATCCTTGTATGGTCAGAGAGAAGTAGCTTCCAAGAAACCTCTTTTGAGCCCAATTCCTGAGATCCCAGAGGTCTTCTCTTCTGCACCATCTTCTCCAAACTCACCTAAGACACACATTCTGCTCTTCTCAGGTAATAGTCTTTCTCCCTTTCAGCCACTTTCACTTTTGATTTAATCAATGATAAAACTGTAAAAGCTGTTAACTTTCTTGCCTCTATGCATATATAAAAAGTCTAATAAATCTGACCTTTATCATCTTGTGAAGAGGAATCCTGGAGAAAGTGGGGGAGAAAAAAAAAATCATACTTCAGTGATATGATCCAGGAAATCTATGGTGCTGTTACAAAGCCCCAGCTGGATAAAACTACACTCTTCTAATGTAGCAATTTAAATTGAAATTGTTACAAGAAGAGCCCATCAAATAAATGGGGTGATTGGGTAAGGCAGAAAATCCTTGAGGTGGTCAATCCTGAACTTTGTTTTTTTGAAGGTTGGTTAGGTCCTCAACCTCAGGCTATCTTGTGTGATTTTTAGTTTACTGTAATTTTTTTTTTTAATGAATGGATTGACGCAACTGAGGGACCATAGAGGTACACTTCATCCATTACATTAAAGAAAAATATTGGCCAGGTTATTCTGAATACCTTAGAAGAATTTGAAATCTGCATGTTGTTAATCACTGATATGCCCAAAGGATGTTTTGATTAGCTCACTTGCCAAATTATATCTACGTTTTTTGAGCTTTGGACAAACTCCTAATGGGATTTAAAAAAACAAAAAAAATTTAGTCTTAAGCATCTATGAACAAACTGGAAATCTTATGTTTCCCTGTCTACCTCTGTTTTAACATTTTACATATAGTGTAAGTCTGTGCATGCACACAAAACTATGTTTCTCTAAAGAATGGGTTCTCAGGATTTTGGAATCCTGTGGCCCCCCCCACGTCATGTGACCTCAAAGTTAGTCTGTATAGATCTAGATCTGTTCCTCCTTTCTAAAAACTGCAATCACTAGCTTCCAGTTTGTCTCCTGGTAGTGAGGGTCAACTATTTTATAGATATTTTAGTTAAACTGATATTTCCGCCTCATGAATACTGTATCTTTTTATTTGAACACCAGCAATATGCTTCACACTGCACAAAAGAGAAGACCGGTTTCCTGCTCTTGGGAGCTTAAGTTCTCAGACAATACAGGCATGTTGCACAGGACGACCAAAAGATCAGTGTCTCATAGTGCTGCAAAAATGTTATGGTTGGAAAGAAATAGTAAAGATTTTTTTAAACTAAAAATTCATTAGTTGGTACTACAGTTGAGACTTGGGAAGTGTTCTGATTCATTTTGAAGGATTTGAAAGAAGAGAAGTGTAATTGCTTGTCCTATCAGGACAGGAAGAAAGTTTCAGGCATGTGTATCATAAAAGGAAGTGCAAAGGAGGAGTGTGAAGGAAACAAATGGAATAGTAGAAGTGGGAAGCTTAGTGCACAGTGTTAAATTTAATACAGTGAGGCATACAGAATATGAATTGTAATATTTAATTTTCAGGGGGGACCTTGTGACTATAATGCAATAGTAAGTTAAGCAGCTAGAAGAAAAGATAGACTGATTAGAAGCAGCATGGTGTCTTGACTACTGTAGCAGTCAGGTGGCCTGCTGCCATGTTGGTTATGATAGCTTGGAGCATGTCATCTGTTAATAAAATTCTCTTTGAGCCATGAGAGGGAAGGGTTAATGCTTTCCTTCACCTGCACCCCTGGATCCTTTAAATTTTCTCAGTCAACCCAATGTGGAGTGATCTTTCCACTGGAAATTGTGATATTTTACCTCTCAAATCAACTTCAAGTAAACCCTAACTTAATGGGAAATGAAGAGGCATCTCAAATGCTAGTATCAAAGCCTGTTTCGGATTAGTGTTTCTGGGCAGCTCATAATTCTGCCCATGATTGAAACGATATTGCCTAGCTGGTCTTGATGCACATTAACATGTCAGGCGTCCTCTGAAAGTATGCTGCTTCCCTATGCCTTTTATTAATTTGACTGAAGCCAGTCGGTCTCTTTCAAACTTTCCTATAAAATTCTGATTATTTGTAGAATGGTCTGACTAGAAAGACTGTATGCTTGAGTAGATGACCGGTGCGGAATAGCTTTGACAATAACTGCCAATGTTAACTACTTGAAACTGCTGTTCTTTGGGAGGAGAGTGTAAAATACTGTGACGGTTTTACTTCTTTGTAATAAATTGAAACTCTTTTTGAAATTTACATTTACTTTCAGGTATTCTCTTGAGTATAACCAAGCAAATTTGTGTCAATATAGCTTTTTTTAAATTGTAAACTTTGTATATCCTTTTAGATTATTCCAAATCCAGCAATGCACACATAGGATCTATGAATGAAGTCGTTGAACAGAAAAAAGTGGTTGGAAGAATCAAAAGGAAAGTGCCTATAACAAACAAATGTCCAAACACTAAAGAACTTGACATTGTAGAAGCCAGCAGCACCAGTGGCATCGAGTGTCAGTCATCAGACAGTGGCCCTGATCCTGCTTCAACCATTAATATTGAGGTGCTTAATATACAGGAAAACATTCAAACAGAAAATGAGCTGGGATCACCCTTAATGTCACTAGGACAGAAAGAGAGTGATGTTTGTGTGAATAATCAGATCAGTGAAGAAGACAGCAATAAGACCAGCTGTCAGCAGTCTGAGCCCAGTCTTATGAGAGAACACACTTCACCTATCATTGTAAAATCAAATTCTCTTTTGCCACTACTAAACACTATTATGCAAGAAATTAAGAGCACTTCCCCACTTGATACATCTGACGACAAAGAACATGAAAAAGCTAGAGATGTCTTAATAGAAAATGAATGTGTACTGGAAAGTGATCATCCTTCAAATAACTCAGAGATGCTAAATGAGCTAGAGTTCTTAAACCTGCAGGACATCAGTGTAAGTGAAAATACTCAAACTGGATGTTCTATTACAGACTTTGCAAGAGAACGAACAGCTGACAGTGATGCCAGTCTTAAAAGGTTCAAAAGGCCTTCAAGAAAAGGCAGAAGCACTATGTACCTTTCTGAACTTGAGAATCTCCATTTTGAAGCATGTGGAAACAATCTCTCTAGTTCTTATTCTAATGAGCAAGAACCCCGAATCGAAAATGACTCAGAAATGTTTAGTGATCTACATTACTCTATAGAACAGTCCTTCTTGAAGGCGAGTGAGGATCATGAAAAAAAGGTAAGACGCAGTATGAGGCTGCATAAAAATGCAGAAAATGAGGGACTTGTGTGGATTAAAATACCTACTGAGATTCACAAGAACTCTTTGTCAGATTCTGCTTGCAAATCGAGGAGGACAATGTATGCATCCATCTTTAAAGAATCTGAGAACATTCATCAAAGACAAGAAAATTGGATCCAATTTTCAGCTTTGGGGAAAGAGAACAATGAGTGTGTTCCTGTTGCAGGGGGTTCTTGCAAAACACGCAGGAGGAGCATGTGTGCATCCACTTCCCAGGAAACCAAAAATATAACTCAAACACGGAAAAAGAGAAGGGAAAGCCTTGTGTACAATGATAAAAATTACCAAAAGGAGTCTGAAGTGGAAGTATCCTTTGAGAACCATCCTAATGCCTAGGCAGATTGAGCCATCCATTTTTTTTTTTTTTTTTTTTTTTTAAAGGTCAGTATTTGAATGTAGATTTTCTTTGGCTTCAATTCAATTATCTGTATTTAAGTGTCACTTAAGTAATGCCCTATTTCTATTTCTCTTGTCACAGACATTTTGTATAAGTATTAATTTTATTTGTTCGTTTGCCAAGTAACTTAAATTGTCCTTTGGCTTGACAGTTTAAAAATGCTTGGCGAAACAACTGAGGAAAAGCAAGCTCAGCGTTGAGAGTACAGGTGTATTAGTCAGCAATGATGGGCAAACAAGGGTGAAGTTTTAATCTCTTGATGCTAGGAATCAGCACTTCCTATTTCTAGCAGAAATGGTACTGATCGCAAAGCAAAGTGATGAAATATTTCTTATAAGAATACTGGGAGCTACAAGGATTGATTCATTGAAGCAGTAGTAAAAGCTGTAACAAAAGTAACTGTCAAGAGAATAAATACACACTTCCATTATTTATTGGAAATATAAGGGGTTTCAGTCAGTTGAGGCAGAACACGCATGCCTCCTTCCTGTGGAAAGGATAGCCGTAGAAACTACTGAATTGTATCCCAAGATACATTTTGTTCCGTTGCTGTGACATTTACAGCCAAAGGAGAATAGTGTTTATAGAATAGTCTGCTTGTCTTAGATGCAAGATTTCTTTAGGGAGCAAGACCCAGTTGCTTGCTCACATTCTTTAGGATTCTTTATATTTAGATCTTTTCATATTTAGACCCACTTGGGGAAAAAAAATTACTCTAACTAAAATACGTACTGTATTATGGAAGTCTGGGGTTTCAAATGTTCTGTTGCCCTGATTTTTTTGAGGCAGGAATTATGGTTGATTATACTTAGCCTTGTGGAAAGCACATAGCAGTATGTGTTTGCCCTTGAAACTTTGGAGTGGTTACTGGATAAGATATGGTTTATGGGCAGACTCAATATGCATATCCAACTCACTGTGGTACAATCAGTAAGTGAAGTCTCTCATTCCTTCACTTGCATAGAGAAATGCCGGCAACCACACGTGGCTCTCACCTGTTGTGGGAAAAGAGAACCAAAGTTTATGGATCAAAAAAAGCAATATTGACAAACTTTTTAGGGGAGTGGGAAATAATTCATTCTTGATGGTGTTGGGTCTTCTTGACAGAGCATGAGTCAAACCCTAATTCCATTGTATTTTGAAGCCTACCGTCACAGTCTGTAAAAACTGAGTTTGTCTTTACTAGTTGAGCTATGATGGCTTCAGGAATACCCTTCCAGCTGTAATTATTTGAAGGATTGATATTTCCTATCTGCTGAATCCTGCCTTTATAAAAAATTACTTTTGAAATCCATGTAACTTTTTTTTCCAGATTTCAAAAACAAGCTAACAAATAGAGATCCTCTACAACTAACATAACAGTGAAGAAAGCTCCTGCTGGGGTGCAGACTTTTCCCATGTTCTGCAGAGACTTTGCTTTACCATCTTGGCACCAGCAGGTCTGGAGCTCCCACTGCTATGGACTTGTGTACTTTTCATTCGCAACTAATCATTAAGAAATCCCAATTTCTGCAGAAGGATTGATTGTTAAGCGTGTTTAATCTTTACTGTATACAACACTTCCTGTTTTAATGTTTAAGGTTAAACTGCCTAGAAAAGAATATGAACATGTCCAGAAAATGAAGTACAGTACTGCATAACTGCATTGTGAATGTTTTAAATATTCAGTGTATATGTACCCAATACAGTACTCAGTAGTTGACCTGCCATCTTACTGTTTGCTTATTTCTAGTTTGAGCTATAGAATATAAAATGTTGAATATGGTCTACTTAACACAATCAGTATTGTTTTCATGTTTCATGCTGTACTACTTCAACTGTGAGGTGAAATATGCCAGCTTTAAAACAGTTTCTTAATATTGAAAAATCATCTCTGTTGTAAACCTGTTTGACCACTTTGAGCTGGAATAAAATTTCTTATGTACTTTTGGTAAAGTTAGAAAATCATATTGAAACACTGTCTGTCTTATCCTATCTGCAGAGACCAACTGCCAGTCTTTCAGAAAACAAGAACTACTCAGGCAACTTTGCAAGAAACTTCATCAAAAGATATCATTTGTGTTGTACTGTTGATTTCAGTGACAGTTCTTCATCAGGACCCATCCACTTTCTTTTACTGTTTTATCAACCCTTTTTTTCAAGTCTTCATTAACTAAATGTTTGCACGTTTATCTGCTCTTGCTGTTCTCCACATTTTTGGAACTTGAACTCATTTCTGGAAGATAAAATATGCTCTCTCTAATGGGGGGAGGTTTGAGAGTTTGAGCATTGGCCTGCTAAACCCAAGGTTGTGAGTTCAATCCTTGAGGGGGCCATTTAGGGAACGGGGGTAAAAATCTGTCTGGGGATTGGTCCTGCTTTGAGCAGGGGGTTGGACTAGATGACCTCCTGAGGTCCCTTCCAACCCTGATATTCTATGTTAACAAAATTAAATCTACCACAGTGAAAATTTTAGACTTTGGTTTAGAACAGGCCTACGCAACATACGGGCCGCATGTGGCCCACGTGGGCTCACTGTGCGGCCCGCGGGGGGGGAGTAGGTGGGCTCCCTGTGCGGCCTGCTGGGGGTGAGTAGGCAAGCGGCAGGGTGGGGCCAGCCAATGGCTAGCCAGTGGGTGGGCAGGGTGGTGAAGAGGCCAGTGGCAGGCTGGGGAGTGAGGGTGAGCCAGTGGCAGGGGGTGGGGGCAGCAGCAGAAAGCAAGAGGCGCGCGGGGGCCGCCAGGGGGGAGGAGGTGAGCCGTGGGGGTCTGAGGAGGCGAGCGGGCGGGCAGGTGGGCTCCCTGTGAGCCGCCGGCGGGGGAGGGAGGCTGAGGAGGCAAGCCGGGGGCTGAGGAGGTGGGCGGGGAAAGGAGGGGCTTTATACTTGGCGGGGGGGTGAGGAGGCGAGCGGCGAGTTGGTGGCTGACCTGTTCTACTGATCTTGTCTCATAAAAATTGGTCCTTTTTGCTGCTTTTCTCTGGGCTAGGGGTTGTCCCAATGCTGCAAAGAGGGTGTTACCAAAGGAAAGTGCTGGCTTCTAACCCCCGAGGCCATCAGTATGTCTGCTTTTCTCTAGTCAACCCACTTGACAAGTTTAATTGTCCTTGGTCTGGCTCCCATCCCCTCTCCAAGGGTTGCAGCTGTCTGGAGGTGCCTGCCTTCCATTCACACCTCATTCATTCAACAGGGCAATTGATTACAAAGTGGGCGGGGGGGGGGGGGGG
>NW_020664404.1:6973879-6976489 GCF_002925995.2 Terrapene triunguis | reverse complement strand
GCGCTGGGGTGGGTGGGGGTGTTTCGGAGGGAGGCGGTGGGTTTCGGCCCTCAGCTGTTTGCTTTGGAGTAATATGGCCCTCGCTGCTTTACGAGTTGTGCAGGCCTGGTTTAGAAGATATGAGCATATTCAGTAAAATTTTGTTGGAATAGCAATATCTTTGTTTTACCAGCAGAGGGCAGTGTGGCATGAATTTTGCACTGGAGTAGACGTAGACGAACCAAACTTCTTTGTGAAAACTGTCATGGATTTAAAAAAAAGCTTTAAACAGTTCCCAGACCAGAATACTGAAATGTCCTAATCACTTGTTGGTTCAAAACAAAGTGGTAATAGCAGCTAACTCGTACTCTGATTTTATACTTAATTAATTTTCTTGTCTATTTCATAGCTTGTGGGGTGGGGTTGGAAGAAATGATTTAAAGGTTAAAATAAAACTAAATTCATATTATAATTAATAACATACTGTAATCAGTATGAGATAGTAAGCTCTGTGAAGAGCCCACACCTCACCTTGTCTTGCAAGACTGGGTGTTTCTATTGGTCTTGACTAAAATTGTACTTTTTCCTGGAATATATTTTTCACTAGGTACTTAAGACCGTTTGTTTTACATGGTTGTGACGTTGTGCAGTCTATATGGTTTTATAAAAACATAAGTGAATATAATGTAACTGGAATATGCTTCATGCAAAAGGTCTCTTGTAAGGTATCATTACAAAGCTTATAATGTACTGAGTATGATCATCCTATTTGTATAAATGTACCACTCTTGTATCTAAAACTAGAAATATGAACTATAACTCTGAGGGCCTATTGTAATTTTGCAAAGTGTGGGCCATTAATGGTGGTTTGGAATCGTAAGGACTCCCATTAACCAGGACCATTGTCTGCAGATGGCTGTGTTTACCTGTTAGTCTTCCTGTATGTGTGTGCTGGCAAGTGGGTAATGAAGTCTTGCAGTGACGTGATCATGTCACCTGACCTGGAATCCATCTTTAACCTGGTGCTTTTCCAGTGTGGGGGTGGGTGGAAACCCAGAGGGACAAAGGGTTCCCGCCTTATGCAAAAGATATATAAAGGGGTGGAAGAGAACAGAGGGAGGAGGAACCATCATGAAGAATCCCGTAGCTATCACCTGAGCTGCAACAAGAGCTGTACCAGGGGAAAGAATTGTGCCCAGGCCTGGAAGGTGTCCAGTCTGAGAAAAAACTTACTGAAGCATCTCTGAGGGTGAGATTATCTGTATTCAGTTTGATTAGACAGATTTGCGCATTTTATTTTATTTTGCTTGGTGACTGTCTGTTACAGCTGTCCCCCTGCTGCATTCCTTTTTTCCCCTCTCCTTTCTGTTTGTCCTGTGTGGCCGCCCCTCCCGGCCATTGTCCTAACTAAAGTCACAGCCCTATTCATAGGAATGGCTTGTACAGACTAACTGGAGCCATTGCTCTGCCTAGGGAGGGGGCTTCTTGCTTCTTTGTTTGGTTCCTTTGTTCAGACCCGGGCTCGGTGTGCGGGGCGCTGCCCAGAAATGCAAGACCTGAAGTGGCCAACTAATTAAGCATACGAGTCATACCTGTGGCTCAGAACATGCCCAGGCATGCCTAGGCTTACCTGCAGCCTTTCCTTGCCTTCTCTCCTCCCCTGTATCAAGAGGAGCCAATCAAAAGTACTGGTGGGAAACTGCCTGAGTTTGCCTTTAAAGCCGGACATTTTCTGATCAGACCTCGGAGAAGGTCCTTGCTTTGCCACCTGGTCTGATCAGCTAGGGGTCTTTGGGGGGGCCCTCTCCCCACTCTCGTTTGTTTTTGAGCGTACCACCGTTTTTAAACTCCCCTCCCACGAACAACGAATTTGTGCCTGGAGATCTCCTGATTATTGTAAGCGAATCGAGTCCTCTCTCCATCCTCCGATGCTACTGCCGTTCCTGTCTCTGGCCTGGTCCCCACTAAGCCCCCACTTCGGACTAAGGTATGCAAATTCAGCTACGTTAATAACGTAGCTGAATTCGAAGTACCTTAGTCCGAACTTACCGCGGGTCCAGACACGGCAGGCAGGCTCCCCCATCGATGCCGCGTACTACTCTCGCTGAGCTGGAGTACCGGCGTGGACGGCGAGCACTTCCGGGATCGATTTATCGCGTCTAAACCAGACGCGATAAATCGATCCCAGAACATCGATAGCCTGCCGCCGGACCCTCCGGTAAGTGTAGACGTACCCTCTGTGCTTGCTGCTGTCCTGGGGATTGGTAAGAACTCCCTCTTGCAAACTCCCCCTGTCCTAGCTGCTGGCCTTGTTTCCCCAGCAAACAGACTCAAGCTAACTCCTTGGTCTGTATCTGTAATCTGTTTCTGGCTCCGCAGCGCCTTTGCTGCTAGAAATAAGCCTGTGCTGCTGCTAGGCTGTGCCTTCCTGGACTGTATCCTGGGCTGCCAGCTTGCAGCCACCCCACTGCTGTGGCCTCCACTAGCCCCCCAACCCCCCCGGGTTGTACCCTGGGCACACACCACTGCCCTCTGGAACTGCTCCCCCTCCCGATCAAAGAAGTGGCAGGGAGTGTAAGGTGCACCTATTAGAATCAGGTTCTTAGTCCAGATAAGTTGTAATTTCATTTT